>NC_135891.1:66119016-66543127 GCF_964194155.1 Cetorhinus maximus | reverse complement strand
TTAAGGTTTTTCAATGCTGTATATCTCATTGGGTTTTTGCTTTTGTTTGAAAGTCTGCCTGATTCTACCTTTATATTGTCACATGATGTGTCCATTTCGATGACAGAAAAAACATTTGATTTTTTTAAACTGTGATTTATTACAAGGTTGTCTGCTTCCACCTCTGTTACCATTATGCCATGTTTTTGCTGCTAAGTTATCTCTTTTTATTTGTCTGCAAGCAGTGACTGCTTCCCGCTTCTGATCATAACCTTATATTTTCGCGCTCGTTTTGGGCTGAGGCTTCCAGCCCAACATGGAGGATGGCGCCATTTTGCGCTCCCTGTATGGCTTTCAAGTCCCGCACTACGCCTTCCATTGCGAAAGCAATTTCTAATGCCTTCTGAAAACTCAAATTTGTTTCAGACAGTAATCCCTTCTGAATCGCATCTTCATTTATACTGCACACCAAATGATCTCTAAACATATCATTGATAGATGTACCAAACTCACAATATTCTGTTAATTGTTTCAGACTTGCTACATAACAAGCAACTGTCTCCCCTGTGGCTCTATTCCTTGAGTTAAATTTGAACCGTTGCATCGTCACCGGGGGCTTTGGCTGGTAGTGATTCTTTACGAGGCTTACTAAGTCATCAAAACTTTTCGAATCTGGGGCACTGGACGCCAACAAATTAATCAACTTAATCCATATGCCTTACTCCCACACGTGGATAAGAGGGTCGCGCACTTATTCTCCACCCCGCAACGTTGTTTGCCTGGAAGAAGAACACGAGGCGTTCAACATAATGAGACCAATTGTCCGAGGCTGGATCAAAAGCTTCAACTCTTCCAAATTATGGCATGCTCTGAGGGGATTGTTTCGACGATCAGGACAGAAATTTTTCTTTACTTACAATTACCGTGCAAGTTACGGCCCAATTTCGGTTCTCTTGATTTCCTTTGTTCTTTCTAGCTTTTTCTAGTCCTTTCATGTCTTTTTATTTGCTTTTTACTTTCGTCACCAGTTTGTTGGATCCTGTACCCTGGTTTGTTGGGACTTAAGGATCGGGTTGCACACTTGTTTCGGGGTGACCAAATTGGTACCATAGACAGAGAAGATCAATAGATCGTGCTTAGAAGAAACACTTTCTGTTTATTTGCAAAAGGAACTCAGCAGCTACACTTGTATGTTTACCAATCAAAACGCTGCCTTTACACTTCAGACTCTAACTCAAGATGACTAACTACAGAGGTAGCCCGTGCTATTGGATACAAAGATCATTACAACGTTCGTCTTAAAGGTATGTTACACGTCAGATTACAGGAGTACAGTAATTAAAAAGTAGCAATGATTGAAATCGATATTCACAGAAAACACATCTCAAGAAATCCTAAATGTGTGTTAATTTTAGTGGATATAAAATCTTGGACGAATCACTTGTGATTTCCTGCAAAGCACTACCCACTGGGACTGCCAGATCATGGGTGGTAATATCCTTTGTGCAGTGTACAGATTTTCTTGGTAGTGACTATGCATGAACCGGTCACTACACAACTGTAGGGTTTGAGCTGTCTATATTTATACCTGACAGTTTACCACCATGAATTATAACTGTTACAAAATATCAGTCCCATGACCAAATATCAGCTTCTAACTTTTTGTTCACTGGCATTGCTTATAGCACATTTGCAGCTATGATGAAAGGCTGGATAGGCTTGGAACAGAGGAGGCTGAGATGTGATCTAATTGAGGTGTACAGAACTATGAGGGACCAAGATAGGGTGACAGGAGAGCCCTGTTTCCCCTAGCTTAGGGGTCAATTACCAGAGGCATAGATTTAAGGTGATTGGTAGAAGGATTAAAGGGGACATGAGGAGAAACTTTCTCACCTGGAGGGTGGTGGGCATCTGGAATTCACTGCCTGAATTGATGTTTGAAGCTGAAACGCTCAATTCGTTTAAAAGGTACCTGGATCTGCACCTGAAGTGCAGTAACTTGCAAGGCTATGGACCAAGTGCTGGAAAGTGGGATTAAATGAGTGGCTAGTTTCTTTATTGTTCTCTTTTTTTCTTGGCCGGCACAGACATGCTGGGCTGGACGGCCTCTTTCTGTGCCATAACTTTTCTATGGTTCTATGACTAGATGATGTGCAAACCAAATTAACAGGAAAGCGGTTTTTCAGGCAGCAAAAATTCATACCTTGGTAAAAATACATTCATTGAAAAATAATTGGACAAATTGCCATTAACAAAGGACATAGAAGGATTTACAAAGTTCCCAGTATTACAGTGGACGAGGAGGAAGTCTGAAAGCAGCTCAATAAGCTTAAAAGGGCAGCAGAGAGTGTATTGAAATTCTAAGGCTTCCACTGAGGCATTTTTACATCAGTCCAAAGGATTTTGTAGACATGTTGATGTGAAAACCCACAAGTTTTAGTTGCACCAGTCGCTTTATAATGCTCATTGTCAATGAAAATCTACATTCCAGAAAGTTTCAAAATCAAATATTGTTCCAGGTTTTCTGTACACCCTTAAAAATAATCCAAATAATACACAACCAAAAATAATCAAATTGTAAATCATACATTTAATCCAACACGGGTGATTTGCACACATCACTATCTAGACAAAAGTCTTCTGCTGAAGATGCCACCTTTACGTTTGAGGAGTCGAAGGATGAAGGTGATGAGGGGTAAAGAAGGTATTAGGGATTTGGTGGAGAAATTAAATTTTCTGACAGCAAGAAACAAGTACCCAAAGTGTAACACACAAACAGAAAAGAGGAAATCCGAAAAGATGTGGCACCAATGCAATAAAGTCCATAGAAGTACATACATTCTTCAAATAAATCTTCCTGTTCTAGGGAACAGATTCTGCAACAAAGTCTCCAAACAAATTCTAAAACAATAATTTCAGTAGCTGTCTGATTAAAAAAGACAGCTTGCAAATTCAGAACAGTAAAATATGTTCGGAACTCATACGATGACCCTTTATTGAGAATGAACTGTTCTTCATCAAATAGTATTTTTCATCAGTTATCAGTCAGCCTAGCTTCAGAATACTGCAGTTCAGGCCGTTCATATTAAAACCCACCATCAATATCTGGGCTGTGAGCCCTATTAATCCAGCTCTCAGAGCCAATGGAACTCAATTCTATTGGGCATTTGTTTCTTCTTGCTGGTTTGTCCTATTTCATGGTGGACAGGTTTTTAGAAAGAATTGTTTCCTCATTGATGAATAAATCAGAGCACAGATCTAGCAAATTAATAGAAACATTGGCATGAATCTTGTGCTTGTTGGGTGCGCACGATTGGCGTGCCTGGAAGCGGACATGATTTGCGCTTCCAGCCACGATCGGCATCCGACCGCAATTTCACGCTGGCTGGCCAATTAACTGGCAGGCAGTGTGAAACTTGCGCTGAGAAAGGCTCACGCTGCTGGCAGGGAGGAAGAGGGCGGGTGCCGAGAGAAATGAGGGTGCGGGCAGGTGCTCCCTGAAGGCTGACAGCTGCTGTGGAGCTGCAGTACTAAAAATGAAATGTGTTCAATAAACTGCTGCAAACTGTGTCAATGCTGTAAATTCAAGCACCTGACAGCACACCACATAGCACCTCATGCCTCAAACAGTCTTCTTTTATTTAACCCTGGTCATTCTATCCTGCCCTGGCTGGAGTTTATAGCAAACGCATGAAGGCCAGATGGCCTGTTCGCCAACTGTAAAAGTGGACGAGCCATGTAAAATCACTGACAATTGGCTCCTTAATAGGCTTAGTTGCCTACTTCATTGTCGGCAGGCACGCTTCCAACTCCCGCGCATGCCCATCTACCATAATGTTGCGCACGAGCGTGATGTTGGGAAGCACACCCGACATCTTCTCACGGCAATTTCACACGATTCCGGGTCGGGCACGAGCCCACACGTTCCATGTAAAATTCTGCCCATTGATTTGAACACACGGCCTGCAATGCACCTAAATGACCACATCAACAAGTTTGGATGCTTCTACTTTAACTCTTTCAAGTCTGAACCAAATAAACTAAATTAACAAATCGGGGACAAATTAAGAGGCAGCCCCTTAAAGGGAAACTGCACAAACAAAAGACAAAATTTAAAGGAAACTTACAAACATTAAATCAAAATGTGATTAAGGGGGTCAATAAAGCATGCCAGCCCCTGCGGTGCGCAATGAGCACGGAAGATGTTTCTACTTTAAGTGTACCAAACATGCCATTTTGACAAGTGGTTACCTGCCATTCATCATCCAATAATTTTCATAAATTTGATTCCATTGGGGTGGGGATGGAACAGATAGGAAGAAAAAAAATGAATAAATCAAATTATTTACTCTCAGGCATTTTAATTCAAAAATGGCATTGGCAGAGGTCCAGGAACAGTTAGTCACAGAATCACAGAATTGTTACAGCGTAGAAGGAGGCCATTCGGCCCATCATGTCTGCACCGGCTCACTGAGTATTTTAACTTAGTGTCAATCTAAGCCTTTTCCCTGTAACCCTGCACATTATTTCTATTTAAATAATCATCGCATGCCCTTCTGAATGCCTTAATTGAATCTGCCTCCACCACACTTCCAGGCAGTGCATTCAAAACCCTAAATACTCGCTGTGTGAAAAAGTTTTTTCTCACCTCGCATTTGCTTCTTTTGCCAAACACTTTAAAATTGTGCCCTCTGGTTCTCAATCCGTTTACAAGCGGGAGCAGTTTCTCCCCATCTACTCTGTCCAGACCCCTCATGATTTTGAAAATTTCTATCAAGTCTCCTCTTAGCCTTCTCCTCTCGAAGGAAAACAGTCCCAACTTCTCCAATCTGTCCTCATAACTGAAGTGTCTCATCCCTGGAACCATTCTTGTAAACCATTCTCTTCTGCACCCTTTCCAATGCATTCACATCCTTCCTATAGCGTGGCGCCCAGAACTGTATACAATACTCCAGTTTAACCGTATAACTTCATCATAACCTCCCTGTTTTTGTACTCTATGCCCCTATTAATGAAGCTTAGAATACTGTATGCTTTAGAAACAGCTCTCTCTACCTGTCCTGCCGTCTTTAATGACTTATGTACAAATACATCCAGGTCCCTCTGCTCCTGCACACCCTTTAGAATAGTATCCTTTATCTTATACTGTCTCTCCATGTATTTTGTACCGAAGTGAACCACCTCACACTTCTCCGCATTGAGCTTCATCTGCCACCTGTCTGCCCATTCCACCAATGTGTCAATGTCCTTTTGAAGTTCTACACCGACCTCCTCTCAGTTTACAATTCTGCCAAGCTTTGTGTCATCTGCAAACCTTGAAATTGTCCCCTGCACACCAAGATCTAGATCATTTATATATATCAGGAAAAGCAAGGGTCCCAATACCAACCCCAATGGAACTCCACTACAAACCTTCTTCCAGCCCAAAAAATACCCATTACTCTCTGTTTCCTAACCCTCAGCCAATTTTGTATCCACAAACTATAGTTACTGTTGTAATGTAGGAAACATGGCAGTCAATTTACACACAGCAAACTCCCACAAACACCAGTGTGATAATGACCAGAGAATCTGTTTTGTAATGTTGATTGAGGGATAAACATTGGCCAGGACACAAGTGAGAACTCCCCTGCTCTTCTTTGAAATAGTGCCTTGAGACCTTTTGCATCTATCCAAGAAGGCAGTATCTGAAAGACAGTACTTCTGACAGTGCAGCACTCCCACAGTACTGCGCAGCAATGTTAACTTTGATTTCTATTTTTGATTCTAACTTTGACAAGTTAGAAGAATATTAAAAGAAAACAAATCAATCCACAAAAGACCAGTTGAATCAAATACAATAAATTCTTCTTTCTCTTTTACTTTTTAATATTACTAATATTAAATAATTACCTCCAGGGGCTGAGGTAATCCTTGACCAGGTTACTCAAGGGTGAGGTTTTGTCAGTGGTGGTGCAGAATTTCAGACGGGAAACCCAAACTTGCATACTTTGGAATTTTAACTCTGCAGCATGTATCTTTTCTCCTTGACGTGCTCCCTGCAAGCAAATCAACCTGATTGACAAATATGGCGTCCAATCATGTGTCCAGAGCAGGCCACAGGAGAATGTAGGTCTGATCCCTGACCCCAGGTGGAAGGGATCTGAACCTCAATCCAGCTGGCCTTAGCATGGTGGGTGCCAGATGGGGGACTATTTGGGGGCCCGCGATGGAGCATTGCTTCTTCTCCTGGCCCCAAAGCAGTGCTGTAAAGTTTTTATCTCCTGAACACTGTCATTGCCTCCCTTCAGTTGCTGGGTTTCCCAAGGTCTGGGAAACTTGGCTGACCATTGGCTGACCTGAGAAGTGAGGTAAATCAGAGGCTATTTTGTCATCGCATTTTTCTCTTTTTATTCCTCGCCAGGTCCAGAAGCCATTCCCTCAAGAAGAGGGCAGATAGGTTAACTGTTCCTGGGAGTAGGTTGGCTGCCTGCCCCTTGCCTAGTCAGGTCCACCAAATCTGCACCTGAAGATCAAGCAGATTTTATTTGAAAATTGGGTAGCGTTGCATTGCTCTGAACTGCTGCCCACACTTCAACCCCCTTTCCAAATTAATTTCCAGCAGATGCAGAAAGCACCTACCCAGTTTTGAATGGTACTGTGCAAATAAGGTGAAAATATCACCAGGTTTTCCATTATATCTGTCTCACTTGCTTTCATTCATAATCATGCAAGTATCCCACAATCAATAAGCCCTGGGCAGCATTCAGACTTGGGCTGTTAAGTGGCATATAACACACAAGTACCAGGTTCCAAGAGTCTAACCACTTCTCTCTGGCATTGAACAGAATTACTTTCATCAAATCCTCCACCATTAATACCCTTGGGGTCAACATTGACCAGACACTTAACTGGACCAGCCACATGTTGTGGTTAGCAGAGCAGGTCAGAGGCTGGGTATTCTGCAGTGAGTGACGAATTTCCTGACACACCAAAGCCTTTGCTCCATGTGTAAGGTACAAGTCGGGAGTATTTTTTATTCTTTCGCAGAATGTAGGCATCAATAGCTAGGCCAGCATTTGTTTCCCATCCCTATTTGCCTTGAGAAGGTGGTGTTGAGCCACCTTCTTGAACCGCTGCAGTCCATGTGGTGTAGGCACACTCACAGTGCTGTTAGGAAGAGAGTTCCAGGTTTTTGATCCAATAACAGTGAAGAAACGACAATATAGTTCCAAGTCAGGATTGTTTGTGACTTGGTGGAGAACTTACAGGTGGTGGTGTGATGAAGTACTTTCCGCTTGCCTGGATGAGTGCAGCTCCAATATATCTTAAAGTCAACACCATCCGAGACAAAGCAACTTGCTTTGATTGGCACCCCATCCAGTATGTGAAGCCTTCACTCTCTCATCACCAGTACACCAAAGCTGATATCTGCGAGATATACTCCAGCAATTGGCTATGGCTTCTTCAGCATCAGCTCCCAAACCATTGATCTCTACCACCTAGGAGGACAAGGGCAGCTGATGCATGGGAATACCACCACCTGCAAGTTCCCGTCCAAGTTACACACCTTCCTTGGAACTATATCACTGTTCCTTCATTGTCACTGGGTCAAAATTCTGGAACTCCCTCCCTAATAGCACTATGGGAATACCTTCACCTTCAGACTGCAGCGGATTAAGATGATAGTTCACCACCACCAGTTAGGGATGGGCAATAAATGCTGGCGTTGCCAGTAATGTATGTATCCCATCAGGGATGTGGCACTGTGTTGAAGAGGGAAAGAAATTAAGGGACTCGATTCTGTATTTACCAGCATTGTTAAAATTTATTGCTGTACTTTTTCCTGTTACCAATTACTTTGCTATCTGCCTTTATACCATTTGCTATGAGGCTGCTTTCCTTGCCTAGTTTCAGGTCAGGCACAGTGATATCCTTACTAAAAATTTCCCTCGGACTTGGAAAGAAAAGGAGCAACGGAGAAAGGCTAGGTTGCACAAAATATGCATGGCTCCCAGCTCGCCACACCAGGGTATATAGGCAAATGCCACTCTGTTTTTCTTGCATTTATTTCACATCCCTAACTGGTGGTGGTGAACTGTCATCTTAAGCCGCTGCAGTCTGAAGGTGAAGGTATTCCCATAGTGCTATTAGGGAGGAAGTTCCAGAATTTTGACCCAGTGACAATGAAGGAACAGTGATATAGTTCCAAGGAAGGTGTGTAACTTGGACAGGAACTTGTAGGTGTTGGTGTTTCCATGCATCTCTGTTTTACCAAGAAGCAATGTCTGTGGATTACCCACTTTATAAATCAAGTTACCACAGAGTTATGCCACATATTGCACCCATACAGCCATACTTTATTGTTGGCTAAATATACATCAATAGGAAAGGATGCCACTCTCAAAATGCAACTCATTTGCACCCAGCAACATATCTTCATGTGAGTGAATGTTTATTACATTATTAAATAACAAATTGTCTCAAAACTATGCTCATAAAAATCAAGAGAGAAGAACGACTGCTACGTGTTGAAACACCAAATCTGCTGCAACCTTTTACCCAGTTCTTTGCACCAAAAACAAACTGTTTGTCGAATTATTCATTCTGACCTCATTCTGGGTACATGAATAGCGCAATATTACAAACCTGTTTTCAGGCACTTTGCTATTCTGTTTTGCTAAAATGTAATCATTAACCAGCTTCATTGTTAATGTCTTATTTATTTGGAGCAAACTGGAAATTTGTGAAGCTAGGTCTATAGACATCTAAGATCATATTTTCCCCAAGAGCATGTTTTCTACCACGGAATGTATTATTGAGTTGTCACAAAATTCCTTACATAGATTACATTTTGTTTGATGTATTTTTATCCATATTCAGGTGCAGGTACCTTATAATGATAAGATGTTGAGTTAATTTCTTGACTCAATCACTACTAGTGCCAGGACAAGTGTGTTAGATACTTTGGGTTTTCCAAGGCGATAATGATCAAATTGTATCAACCTATTTTACCAGTTTTGGAGGTGTCTTTTTTGACTTTTGGTGCTCCATCCCTGACTGAAATTGACTTGAGCAATTAATTCTGAGTCGGAAAAGGTTATATGTGGTGTTGGGGTGACTTTACCAGCTCCAGAACACTGTGTGGAAGGCTGGCAGGTTCATTCTTTTTGTCAAGGATGGCCATATATCAACAAAATTTAGTGATATTTCTGGCTACCTCAGAGTCCTGGGGTAGATAGCATGGAGGAATGCATTCATGCTTCAGTTCGAGACCTAATGCCTTACCTCTATATTGCTAGTTTAGCCCTTAAGTTGAGCCCAAACTGAATGGTGCTGTTAATTTGCAAGACACCATACTAAATGACACCCTTCATCTCTACCCACACTTATTGGACCTGGCTAGAATCCCCCTCTAATTTCAATGTCTATCCGGTTGCATCCACATGTCATTGAGAATTCTGACACTCTCACCATGAAGACTTATAATTATGGAGCAGGATGAATTCCATTGCACCCACACCATTCTCCTGCACAGTTTGCATCTTAAAAGATTGATCTTTGGAAGGTGCCCAAGTTGTCACCTATGATATTGCAGATTTTAGTATTTGTAGATATATAATCTGATGCTGCTACAACAACCATGCCTATTGAGTCTTATATAATCCCTTTGCCCACTCTTTCTCCCAGGCCAAGATGCAGAATTCCTCTGTCGAGTCATTGTAATTGTAGACCTGAAGCACCTTGATTCTACAATGGTTATGCCCTGATGCAGGAATTATTCTCCTTTTACTGGAGGGAAAAATCTTCTTTACTGGAGGGCAAAATCTTCTTTGCCAGCTGAGTGTACAGTGAGGTCCATCACCTACTGCGTTAGTGCCTTTCATTATAATGGGGATGCTTGGTGAGTTGGTATGGTTGTTTTTGAAATCTGAGTGGGCCTGATTCTTCTTCGGGAAGGAAAGGGACCCAATGTTCCGTGGAATCATAGAGCATAGAAGGTGATCATTGGACATGCTCCAGCTACCAATTAACCAGGGGTACAGGGAAAAGGCAGGGCAATGGCACTAGGTCATAATGCTCATTTGGAGAGCTGGTGCAGGCACAATGGGCTGAATGGCCTCCTTCTGTGCCATTAAAATTCCGTCATTCTGTGAACCACACTCACCACTGTTTCCCATAACTCCACCTTTTTTTTTCCTTTTTGAGTAAAGACCTGGTACCATTTTGAAAGTTGCTATTAAATCTACTTTTGACACCATCTCAGACAATGAACACAATATCATAAAAATTCGCTGATTAAAATAAATCTCTTCATCTCCCCCTGTGTTTTTTTGCCAGTTATTTTTAAATCTGTATTCTCTTGTTATTGGCCCTCCTGCCAATGCAACAGTTTCTCCCTATCCAGTCTATCAAAACCATTCATTATCTTTTGAGTACCAGATTTGGAGGAATCCTAATTACCTATGCAATATAAATTAGTGACGCCTATTGACAAAACACATCGGGGGATAAATTTGTTCATGTTCTTCAACGATAACAATGGAAAACACCGCTGAGATAGGGGCCCACAGTGTGTCTGCTACCAAGGAATCAACGTATGTTTGCTGGCACCACTAAACTCGTTCCTCCCCATTAATAATATCAATTAAAGCATAACATTTGGTTGGCAAACTAATCTTTTATAGAGGAAGTTACCATTTATGCAGGAAACAAATAGGATGTGGTATAGAAAATGTACAAGATGAAGAAAATGCATGAGATCCAGAAACAGATACAGAAAATTGGTGTTGAGGAATTATCATGGGGGTTAGATAGGTGGGTGAAGTAAAATTGAGCATGTTTTATGCCTGCAAGCTATTCGGTGAAATCTTTGCAAATTAATTCTTGTTACTTATGAATGATCTCCCTAACCAGTGATCACACCGTCAGTGATCTCCCTAACCAGTGATCACACCGTCAGTGATCCCCCTAACCAGTGATCACACCGTCAGTGATCACACCGTCAGTGATCTCCCTAACCAGTGATTACACCGTCAGTGATCTCCCTAACCAGTGATCACAGCAGGTCACTGATTTCTATAACCAGTGATCGTACTGGGTGAGTGATTTTTATAACCAGTGATCGCACTGGGTGAGTGATTTCTATAACCAGTGATCGCACTGGGTGAGTGATTTCTATAACCAGTGATCGCGCTGGGTGAGTGATTTCTATAACCAGTGATTGCACTGGGTGAGTGATTTCTATAACCAATGATCGCACTGGGTGAGTGATTTCTATAACCAGTGATCGCACTGGGTGAGTGATTTCTATAACCAGTGATCGCACTGGGTGAGTGATTTCTATAACCAGTGATCGCACTGGGTGAGTGATTTCTATAACCAGTGATCGCACTGGGTGAGTGATTTCTATAACCAGTGATTGCACTGGGTGAGTGATTTCTATAACCAGTGATCGCACTGGGTGAGTGATTTCTATAACCAGTGCTTATCACATTGTTCAGGTATTACTTTTCTGCTTGGTGAGATTGATAGCTGCCCTTACACTGGTATATTGATTTTCTGATTCTCTGCAGTCACTGCAAAATAAAATGACCGTTTAAAAATGGAAATAAAAAAATAAATGTCCAGAAAGTGAATAGGTGCAATTAAGCTGTATAGGGGCCAGATAAAATAGCTCCTAGCTGACAGCAGCTGGAAGCTTAAGGTACAAGTGCCCCTGCCTCTTCTTCCTCCAAAATTCAGGAATTCGCAGACCAGCGTTGATTGTAATCAGGCTAAAACTTCATACTCTATATTTCTGATGAAATATATATATATATAATCATGGCTAATTCTTAAAATTTGAAAACTGGACAATGACCTTTCAAAAATGGCTGAAGCCATGCCTGGCTGTGACCCTCAAACAGTAAGAGCTATTTGGCAGTATCGCAGAAATCTGTGCCTCGTTATCTCTGAAGAGATGCTAACAACCCCTGTGGACTGCAGAGACCAATTTCAAAGGGGATGATACAAAGGCCATATACATTTCATAGGCCTGGTCTGGCCGACCAGAGCTAATTCATCTGCTAGGACAAAGGACCCTGCAACCTCCCAGTAAGACGTAATGGTTGGAACATTAACTATCTCAGGAACCCAGACAAAGGGATATACACCCTTTGTCAAAGACAAAGAGAAGTGGGGACCATGTGACATGACCCCACCTAGCTGGTGGAACCTGTATTATTGCCTTGTGGAGCTGCAAATCTCAGTCTGCCATCTTTTCATCTACCAAGCACGGATAAAGGGGCTCTGTCTAGGTTTGAATGCCTGAACCCATTTCCGCTGTTTCTACTGGAACTTCTGTACCATCGCCTACAAGTCTGATTCATCTCTGTGTACTTATCTCGTTGTGGAAGTCAGTTGTCTACTGCAAAAGTGAATTATCCAGCATCAGTTCAGCCTGCCGACCTCTGAAGGAATCTACCATTGGACTTTGATTCTGGACTCTGGACTCACGTGAAACAATAATTCTTTGCTCTTTGCCCTATAAATCCTTTTTTCTCTCCCTCTCTTATTATGTGAATGCACAGGGGGGCGACATAGTGACCCCCCCACCCCCTGCATTTTGAGTATGCACGAATAAACTGAGTTTACCCTATCTCAAGTTTGCTGTGGGATTAATAATAGATATTGGATCACGCCAAAACTCAGGAGTTGGGAAATATGCCATCACTTATAAAGGGGGAAATCAAAGTCAAAACACCTTCCTGTTTACAGAGGAAAAATCAGGGCTGTTTAAATTAACACCCCCCCCTTGTCACCTTCTGTCTATAACACAATTGACAGACCAATTCCCATGTTGCCCAAAGCCAATGGTAAGCCTCTAGATTTTCCATACTGAGCATTGCAATTGCAGCTACGACAGATGACCAATGGCAGCAAGAATGCTGTTGCTCAAGGTGTTTACTGTAGGAGTGCTGAATTTCAGAAGTAAATATTGCAGTAGCTATAATGCACAAAGTTCAATATGATAAGTAACAACAGGTGCAACTAGCAAAGTCAGTCAACCAAAATTTAAGTTAAACAGTTCTACAGCAAACTGCTAAGAGGCCTCCAAAATCTGTTTTATACGGTTACTCAGAGAATGATGAAATGTAGAAGACTAAAGGATGCTTCCATGAGATAAATCATTATTAACTGATGAAATCTATTCTTTCATATAGATGTAAAAGATCCCATGGCACTATTTAAAAGAAGGATCAGAGAATTCTGCCGGTGTCTTACCAATATTTATCCTTCAACCAATATCAGTAACAACCAGATTAACTGGTTACTTATCTCATTGTTGTTTTTGGGACCTTGCTGTGAACAAATTGGTTTCTGTGTTTCCCTATATTACTTTCTACATGATCTACATTACTGCACAATGATCTTCTCTCAACAGCGCCTTCCAAATCTGCAACCTCTGCCACCTAAAAAGACAAGGGCAGTAGAGGCATGGGATCATCACTGATTGCAAGTTCCCCTCAAAGCACTGATCATCCTAACTTGGAATTATATTGCCGTTCCTTTACTGTCGCTGGGTCCAAATCCTGGAACTCAATAACAGCACTCTGTGTGTACCTACACTACATGGACTGCAGCGGTTCAAGAAGGCAGCTCACCACCACATAACCCATGCTCGTTCAAAGCCATACAGGTAGCATGCAAACTTTATGTTGACTGCTAATTTAAATGATGGTGGCGTGCAGCCCCAGTGCTAAACACGCTGTTGAGTGGCAAGTGCTCACCTCAACAGGGGCGCCCTTAAAGGCGAATTGAATTCTGGCTGCAACAGGTTCTGGAAGTCGTTTTGGGAGAGTATGTGACCCACAGGAAGAGTGAAGATGGTACAACATTGCAGAGAGTGGGCTCCCAGGTTTTCTGATACATTACTCAAGGCCTTAAGGCAGTGTTCAGGTGGAGAGTGTTCCTCTTCCCATTGGGCACCAGGAGGCTTTCCAGACAAACACCTAACAGGGAATGGGAATAAGTAGCCATGGAAATCAATGCAGTCATTGTCACCCCAAGGACCTGGATGCAGTGCCAAAAGATCTCTGGCAGCCTCTCACAACTGATCAAGGTCAGTGAATACATCTTCAAATGCCATATCCTTACAACTGAGCCACTAGCCTCATACACTGCTCAATTCACTACAACCCTTCACCAACATTCTCCACACACAACTCATATCTCACATTCAAAGCTTTACCTCTCACTCTTAATACTGCTGCAAGTCTCACGCTCACATCTCACACTTTGCAAACATTGCCAGCTATTTAACCATGATGGCCACATCACCCAAAAACATTGTACCTCACTCACTGACACACTTCCTTCTCTTTTGCAGGATAAGGTGGCATGCAACCACAGACAGCAGGAGTTAACCAAGGGGCATGGCTCCTCAGCTATATGGAGAAGACAGACATCACCATAATTGTGAGACTGTGGCCACCAGTGAGGCTGAGCCAATAAAATATGTATGTTCCTGCCTAATCCAGCTTTTTCCTCATCTCACAATTTCTTTTGATATTCAAGCTGCTGATGCTGTAAGCATGCCCCTCTTACTTTCCCCTCCCACCATCACCACAAGCCTGCCCACTGCCTTTCTCCTTTCAGATACCCAAGAATAGGCACCTGGCCTGGCAGTGGTGTGTGACCCTAAAGCCCAAGTTGAACTGATGATAAAGAAACACAACCACTTGATCTCACACTTGCATCCACCAGCTTATATGCTGGCATTGTGCATACTTTAGAGTGTAGCATTGAGATAGGACCTGAATGTGATAAGTGACTGGGCACGAGTGGCCTGCAGCCTGAGCAAGGGAAATGGTAGCACAGGTGCCAGATCCTCGGAAGGTGAGTTGCGCTTGTGATCTGCTACAGGGTACTCAGGTGAGAACTTCGATGAGGTGGTATACGGTAAAAGGTTAATGGCCCTGGACACAGAAATGCTTAGTGCATTGTCAGGCCTGCTAGAAGGCCTGCTGTCATTGTCAAGCAGCATGGAGGAGTCAGCTTGGAGTTCATCCTTTACAGGGTGGAAGTCGTGGCTAATTCCACAAGAACACTTATGGACCCAACAGTGATGTAGCGTCTGATGGCCAATGAATCAGCTTCCATTGCAGCACTAACAGAAGTGACCCTACGTCTTCAGTTCTGAAGTGGTGGCTCAGACTGAGATCATCAATGCTTATATTGCTGCTGTCATGCCTGCAGATACCAATGCTCAATGGGGCTTTCAGGGTCTCGCAGCAGTCCAACAATCAGTTCTGTAACAGATTTTTACGATTGTTAAGGTGTTGCCCAGGGAAGTGGCGGTGGCTCCATGGAGCATGAACCTGAAGTCCTTTCTCAGGATGACAGCATTTGTGCACCCACCACCTACGCTCTGCCCATGTTCCTTGCTATTGCCTGTCAGTCAAGCTGCAGCTGTTAACGTCGAGGTGATGTAGCCTGAAGCCAGGCCTTCCGGACCCAGAGCAGTTCAAAGTGGTCTTGTAAGGCCTCCTGTTCTGCAGTCTCTTCCACTGAAAGTCAGCAGCCTTTCACCATACTTGCTGCAGCTGCTAAGGTAGCACTGCACAAGAACACTAACCAGGAAAAGGTAAAAGCAAAATACTGCAGATGCTGGAAATCTGAAACAAAAACAAAAATAGCTGGAAAAACTCAGCAGGTCTGACAGCATCAGTGTTCTGATGAAGTCATACAGACTCAAAACATTAACTGTATTCCTCTCCACAGAACTGCCGAGTTTTTCCAGCTATTTTTGTTTTTGAACCAGGAAAAGGTGCCTGCAAGACAGGAACTAAAGGAATGCATAAGGGTGATTATTTGAGTTTTATATGAAATATTGTATGTTGTATTGGATAAAGTTGGTATAAATGGTTTTGGTGGCTTTTATTTCAGGATTATGTTCAAGAGGATGCTGTGATGATCTGTAGCAGAGGGATGGAAAGGTGTGGGATTATTGTACAAAGAGGATTTTGTATTGCATTCACAGGGAGCAGAGTCAACTGATCACAAACAGCCAGGCCTGACGGTGGACGTGCTGGCAACCACCTCATTTTCCCTCTCCTCTCCTTTTTCCTTCTCCTCTTGAGGTGCTTAGTGTATCCATGGTATCCATGTTGTGAAGGATACAGCAAACCATCACGAAATGAGATTCCTCAGGTGAAAACTGGAGGCCTCCTACAAAGTAGTTGCGAGAACATAACCATTGCTTCAGCACGCCAGTAGTCTGTTTCTCAATGTATTCATGCTGGCCAAATGTGGTTGAGTTGTGGAGCAGAGTCATGAGCAGGCATAAGGCAGAGAGCCCTTGTTTCCCAGAAGAAACCCTCTGGTTTGGCATGGTGGCTGAAAAATTGATGGAACAGCCAACTGGCACAGAATGTAAGCATCATAACTGCTGCCGGATGGCGGGCATTTACCAACATGCTGTGTTGAGTGTGATCACGTAACAACTGCACACTCTGCAGGTGTGGTATATCTCAGAATAGAGAACAGCACCTGCAGAGCCACTTTTGTGCAGTTGATTGCACCCTGCTCCATGGAGAAGTCCAATCCCCTGTGAAAGCCATGTTCAAACTGTGCCTGTTTCTCCCTGTTCCAAGGACACAATGAACTCCCCTCTACTGACGTAAAGAGCAACTAACTGGGAGATGTTTGTGATGCTTCCTGTTCCAAAATGGACAGATACTGATAGGAAATTCAGGGCTACAGTCACCTTCACCCTACTGCTGAATGCATGTTGAGCTGTACAAGGTTGAGAGAGGGCAGTGGCTGGAGTGACAGGGTCCAAAATGCCGGCACTAGCGTCAAACCAGTGTTGCATGCTGACTGATGTCATGATCTCCTTACTCTCCATACTTTTTTTATTATTTATTCACGGGACTGGCAAGGACAGCATTTATTGCTCACTGCTCATTGTCCTTGGGAAGCTGGTGGTGAGCTGTTTCTTGAATACAACAAAGTGGCTTCTGAAGCCATTTCAGGGGCAGTTAGGAGTCTACTACATTGCTGTAGGTCTGGAGTTCCGGATAGGAACGGCAGATTTTCTTTCTTAAAAGGCATTAGTGAACCAGATTTTGCTACAATCCCATCGTTTCATTGTTACCATTATTAATACTATATTTTTATTCCAGATTTGTTTAATTAATTGAATTTAAATTTCCAACTGACATGGTGTGATTTGAACTCCTGTGTCTGGATCATTAGTCCAGACCTCGAATACTAGCCCAGTAACATAACCACTATTCTGCTGTACCTGGTGCATGTATAATGCCTGCACTAATGCACTTATCAAGATGGCATTTAGTGTGGGTTGCATTGAAAGTGTGTGCACACGATGCAGATGCCATTTCAGTAATAAAGCTACACCCATTGCACCATAAGTACAAGCGATCAGAGCCCAATATTGTGGCCAATATATTTACTCTAATTATGATCTTTAAAATCAAGGTGGGGGGAGATTTTTCTCTTTAATGCTTGAGTGTAAGAAATCAGCTGGATTGAGCACATTGAGGGCAATCTGAATTACAGGTCAAAGGGAGCTTGCCAATTTTTAGCTCATTAGCTTAGAGGGTTAGAAGATCATGTCTCCCATGCTGTGGACCTTCCAATATGTGCGACCAGTGGGTGAGTCGCTTTGATAGAATGTGAAGCAAGGAAATTATCCTTATAACCTTTCCTATCAGTAAAAAATAAACAAACGCATAAAGAATTTGAACAGCAATACAGTCCATCTTCAAAATTTAGCAGAAGGCCACAAATAAATGACTTGATGAAATAAATGTTAAAAAATGAAAAAAGGGACAATGCAGTTTTTCAGGAAACATAACAGACAATGTCAAGTAAATGGAGTGGAGATACGGTTCAGCCATTATTTAAGTGGATGGCAGGACAGGCTTGAGGTGCCAAGTGACCTCCTGCTGTTTCCGTGTTCTGCAAAACAGGAGAACAGTAATATGATGCAAAGATGCTGATTCATCATTGCAGTTAACCACAATGGAATTAAAGTAGATAATCGTGATCTCAGTGATTACATGGCATTGTGGTCACCAGAGTTGAGGCATCAGCAGGGGGTTGCCCCTTTACCATCAAACAGGTGGACACAAGTGCCACTTCATTCACAGCTCTAATGCCCATGGCAGCCAGAAACTTCAGTATCTGCCCACTCTTTTGGGGTGGGGTTGCTTAAAACCCTGACCTTTTCCATATCCTCCTTACCTCTTTGTGTACAGAAGGCAATCAAAAGGGAGGTTGTGTCTCTCTGTCTTTGGCCTGGACTCCAGCAGTGGGACCCACATCCAGTCATATGAAAGCCAGTACGCTGCACCTCACTAGGCCCTCCACTGATGTATGCTGAGGCCCAGCTGAGTCAGCAGAGGGAAAGCCCCTAACATAGGGAGTCCCTACCCCGGAACCTCCTCCTTGATATCACTCAGCTTGCAAAGAGAAGACAGAGGTTCCACTGCTGGCAAAGGTAAAAGGAAACTCCAGAAAACCAGACACAACTAGGGCCTTGCCATTTTCGAGGGTTTGAGACAGCAGAGGAGGTTCTACTAAAGTTATGCTAGAATTTTGTCAGCCATAGCACTTTGATTTCAGAATTAATAATGCTTAAGCACAGATGAGTAAGTGTAAGACACACACAGAAGTGAAGCAATTAATGATGAGCATATTCATGTATCTAATCCTGCTTCTTTCATTTCACCTTTTCCTCATTTCTCAATCTCTTCAGAGAGAAGCTGCAGATAGAGTAAGCAAGCACTTTTGAGTTTCTTCTCTCCCTTCATTGCAACCTAACCCTTGTTCTTTTTTTTCATTTCAGATACTCAAGGACTGGAAGCTGCCCAGGCAATGGAGGGAGAAAAAGATGACAGTGAAGATGGAGGAATGCTGTCATTCGATCTCAGTTTCAGCTCAGATACTGACACTGCATGTGATTTAGAAGATAGGGTAGTGGAGGAATCTGCACATGTAGTGAGACACCATATGGAGGAGCTGGTAGGAGGGAAAGGATAGCACAAGTGCCAGCCTTCCAGAAAGTGAGGTCACGCATTCATTCTGCTAGGACTCAAGAGGATTCCAATACATGAGACTACAGAATTAGCTTAGTGCACTGGGAAGCCTGCCAGAATATTTGTGTTTAATGTCAAGGTATATAGAGGACTCCAGCACCAACATGACACAGGGCTTTATGCAGGACTTGGAGCCCACCCTTTCCAACATGGAACAGGTGGCACCTCCATCAATACACCTGTGGAACCAGCCATGGTGCAGTGTCTGATGGCTGATGTCTCAAATTTGAATGCAGCACAAGCCAGTATCCACCCAATGGCTGAGTGTCACAGAGGAAGCTCAAACTGCTGTCATCATCACTTCAGATACCACTGTTCCAAGGAGCTTCGAGGGCATTACAGCACTGCAGAAATCTGTTCCCCAGCACATTACTAGAATTGCTGAGGTACCCCACGGAAGCGGCAGTGGTGTATGAACCTGCTGTCCTCTTTCAGGATGACAGCATTCATGCTCTCATCACTGCCATTCTGACAATGCTCTTGCCCTTCCAGCCAGCCCAGGCGAAGATAGTGCAGTATGAAGCTGGGCCTTTTTAGAACCAAAGCTTCTCCACTGAAAGCCTTCCACCCAGCCATGCTGCAACCACTGGAGAAGTATCTCATAGAATCATGAGGACATACAAAGGCATTAAGGGAATGCACAGAGGTGATTAGTTTATTTTTGTGTGTATTTTTACATGATTTAATTTATATATTTGAGTTGCAATGTGTATTTATGTTGTCTTTTAATTTTGCATGTGGGGAAGAGGAAAGGTTAGAGGTATGGAACTATTGGTAAATGGAGAATTGTGTTCAGGTTACTGGTATTGCTCTTGAAGAATTATTTGTTCAAGTAGAGCACCAACAGAAAATTTAGGGCTGTCCAGGTTGTGGCCTCCCTTCCTCTTTATCCTTCTTCACTAACTCCTTGTGCTCCCACTATTCAGCTTCTCGCTTGATAAGTGATGGCAAGGGCTGCCCCCTCATAATGGCCAGGTTGTGCAGCATGCAACATACAACCACAATTCTTGATACCCATTCAGCAGTACTCCTCTAGAGTGGTCTAGGCATTGGAGCTTTGGTTGAGGATACCAATTGTGTGCTGTATAACATTTCTTTTAGCAGCATAGCTTTCAGACTATACCTGCTGTGCACATGTGCATGGGTGCTGGACCAGAGTCATGAGTCATGCCTCAAGTGAATAACCTTGTTGTCCAGTAGGCACTCTTTGATTTTTCATGGTGGTTCAATTATAGCTGGTACAGAGGACTGCTGCAGAATCAACAAATCATATGGCTAGAATACTGGGCATTGACCTGCATGATGCTCTGCATGTGGTTACACACACCAGCTGCACAATGAGAGAGTAGAATGCTTTTGATTCAAGTGAATGGCAGTTAACATGAAGCGCGTGTAAAGCAATGTGCGTGCAGTCAGTGGTACCCCGCAGCATTGGGAAGCCTGCTATCTGAGTAGACCTTAAACTCACTCTTCCTGCTTGTCTCTAGCAAGAGTGAATTGGATGAAGTTGCCTCTTTTTGTGTAGAGACCTCCAGTAACCTCCATAATGCAAAAGTGCACTGCAAGATGCTGTTCACAACCCCAGCAGCAGCCTTGAAGGAGCAGGATACATAGGCCTGAATTTTCCCGTCGGCGATTTGGGGGCGGGGCCCGCTCGCCAACGGGAAAATGACGCAGGATGACGTCAGGAGGAACCCCCGACATCATCCCGGTCCCTTTAACTTTTTAGGAAAGTGGGCGGACAGCGAAATCAGCTGTTCGCCCGCCGACCTGTCAATGGCCAATTGAGGCCATTGACAGAGTAATTAAGATAATTAAAGACCTGCCCGTCCAACATTAAGGCTCATGGGCAGGTCTTTCTGGACACAGCACTTCAGAGAGGGTGCCGAAAAGATTTACAAGAATGGTTCCAGGGATGAGAGACTTCAATTACATGAATAGATTGGAGAAGCCAGGTTTATAGTTCTTAAAGGGAACGTTGAGGAGAGGAGAAGTGTTAAAAATCATGAGGGATCTAAACAAAATAGTTGGGAGAAACTGTTCCATTGGCAGAAGGGCCAAGAACCAGAGGACACCAATTTGCAAAAAAACCAAAAGTGGCACAAAGGAGAAACGTTTTTAATGCAGCGAATGGTTAGGATCTGGAATGCACTGCCTGAAAGTGTGGAAGAGGCAAATACAATTGTGGCTTTCAAAAGGGAATTGGATAAATACGTGGAGATAAAAAAAATTCAGAGCTACAGGGAAAAGGCGGGAGAGTGAGTTGACCTTGCAGAGATGGGCCAGCATGTGATGGGCCAAACTATTTTATGATTCAAAGTCTTTAAGCCATCAAAAAGTACTTCAGCACAAATCAAACCACTCCCTTTGACTATTGCTACTTTATATAAGTATGGATTAGCTCTCAAAATACTGTTATGATCCCCGTGGAGACCAACAAACCAAAAGAACCAACTTTACCCCAATGAAAAAACCAATGGTCACTTTTTAGAATTTTCACTTCAACAGTCAAACCAAAATCAACATAAATTAAGCATGAATTAACAGGCAAGTTGCCGTCGATATAAACTATAAATTACACATTAAATAGCAAATGCAACAAAGATAGATCTCAAGGATTTACTAGGCAGTCTCCTCAGCATATATACAAACATACGAATTAGGAGTGGGCCACGGCTCTGTCATTCAATAAGATCATGGCTGATCTGAATGTAACCTCAACCCCACATTCATACCTACCCCGATAACCTTTCACCCCCTTGTTAATCAAGAATCTATCTAGCCTTAAAAATATTCAAAGACTCTGCTTCCACCACCTTTTGAGGAAGGGAGTTCCAAAGACACAACCCTCTGAGAGAAAAAAATTCTCCTAATTTCTGTCTTAAATGAGCAATCCCTTATTTTTAGATAGTGACCCCTAGTTATAGATTCTCCTACAAGAGGAAACATCCTCTCCACATCCACCCTGTCAAGACCCCTCAGGATCTTAAAGGTTTCAATTAAGTCGCCTCTTACTCTTCTAAATTCCAGTGGATACATGCCTAATCTGTCCAGCTTTTCCTCATAAGACAACCTGCCCATTCCTGGTATTAGTCTAGTAAACCTTCTCTAAACTGCTTCTAACGCATTTACATCTTTCTTTAAACAAGGAGACCAGTACTGTACATAATACTCCAAATGTGGTCTCACCAATGCCCTGTACAACTGAAGCATAACCTCTCTACCTTTGTAATCAATTCCCCTCACAACAAGTGATAACATTCAATTAGCTTTCCTAATTACCTGCTGTACCTGCATACTAACCTTTTGTGATTCATGCACTAGGACACCCAGATCCCTCTGAATTGCAGAGCTCGGCAACCATTTAGATAATAAGCTTCTCATTTTTATTCTTCCTGCCGCAATGAATGATTTCATATTTGCCCACATTATGCTCCATTTTCCAGATCTTTGCCCACTCATTTAACCTATTTATGTCACTTTGTAGCCTCCTTACATCCTCTACAATTTTCTTTCCTACCTATCTTTGCGTCGTTAGCAAATTTAGCCTCCATTCCTTCGGTCCCTTCATCCAAGTCATTTATATTAATTGTAAAAAGTTGAGGCCCCAGTACTGATCCCTGTGGTACACCACTCGTCACATCCAGCCAACCAGACTCATTTATGCCAACTCTGCTTCCTGTTAGCTAGCCAATCTTCTATCAATACCAATAGGTTATCCCTTACAACATGAACTTTTATTTTCTGCAATAACCTTTGATGTGGCACTTTATCAAATGCCTTCTGGAAATCTAAGTATAGTTTATCCACCAGTTCCCCTTTATCCACAGCACATGTGACTCCTTCAAAGAGCTCCAATAAATTGGTTAAACATGATTTCCTTTTCACAAATCCATGCTGACTCTGCCTGATTGCCTTGAATTTTCTAAGTGCCCTGCTATAGCATCTTTAATAATAGCTTCTAACATTTTCCCTATGACAGATGTTAGGCTAACTGGCCTATTGCTTCCTGCTTTCTGTCTCCCTTTTTGAATAAAGGAGCTATATTTGCTATTTTCCAATCTAATGGAACCTTCCCTAAATCTAGGGAATTTTGGAAAATTAAAACCAATGCATCAAGTATCTCACTAATCACTTCTTTCAAGACCTTAGGGTGAAGTCCATTAGGACCTGAGGATTTTTCAGCCCACAGCCCCAACAATTTGCTCAATACCACTTCCCTGGTGATTGCAATTTTCCCGAGTTCCTCCCTCTCTTCCATTCCCTAATTTACAGCTATTTTCGGGATGTAGCTTGTGTCCCCTATAGAGAAGACCAAAGCAAAATACCTGTTTAATTCATCTGCCATCTCCCTACTTTCCATTATCAAATCCCCAGACACATTCTACAGGACCAACACCCACTTTGTTAACTCTTTCCTTGTTTAAATATCTATAGAAACTCATACTATCCGTCTTTATATTACTAGCTAGCTTTCTCTCTAATTTTTCCCTCCTTATTAATCTTTTTGTCATTCTTTGCTGTTCTTCACATTCTTTCCAATCTTCTGACCTGCCACCCATCTTTGCATAATTATATGTTTTTTCTTTAAGTTTGATACTGCATTTAACTTTTCTGGTTAACCACAGATGGTGGGTCCTCCCTTTGGAATTTTTCTTTCTCATTGGAATGTATATATTCTGTGTATTCTGAAATATCTCTTTAAATGTCTGCCACTGAACTTCTATTGACATATCCCTTAACCTTATTTGCCAGTTCACTTTAGCTAGCTCTGCTTTCATGCCCTCATAATTGCCCTTATTCAAGTTTAAAATACTAGTATTGGACGCACTCGTTTCTCCCTCAAAATGAATGTAAAATTCAATCATATTATGATTGCTGCCACCTAGAGGTGCCTTCACTATGAGGTTATCAATTAATCCTATCTCGTTGCTCAATTACCAGGTCTTGGGTTCCAGAACATACTGTTCTAAGAAACAATCCCAAAAACATTCTATGAACTCCTCATCTACGCTACCTTTTCCCATCTGATCTTTCCAGTCTATATGTAGATTAAAATCCCCCATGATTGTTGCTGTACCTTTCTGGCAAGCTCCCATTATCTCTTCTTTTATACTCTGTCCTGTTGTATAGTTACAATGAGAAAGCCTGTATATCAATCCCACAAGTGATTTCTTGCCTTTATCATTCCTCAACTCAACCCAAACCACTTCTACATCCTGGTTTCCTGAGCTTAGGTCATCCCTCTCTAACTACTAATACCATCATTAATTAACAGAGCCACCCCTCCACCTTATCCTAACTTCCTGTCCTTCCTAAATGTAATGTACCCTTCAATATTCAGGTCCCAATCTATGTCATCCTTTGGCCATGTCTCTGTGATGGTTATCAGATCATACTTATTTATTTCTATTTATGCTATCGGTTCATCTGTTTTGTTTCGAATGCTATGTGCATTTAGATTCAGAGCCTTTAGTTTTGTCCTTTTATTATTTTTGTAGCGTCTAGCCTTATCTGCTGATTTACTCTAAGAATTGTACCCTCTGTCCCTTTCGACACAGGTCTGTTTATCATTTCCTATATTAATACCTGTCTTTCTTGCCTTGTCCCTACTCTTTGGTTTACCACATCTTCCAAAATTTGATCCCCCACTATCCAGTTTAAAACCTAGTTAGGTGGCTCGTGAGGACACCAGCCCCAGCACGGTTCAAATCTAGACCTTCCCAACGGTACAGATCCCATTTTTCCCAATACTGGTGCCAGTGCCCCACAAGCCGGAACCCACTTCTCCTACATCAGTCTTTGAGCCATGCATTTATTTCCCTGATCTTAGTTGTCCTCTGCAAATTTGCACATGGCTCAGATAATAATCCAGAAATTACTACCTTTGAGGATCTGCTTCTTAACTGGGTGCCAAGCTCCTCATACTGACTATGCAGATCCTCCTTCCTCATCCTGGCTATGTCATTAGTACCTACATGGACCTCGACCGCTGGATCCTTCCCCTCCCACTGTAAATTCCTCTCTAGTCCTGAGTAGATGTCGCTGACCCTGGCACTGGGCAGGCAACAGAAGCCGCCTGGACTCTCGCTGTTTGCTACAGAAAACAGCGTCAATCCCCCTTACTATCCCGTCCCCTACTACCACTACATCCCTTTTTGCTCCCCGCACTTGAATGGCTTCCTGTACCACAGTGCCACAGTCGGTTTGCTCATCCACCCTACAGCCCCCACTCTCATCCAAACAAGCTGAGAGAACCTCAAACCTGTTTGACAATTGCAGAGGCTCACACTCCTGCACTCCTGCACTCCTGCCCCCTGGGTCCCCCTACCTGCCTCACTCATAGTCACACCCTCCTGTCCCTGGCCACTGACCAAACCAGAAGACCCTATCTTAAGTGGTGTGACTGCGTCCTGGTGTAAAGCATCCAGGAAACTTTTCCCCTCCCTGATGTGTCACAGAGTCTGCAGCTCAGCCTCCAACTCAATAGGCTGAATTTTCCCCCCCCGTCGAGGGGGAAATTGATGGGCGGGCGCGCACGGGCATGCTTCCGATCGGTGCCCCCGATCGGAGGCGCGGCACCATTTTACATTGGCGGGCCAATTAAGGCCCGCCCAGTGTGACATCTGCACAGAAGCACTATGCGCTCCCTATGCAGGCGGGCGGGGGGGGGGGGGTGGGTGGTGGAGGAATCCCAAAATCAGGGAGATCGGCTACACATGTAAAGAAGACAAAAATAGAAAAATAAAATTTCCCTTACATGTCCCCTCATGTGACAATGACAACACAATGGAGGGTATCCTCAGTGTGAAAACTCCGCAATGATCACTCCCACCGATGCTATCATAGTTAATTGCATCTGTGGCAGGCCGGGACTAGGTGAAGTAGATTTTTCCCTCATGGCTGTTCTTTTACCAACTGCCACAGGCCCAGCCTGACAGCTATATCTTTCAGGGCTCAGCCTCTTGGTGCTACTAAGCCTCTCTTAGTGATGGGCATTGAAATTCTCCATGTAGAGTAAATTCTGTACCATCAGTACTTCTTTCAAGAGGTGTTCAATATGGAGGAGTGCCGATTCATAAGTTGGAGGAGGTCAGTCAGTGGTAATTAATTGGAGATACTACATGAGGTCTGGAGTCAATGTTAAGGACTCCCAAGGCCACACTTTCCTTTCCTGACTGTATACCCAGGGATGATGATGGAGGTATTTTTTTAAATATTTGTTACCCATGTGGGCATCAGCATTTAATGCCCATCCCTTATTACAGAGGGCATTTAAGAGGCCAGGAACCTGTAGACTAGGCAAGGATGGCAGATTTCCTTCCCTGTTAGTGAACCAGATGGGTTTCTTTTTTTAATGACAATCGTTTCATTCCAGATTTTTATTGGATTCAAATTCCACCATCTGCTGTGGTGGGATTCAAACCCAGAGGTCCCCAGAGCATTACCCTAGGTCTCTGGATTACCAGTCCAGTGACAATACCACTAAACCACTGCCTCCTCTGAGTAAAGATTTTGGG
Source organism: Cetorhinus maximus (assembly GCF_964194155.1). Lineage (NCBI taxonomy): Eukaryota > Metazoa > Chordata > Chondrichthyes > Lamniformes > Cetorhinidae > Cetorhinus > Cetorhinus maximus. The sequence goes on along the minus strand of NC_135891.1, from coordinate 66,516,543 downwards.
CCCTTACAGCCTACTCAGAATCCTCAGCGTTATAAAGTCTTCCTTTAGTGGGGTTGACGGTTCTCCTCAAGGCACCTTCATCTCTAATCCTTGTGGTACAGCAAAACTGTGAAGAATACCCCAAAGCACAATGATGCCTGATGCTTTGGGCTGTCTTGGAGGAAGCTTCCATACTTATTGAAGCATCAGAGATTTGTTTTATGTCTTTAATTTTCTATTTGATGAGGGAGCTCATTGAACCTGCATTCAGCAGTTGTATGTGGATTTCAACAAAGTGTCAGAGGCCAGATATTCAGGGGAAAGTCTCAATTTCTAAAATCTCAAATATTTGACTCTATGTAAGGCTAAATAATGGAGGAATGCATGACTGTTGTAAGATGAAAGTGTGACGGTAGCCATTAAAAAAATTGTTAGAGACATATGTTATTTTACTGATGGACGCAGACTAGTGAGACATTCATGGAATGAAATGAAAGATGACAGCATCATGGACAAGAGCATGCAGAGCTATGTATGTGCAGTCTATGACATCATGGGCTTGGGAAGGGGAATTCTGCAATGTGTACGAACTCCAGAGCCCTTGATCTTGCTGCTTTAGAATGTGCATGGGTAAGTAGTGAATGTCGTCACTTTTGCATATAAGACATCAGGCACATGCTGACAATTACATGACTGTTGTTTGACTGATGTTATTCAGGGTGCAGCTAGCATGCCTGCCATATTTCAGTATGGTGGAGGGAAATTGGAAAAATGGGGCATAATGATAGTGGCAGTCTCCTTGTAAAAGGATCATTTTAAAAATTGGATAAAGGCATTTGCATCCAAATCATTGGAAGTCCAGTCCAACCTAGGTAGATTCCTCTTCTGTCACTGACCATACATTCAGGTTCCAAGGAAGAACTCAAGGAGTGGGAAATGTACAATTTGAAGTCCTTATCTACTCTGCATCATTCATTGATAGGCACGTTTGTTTTTGAAGCAAGTGATTTTTCCACTTGTATGGGAGCCCAAAAACTAGGGGTCATAAATATAATCAAGTCACTAAAGTGACTAAATCCAATAAGGAATTTAGGAGAAACTTCTTTACCCAGTAAGTGATGAGAATGTGGAACTTTCTACCACATGGTGTGTTGAAGCGAATAGCATTTAAAGAGAAACTAGATAAGAAGGAAAATAGGACTTGATATGGTGAGCTGAATAGGGTCAGAGGAGGATCGTGTGGAGCATAGATCAATTGGGCCAAATGACCTGTTTCCTGTAAACTCCGTGATATTGGAGGTGACCAGAGCTCCTGTCCCAAAAGGCTATTCACAAACTTCAGTGCAAAGCTTTGGACCCATAAGCAAGATCCTCGATTAGCTTGCTGATGCTTTGCTGCATTCCCACAAAATAAGCTTACTTAAACTTAATAGGCCTTGACAATTTCTGAGCCCCTGTAGAAAATGCCATTAACTCAACGTTCATCTGTTTCAGACTTTGCCTCTTGAATGTTTGGCTTTCCAAAGAAAACATAATATGTTATCTGTAAAATGGCATTTGCTCTGTAACCTGCCACCTCACACTGTCATTGCAATTCAAATGCTAAAATAAATATACGATATCTGCAAAATGTGGTTCACTCTGCCAATGGACACACTTTGCCTCTTAAAATAAATAGGATTGCTTTTGAAAGAAACAAAATTTCTGGCGGCAACATAAATGTTGATTTAGCAAAAAATTGAATTTGTCCCTGGAAAAGGGTTTATTATTGCACTTTCAATGCCTCAATTGGTTAATGACGTAACTAATTCAGACTGGTAGACCAGGAGTCCACAGGTTTATTACCCAGTTTGTTCTGGTCTGAGCTGGATTGGTCAGCAGCAAGCACGTTTTTACTAACCTGAATGTTCCTAGCATGGGGAAATCGCACAAGGGTTCCCACTCCTGAAATCTAAGCTGAGAACCTCTATTGAGGTTCACATAATGCATTTATGTGGACCTCAAGAGTTAGATAGGATTGGGCCTGGATGCTGTGCTATTCTCCCAATGACTGGGATTTAACACAGAGAAGGTGGCCTCGTCCACCAACAGGAAAATCAGGTGTGAGCCCGCCTCTTCCAGTCCTGGAAGCCATGACTCTGTTTTATGTTGTTTGTGCAATTAGTTGCCTGAAGTCATGACTTCCGTGCTTCTGAGGCAGTATCTCCAACCTCCAAGAGTTGCCAGCCAATGAGCAGGCTGGCAGCTCTTCAGTTCCAGCAGTGCAACCAGCTGCAGTAGACACTCATGGGACTGCAACAGTCGTGCAACCAGCGATCATTAGGGATGCCTGGAGTTAAGGCAAGTGGGATTGGGGCTCACCAGGACCAATCAGGCAGGCCCCTGTGAGGCAGGAGGGAGGTTCTTCCAATGGGGGGTCAGCACTTGCCATTGTGGTGCGAGTTGGGGGTGGGCGTCTATTTTTACAGCTTTTACAGATGGCCTGCATGTGTAGCATGCCTCCACCCCATCACTGGTAAAATATTAGTGACAACTGGAAGAGGCACTTAAGCATTAATAGGCAAATTAAGGGTTTCAGATGGCCTAACCAGGGCAAGCCACCTACCACCTACACCACTGCTGGTAACATACCAGTGGAAGCAAGACAATGACAGGCATGGCATCCCCTGTTTTCTCACCTGAATTTACAACAGTCCCCTCCCTGCCTCCCAACCTGCTCCCAGGGGCGGTATGGTGACACATAAAATTGGCCAATGAGTGAGATGCTCTTACAGTGAACCAAGACAATTTTAGAATCTATTCTATAAATAAAATTAATTACCTTTTGTGAATTTTGCTGCTCTTTGCTATGATGGAGATTGTCACCAATTTTAAATCGGTGCCCTTTCCACTGATGTTCAGCAGTCTTTATTCTAAATGCAAAAGATAGGATATTAATGCAGCACAACACAATTATTATTGGAGCAAGAAAGTTTGTTTTATTAACAAAAACAGGCATCCATCTGTCTTAGGGTAGATACTAAGTTAAATCTCACAATTGTGCTTCTTCAGTTACTTATTAAGGAAGAGGAGCTGAGGTGCTTTGCCATTGCCTTCCTCAAGGTTTTTATCTTCAGTGTACCTCCTCCCAGGTGGGCCTCAACCAAGGTTAGAGAGCCTACTCTTTACAATAGAGGAAGCCACCCACACCAATTAGGCTGGACATCAATCCAGTATTCAGAATAGGTGCTCCTGTTGCCAATCACCAGAGCTGTTAGCAGTGGGGCTAAGCTTTCTAGTTTTAAAGTGATCCAGTTGTCACTTGTAGATTGACAGTAATCAGTCTCGACTGATCTCCCCCCACATTTTGCATGGCATTCATGTTTTCAATAAAGCTTCAGGTGGGCAAGAACTTTATATAAATATGGAAGCAGGGTCCGAATGATCTTCATGCAATTTATGGACACATGCAGAATGTCTAGTGTAAAAAGCATTAAACGTCCCAGAGTTACAAGAGGCTAAGAAATCAGGTGGGAGTTCCTTAAAACAGCATGTGGTATAAAGGATTTTGGATGGACCTGAACTATTTTTATTTGTGAGCTGTTTTTTGAGGGTCCTTGTGCCCCCTTTTCTAGAAAACACAAGATTGGCCTCAGTACCATTTCTGGAACCTATGGGTTTTCCAATGGAAATAGACCCACCTGAAGTCTTAGGAAGAAGAGGAGGACCTGTGGAAGGACAACACAATGCTCAGAATGCATAATATCTTCATTTGGCATCAGTCTGTGCACTATTCAAGAAGCAAGTGACTGCATGGAGAGCTGCAGTCTTTCCTTCCTCTCATTGCTGCTCCTCTGTTGTCACCTTCACTTACTGCTCCTTACTGATGCTCAGCACCAGCTTGTCCCTTCTAACTCTGTCTTTGATTTTCCAGTTGGTGGGTGTTCCTGTGCCGGTGCCTGATCTGAGGACTACTTGACAGTTGTTCGTATAATGGGCCAACCTCCAGCTTGCCGAGTTATGCCAGCTGCATCATCATAGAAGTCCCCTACAAAAGGAGAAGAAGAAAATAAAGAGCAAAGAAGATGTTGGGAGCAACTGGGAGAGCTGCCCCCTCAGTCCCAACAGTGTCCACATTCCCATGCTGCCAGGTCTTTCATGTTTTCTTCGGTGATGGGTGTGGTGCAACATGTTACTCCGGATATCTTCATCAACGTATTCAGGTTTCATTTAAAAGTAGACTTTAAGCACATTAGTCCCTTTTATAGCTGCTGCATTTAATTCCCATTTCTCCTAGAATTCATAGAGAAAGTGTTTAAATCAAGTAACCCCAGGAGCATCTTCACTTGTGTAGGAGCATAGAAATTGTGGCAGAATTTTCCTCACCAACAGGGAATCAGTTTTCAAATACACTCTATTAATATAAAAACAAAAAACTACTGCGGATGCTGGAAATCCAAAACAAAAACAGAATTACCTGGAAAAACTCAGCAGGTCTGGCAGCATCGGTGGAGAAGAAAAGAGTCAACGTTTCGGGTCCACACAACCCTTCAACAGAACTCAGTTCTGTTGAAGGTTCGTGTGGACCCGAAACGGCGACTCTTTTCTTCTCCACCGATGCTGCCAGACCTGCTGAGTTTTTCCAGGTAATTCTGTTTTTGTTTTGCACTCTATTAATATACTATTTCTATAATATAATTCATTAAATTAATCTTCCAACGTCCTTTAAAAATTTTACATCCCTATCTATGCCATTTCCTATCATCACATTTATCACACTTTTCATGTCAACTTCCTCTATTATAAATTCCTGTATCTTCATTTATTATGACCTATGTGGAAACACTGAGCTTGGATACACAATCTTGTCACCGTATTGCATAATTCTCTCAAAGCATTTTTAAAAAAATTTTTCCTCAGTAACTGAAATTTCTAATGTTTTACTTTCGAATCAGTAACTGAAATTTCTAATGTTCTAATTTCTAATAAGAGTTCAAACAAAATTTTAAATCCAAAAAAGTTCCAATTTTTACAATAACAAGATTACATTTATCTATTAAATTGCTTTTCACACCTTTTAATTACTTTATTAAAGTTTTCACCTGCCTCTCACAAATGCCTGCGCTCGGGGCTGACATTTTTGCCCAGACATTGCTTATGTCAGCTAAATTTTGAGTTTGCAATCTGAGCAGGTACAGTGTAACTCATTTTTCAGAATGCAGCAGTATCAGGTGGCTGTATTGATGTAAAATGTAGTTTGTTTATGATCACTGCCATCTAATTATTCAAATTGATGCAAAATATCTCAAAAGTAACCATGACTCATTAACTCTCAGACAATCCGTAACTCTCAGACAATCCATAATCCCACCATTATTCAATTAGATGAGACAGAGAGTATGAAAAGAATGGCTGGTGGGAGACCAGGGATACCAACATGAACTCTAGCTTCCACCACCAGTGAGAAAATCCCATTTGTGAGGCCCATTCTGCCTTCAGGATCCAGGTAGAGCATATGACAGGTTGGATTTTCGCAGAGTCAACCTTTAAAGGTCTTTAAAAATGGTGGGCAAGACTCGATTCTAGGATTACCAGCTCCATTACTGACAATTTTTGCCTGCGTGGTATAAGGGTGCAGGTAGCAAGCTCACGCCCTGCACACCTGACATGGCCAGCTCCATTTTGGGATTGGGCATCTCATGCACCCTGCAATTTTCATGGGGTCGGGCCAGCTTCTTGAGGGCATGTGGTTCATGGCCCCTCAGAGGATTTGTGAACCTTTCAAATGAAATGTTTCAAAGATCTTACCCATCCCCTCCATAGTACCCCTGCATCCTCCAGACCCACTCATCGATGTAGAACCAATGAGCCATATAATAATAATGACCAGGTTTGAGGGCTTAACAGTCTTTAAAACTAGGACAAGACCCAGAGAACCTAGTCGGGCCTTTTAATCAGCCTGACTCAGCACTCGCCGGCCCCCATGGCTATCTCCGAATTGCCTCTGGAGGCGGCAGGCCCAACTCCACCCCACTTCCACCTCCCTAGAATGAAAATATGGCAGACAGGGACCCTTTTAAAGGAGATGGGCCTGCCAAGTTGGGAGATTTCCTGACTTGGGCTTCCCACCTTGATGGTGAAAATCCAGCCCTATCCGCCTGCTCAAACAGAAATTTTGTTGCCCAGATCAGTCAGGGGTCATGTCACTCTACAGTTCCACCAAGGTGTCCTGTGTAATTTTAGTACCCTGCATTCTTCGTTACTTTGCTATGTACATTGAAGGAGGCTTAGGAAACAACTCAGATGAGAGTGAGTTCAAGGCACAATATGTGGACTTGCAAACACACCATTAGCATCAACATATGACATGAAGCAATATTTAATCCAATCCAATTTATCCTAAAAGGTCTTTTAGCCCTGCAAAAATGGCCTTGAGCATTGTGGCCCCTGCCAGAAAGGTCCTGAGCATTGTTCCTGTGGTCTGACACATCGATGTGATATTTGTTGAACTCCCAGTATCCCTCAGCTACCATCACAATGCAGCCAGAATTAGGAACATAGGAATCAGAGTAGGCCATTCAGCCCCTCGAGCCTGTTCAATGAGATCATGGCAGATCTGCATCCTAATTCTATATTTCTTAATGCCTTTGGTTAACAAAAATCTACCAATCTCAGTTTTAAATTGAGCAATTGATCAAGAATTAAGTGCCATTTGTGTAGAAAGCTCCAAACTTCTACCACTGTTTCCTAATTTCCCTTCTGAAAAGTCTGACTCTAATTTTTAGTCTATGTCCCTAGTCTTATACTACCCAACCAATGGAAATATTTTCTCTCTATCTACCCAATCGGGTTACCTTAATATCAAACCACCCTTTAAACTCCTAAATTCCAGAGAATACAACCCTAGTTTGTGTAATCTCTCCTCGTAATTTAGCACTTGAGTCCAGGTATTGTTTTGGCAAATCTATGCTGCACTCCCTCAAAGACCAGTATATCCTTCCTCATGTGTGATACCCAGAACTACTCACTGTGTGATCTAACAGGGGCTTTGTAAAACTGAAGCATGACTCTTGTATTCTATTCCTCTTATATAAAGGCCACTATTTCATTAGACTTTTGGATTCTTTTTTGTACCTGTTCATGAAATATTAATGATCTGGACCCCCTACTCCTCCACCTTTTCTTTGGACCTCTACCTTCACCATTTAGAAAATACCCTGTACTAACCGTTTTAGATCTTAAGTGAATGACCTCAAATTTCCCAATATTGAAATCCATTGGGCACAATTTTTTCCTTTCGTTTAACCTATCACTTAAGTCATACTGTCTACAGGATTACAAACACAAATATTTCTTGACATGTTTTCCAGTTTCTTCCGTGCTGTGGTCTATCTTTTGTCTTTCACCAGTGCTTCTCTTGATGACATTTGATATCAGCGTGGAGGGGGGGTGGCGAATTTGCACAGGAATTACTGCTGTTTTCTCACTATTGCTTTGGGGAAGAGCTATGGCAATCCTTAGGCAAGAGGGAAAAATCCCATGGAAATTTAAATGTCTCTTACCAATGAAGGTGAAAGGCTATGCATGTGTTATAGATATGGTGTTGCAGCCATTGTATAAAAAAAGTTAGATGGTGGTCTCATTCAACCTGGCAACCTCTTGAGTCTCTTTTTTAACTAGAAGTCATTTAACTTCAGTGACTGATCTCAGCTGCTGCTCTCCACCACCTCATCATATGCAAGAAATGAGCAAAGCTAATACAATGCTATCATTTATTGCAAGGGAAACTGAATACAAGAGCAGGGAGGTTATGCTTCAGTTTTACAGGGCCACACCTGTAATACTGTGTATAGTATAGGTCTCCTTATTTAAGGAAAGATGTAAATGCATTGAAGTTCAGAGAAGGTTTACTAGATTAATACCTAGAATGAGCGGGTTGTCTTATAAGGAAAGGCTGAACAGGCTAAGCTTGTATCCGCTAGAGCTTAGAATAGTAAAAGGCGACTTGATTGAAACATATAAGATCCTGAAGGGACTTGACAGGGTGGATGTGGAAAGGATGTTTCCTCTTGTGGGAGAATCTAGAACCAGGGGCCACTGTTTAAAAATAAGGGGTTTCCCATTTAAGACAGAGATGAGGAAAGATTTTTCTCAAAGGCAGTGAGTTTTTGGAATTCTCTTCCTCAAAAGGTGATTGTGGCATTGTCTTTAATATCTTTGAGGCAGAAGTAGATAGATTCTTGATGAGCAAGGGGGTGAAAAGTTATCGGAGATAGGCAGGAATGTGACATTGAGGTTAAAATTGGATCAGCCATGATCTTATTGAATGGCGGAGCATGCTTGAGGGGCCGAGTGGCCTACTCCTGCTCCTAATTCATACGTTCATATGTCTGTTTGTATATAAACTTCACTGTATTCTGGTGAAGAGGTGCCCAATATATCCAAAGCTGGCACATCTCCATGCCTGCATTTCCCTTACTATAACTCCTAACACTTGCCTACACCATGGGAGTTGTCAGATTTTGTACCTATTTTCCAACTCTTTCATCAATGCCGCTTCCCAAACCACCCTTTTTGAGTTAGAAGTTACTCCCTAGTGTCCTGGTCAATATTTATCTCTCAACCAACATCTAGAAAGGATTATCTGAACATTAGTTTATTGCTATTTGTGGAATCTTACTGGAAATTGATCAATGAATTTCCTACATTACAACAGTGACAACATTTCAAAAGTGCTTATGAATGATAAAATGCTTTAGAACATCCTGAGGTAATGAAAGGCCTACATAAATGCAAGTAATTCTTTCACTACTTTTCTAAGCCCTACAGTTGCTCTGGGTTGAATCCACACCTGAGTCAGGCCCCCATTCCTAGCCAATCAACAGACAGTGACACTGACCATGTTATCAGTCCATCAACTCTGGAAGTGTAGCTTAGCTTTGTAAAGACTGATTGGATCATTGGCCCTGTCTGATTGAATGGAGTGTCACCCCCCTCCCCCCCCGCCACCCATAAGCCTCACACAGCACTTTTTGGATATGAAAACAACACACGGGTTGCATCAGAACTTGGCCAGAGTCTGACACTAGAACTTTCAGCAAGCACTGCAACTTGCCTGCCTCAGCTGAAATGAAAAGAAAAAGCACATTTTAACAGCTATTGATCACTGATTGTTGAAACAGATTATTGGCTAGATTATGTATTAACTGCATCCTTGAGGAGGTGTGGCTGTTGCATATTTTCAAAGCTATTGATTGCTGATTGCTGAAATAGATATTAAGAGTACAGATTGCTGTCACCGGATTACGTATTAACTGCGTTCTCAATGAGATGTGTTCACTCTCAGTGACGAACATGACAGGCCCCCTTATTCCTGAGCGGTGGGAGGTCCTCTAATTCTGTATTTAAAGACACAGGCAGCATAGCAAAAGCACATCAGACACCTGAAGAACTTCAGAATTCAAGGTGCTTGACAGAAGAAAAAGAAGTTAGAAATCAGACCGATTTCAACTTGAAACTGCTCTTGAGACAGATCTATTGAGCAGAGTAAGTAAACCTCAGTACAATGTGATGCAGGTTAATGATCAGCATTTATAGAAATAGATGGTAATGTGGAACAAAATGTGCATTTTACAATTTTGACCTTACGTGTGTTTTTATCACAGATTACTTTTTCATATTACTGAGAATTTTTCATTATTTCCATTCTTATTCCATCCTTCTTCTCTGTCTCTTTGCCTCGCATTGTCTCGAGCTTCATTGTGCTGAGAAAGATTTGCAACTTTAAGATAAACTGTGGGATTCATGTCCCTTTCAATACAGATTTCATCAGATTATCTTTTTTTAATTATTCTTATCCTGAAGGATTATTCCAGTAATTGATGCTTTTAGCTATGAAAATACTGTGATAATAATTAGTGTATAATACTTTCCTTTTCTTTAGTTCATATGAATACTCTGCCATAATCAAGACACCAGTGCATTCTGACCGCTCTTAGCAGTGACATAATAATTGTTTTACAGGTTCTTTCCGATCCGTTTCTCGAAGAAGACATGGCCCCACAGGTCCAGTCTCAGCCCCAACTCCCTCTGAATGTGGTTCAGGGGGATCTGAATACCTTGAGCTCTGCAGTGAGAGACTTTGTTGAACAAAGTGCGAAGCTGTGTCACCCGGACAGCATTCACATCTGTGATGGCAGTGAGGAAGAAAACAGGCAGATTTTGTCCCTGATGGAAGAGCAAGGGATGATCAAACGTTTGCACAAGTATCAAAACTGGTGAGCAGCATTTTCCTCTACAAGTCTATACGTTTTGATAATGTTTTATTATCAATTTTAGGCGTGCAATTATTCACTTTTGCATCAGTGACATACAATCCCAGGTCAGGAATACAAGGGTTACATGCAGAGCAAAGCTCCCTCTATATGCATCTGCACTAGCTTCAGAAGAGTATTTGCTGCTATCCAGTGTGGCCTTTCCACTCACCAAGCCAGCTGTTTGTAACTCCTGGGTGAAATTGCTGGTTCAATAACAATATGCAGCCAATTTGCTGTCCACTTATTCATATTCTTATGCCCTTAATGCACAAGAGGTGAATGGACAGAGATCCTGCCACCCGCAACATCTGATCAACAGAGAATTTCATGTGACTATGAAATGACATTAAGGACAACGCAAGTCATTTAATTGTATGAAAGCAGTGACAAGCCCGAAAGAAGGGAATTAATTTAAAAGTTGAGGGTTGAAAGCCTGACTAGAGTTGTAAGTAATGAAAATTCATTGACATCAAGCAAAAAGCGAGTTTGTCTCTGTAGCAGAGACAATCAGAACATGAGTCCAAGAGGTATTCACCTTGCTATACTCACCAACATATGAAACATAAGATAGAACACACAGCACAAAGTTCACTGCCCTTCTCTTCCACAGTGTCTCACCACACAGATGCATTACATTCAGTCTAAAAACTAGGTTTCTCACAGAAACGTCCTGCAAAGGGCTTTCAGACCATGGACATATCGGACAAATGAAAGAGCTGATTTCAGTTCCAGCCTTCAAATCTCAATCACACATTGAAGGGACGTATTCTTGAATTGTGAAGACAATTGACTCGCCCTTAAAGCAGGAATCGCTGTGACTGAATTGGATTAATGTTTGCTATTTCTAGCTGGTTGGCTCGCACGGACCCCAGGGATGTTGCTCGTGTGGAGAGTAAAACCGTGATTGTGACCCCTGAGCAGAGAGATACCATTCCCATAGCAAAGAGTGGAGTCAGCCAGCTTGGGCGTTGGCTGTCAGAGAAGGAGTTTGAAAAGGCGTTCAATGCTCGATTCCCGGAATGTATGAAAGGTACAGACATTAATTCAATCTGGGATATTTCTTAGCTATTCCTACTGCATAACCACTTGTGAGTTATTACTCAATGAAGGTGCAGTGATTATGTCACAGTTATTGACTCTTCCGTGTGAATGTATCACACTAAAGCTGCTCAAACATTCTGTTCACCTGCTTCTCACCCTACACAACACCTTAAACGGAGCTCCTGATCTATCAAGGAGGATCCAGGATCTCTGCTGCTAACTGTGACAGCTTCTGACTACTTACAAACATCCTATCTGCACCATTCAGCTGCCCTAACTACAGCACTGTAGTTGACAAGTTTGCTTATTCCAGGGAGACTCAGTAACTGGCATGAATGATGCAGAATGCAGATGGTGGCAGATGCCAGCCAGAGGTGCAACCAAAATCAAAGAAACTTTTATCCCCACCCCACCCCTCAGTGTGTCACAGTACAAGTACAGGTGCAAGGGAGTTTGGGGCTTGGATAGCAGACAGAAATTCTGAGCTCCACTCTTGTGGTTTATGACCTCATCCTAACCCATTGATGAGATAACTGTCCTGGCGTTACTCACAATGTTTGTTATTTGTTGTAGTTATGTAAATGCTGTAATAGACAGCTGGAATTATCACTGTACCTGAGCTTAATCTTGTGTTTTTAAGGATTTAAAGATCAAGCAAATTATATCCCAGAATAGTTTTAGGATTGACTTTCTTCCTGTAAATCTCTAGGCCGTACAATGTACCTGGTTCCATTCAGCATGGGACCTGTGGGGTCACCTCTGTCTAAGATCGGGATCCAGCTGACAGATTCACCTTATGTCGTGGCCAGCATGAGGATCATGACTCGCATGGGATCAACTGTACTGGAGACCCTGGGCAACGGCCAGTTTGTCAAATGCCTTCATTCAGTCGGATGCCCTTTACCACTAAAGAGTGAGTTTGGATTCAGCATCTTTGGATTAATTATTGCTGTCTGGGTGTGGGGGAGAGAAGGGGAGACAGGTCTTTTCCTTTGATGCAGGAGCTTTTCATAGAGCTTTGGTTGACAATCCATCTCTTGTATTTAGGGCCACTGGTCAATAACTGGGCCTGCAACCCCGAGCTGACACTGGTTGCCCACATACCTCAGTGCAGAGAGATTATTTCATTTGGGAGCGGTTATGGAGGTAACTCACTGCTGGGGAAGAAGTGCTTTGCTCTGCGCATTGCCTCCAGGATTGCTGAAGAAGAGGGTTGGCTGGCTGAACACATGCTGGTAAGAATACAGGAGATACTCTTTGCTGGATCTTTAACAGCTGTAGTTTGTCAGTAGTAAGACTCTTGCCTGTGAAAGAAGCAAACTCCTGAAATAACATGAATATTAAATTTAAGCCCTGCATTATGGTGTTGGCTGAATTGGTAGCCCTCTCACCTTTGACTCAGAGGTCATGGATCCAAGACCCAGTCGAGAGATTTGAGAACATAATCCAGGTTGACAATCCAGTGCAGTACTGAAGGAGTGTAGCATAGTCAGAGCTGCCGTCTTTCAGATGAGACATTGTCCCATCCTGTCCCTCATGTGGGCATAAAAGACTCCACACCATCATTTGAAAACTAAAGTGTGTTTTTTTCCCCTAGTATCCTGGTCAATATTTACCCCTTAACCAGCATCACTAAAAAAAGTTGATTTGGCTATTATCACAATATTGCTTGTGGGACCTTGCTGTGCACTTGTTGGCTGCCACGTTTCTGACATTATATCGGTGACTACACTTCAAAAGTACATTATTTGCTATAATGTGCTTTCGGCCACCATGAGATATTAAAAGGTGCTATATAAATGCAAATCTTTCTTGTCCTGCACAGTCGCTAGACAATGAGTAATATTTCTCAGTCTGACATTGAGCTTAATAATGCCTTAAGTTTAGGTTAAATGAAGCATTTTGGGTGTATTTTACTGGAGGAATTTAAATCATTTGGGATCGGCTGTGTAGCATGTGAGATATGACGGTGAGGAAATGCTCAATAGTGAGACATTGTTCACCCTGTGTCAGTGTGAACACACACACTGAGTTTCACATGTTAAATTTCTTTTGTCAAGCCAAATAGACTGTAGCCCAGGGTCAGCGCACAGACATCATTTGCTCATCAGCTCTCCTCTCCCTCCCCAGATCCTGGGAGTAACCAATCCCAAAGGCCAGAAGAAGTACATTGCTGCTGCCTTCCCCAGTGCTTGTGGGAAAACAAACATGGCCATGATGAATCCGACATTACCTGGCTGGAAGGTTGAGTGCGTGGGAGATGACATCGCCTGGATGAAATTCGACAAACAAGGTTTGTTGGTCTCGGCATCTTGCTGTAGTTTAAGGCAGATGTGAAATGATTAGATGGGGAAGTATCCATTGCCTGGTGAAAGTCCAATGAGTTTATTAATATGTCCCTTACTGGACCTTCCCACAGGTAACCTGAGAGCAATCAACCCAGAAAATGGCTTCTTTGGTGTAGCTCCCGGGACATCTGTAAAAACAAATCCAAACGCAATGGAAACTATCAGCAAGAACACCATTTTCACCAATGTAGCAGAGACCAGCGATGGGGGAGTTCACTGGGAAGGGATCGATGAAACTCTGTCCCCGGGCATCACAGTGACTTCATGGAAAAACAAAAAGTGGAGTCCAGAAGATGGAGAACCATGTGCGCACCCCAACTCCAGGTTTTGTACTCCTGCCAGACAATGTCCGACCATTGACCCAGACTGGGAGTCTCCTGAAGGGGTTCCCATCGAAGGAATTATCTTCGGAGGACGGAGGCCAAAAGGTACAATAGTCTAATCTGTGGACCAACACAGCGAAACATTAGAGACAGATCCTGTCAGCTGTGCTAGTATTGTGCTGGACTGCTGCTTAGAGAGTTCAGGATCTTGGCAGTGGACATTAGGTGAAATGACAAAAGTGGGACAGTTGTGCAACAGTATTAAAACATACGTATGAACTGAGCAGTGGATAACAGACCATTACGTAGTAACTACATAGTATTTACAGCTTAGTACTTACAGCAGGCCATTTGACCTAACAACCTATGTCAGTGTTTATCATGCACATGAGCCTACTTTAACCTCACCTCCATCTCACCCTATCAGCATATTCTTTTATTCCTTTTTCCCTCATTCCTTTATCAATGTTTCCCAGAAATGCATATTCACCTCAAAAATTCCTTGTGGTATCAAGTTCCACATTCTAACTCTGGGTACAGAATTCACTATTGGATTTATTAGTGAACATGGTCTATTAATTGACCTTAGTTTTGGACTCTTCCACAAGTGGAAACATCTCTACATCGACCCTGTCAAGTGCTTTCATAATCTTAAAGTTCTCAATCTGGCCACCCGTCAATTTTCTATTGCTCGACAAAAGAGCCCCAACCTATTCAATCTTCCCTGATAGGTACAACCTCTCAGTCAATTTTGTAAATGTGTATCTCCAAATCCCTCTGCTCCTCCTATTTAGACACTTGTTTTCCAAAGAGTATGAGGCCTTCTTTGGTCTGCCTACCAAAATGTACTATCTCACACTTATGTATACCGAATTTCATTATTTCAAAGATATTCCTTGTCATTCCGTTCCAGGTGTCCCTCTGGTTTATGAAGCTTTCAACTGGCAGCATGGCGTTTTCATCGGAGCGGCCATGAGATCAGAGGCCACAGCTGCAGCAGAACACAAAGGTATGAGAGTAACAGTGGGACACAGAATGCAGTAACACTGGGATACAGAATGCAGTAACGCTGGGATACAGAATGCAGTAACGCTGGGATACAGAATGCAGTAATACTGGGATGCAGAGTAGTCGTATGACACAGAGCACACCAGTAACACTGGGATACAGAGTAAGGAAGTAACACCAGGACACGGAGTAAAGCAACAATTCGACACAGAGTAAAGCAGTAACACTGGGACACAGCACACCAGTAACATTGGAACACAGTACACCAGTGTCCTGCAATTCCTAATGTAAAGTGAATACAAGTGGATGTGGTGTGTGGAGCCTACTGACATTCACTATCTGAGTTCACACATGAAACAGAGAAGCTAGCACTTTAAACGTTGAGTGAAATGGGATGGTTAGAATGTGGTGTTATTTATCTCCATATGAATATACTATTAACTTGGGTAGTTCCTGTGTCACCCTCAACACCAGATCTTCATTGCTCCTTTTGTCATTGTTTCTCAGGTAAGGTCATTATGCACGACCCATTCGCCATGCGGCCTTTCTTCGGGTACAACTTCGGCAGGTACCTATCGCACTGGCTCAGCATGGAGCACAGGACCAGCTCAAAACTTCCCAAGGTCTTCCACATCAATTGGTTCCGCAAAGATAATCAGAACAACTACCTGTGGCCAGGCTTTGGGGAGAACTGTCGGGTTCTGGAGTGGATGTTCCGGAGAATCGAGGGAGAGGACTGCGCCAAGCTGTCTCCTTTGGGCTTCATTCCCGCAGATGATGCCCTGAACCTCAAGGGCCTTGGCAATGTGAACATGGACGCACTCTTCAGCGTTGAGAGAGAATTCTGGGAAGAGGAAATAGAAGCGATCCGAAAATATTTTGAAGATCAGGTCAACACCGACCTTCCCAGTGATGTGGCCAATCAGCTGCTGCAGTTGGAACAAAGAATTAATCGGTTGTAACATAGGAAAAAAAGGCAATAAGGAATAAGCCATGATTATTTCATTTAAATTGTCCTGAATTGGCATTCTGGAGCTCATTGTTTTTTGATATCATGAGTTAGATTTAACTTTGCATGCACTTAGGAATGCTGGAGATTCTCTATATTTACTAATATTTTTACTTGAAAACAATGGACTCAGGTAAAAAAGAAAATACCCCCTTTAAACAGGAGGTTTCATATTTAGGAATATAGAGTTCTATAGGATGACTGTGTGCCTTTTATGGTCTAGAATTCCATTTTTAAGAGTATATCACAATGCTGCCTGTTGCTTGGCTGTGCAAAGGAAACATAGCTTTAACTCACTCTTTGTTAGTGCGAATTCAGTCTGATGGAGACTTTTGGAGGTTTGAATATATGAGCAGCTTTAGATTTGGCACTAGCTCCACTACTTTTGCAGCTTACACTGAAAGAAAAGGTTAACAGGCGCAACACGTCCTGTAACTGATCAGCAATTCCTGAGTTGTACTTTCATTTTTGGAGCAGTATGATTTTGATAGCTTTATAACCGGTAGCACATCTGGGGCAACTTGGATCAAAACTGGAATCCTGGTTTAAAAGCATAGTTTATGCAGTGGAGAAGATTCCTTTGTTCACACATTTCCACTAGTGCTCTGATTCCCTGCAAATATAATCTCACAATGCACATTTCTATTCCTGTTTTGAGATTTAGCAGGGCTGTACTGGAGAGTCCTTCAGATCTCAGGAACAACCTGTCCTGAACATATATTAATCCCATCAGCTCCCAGGAAAGATATGCAATAAGTGAACACATGCAGCAATATAGTTTTAAGTCAAGAATTTCTAGCTTTAGTTTTTTTTAAATTATGTGATAAAGTTATTAATTTATAGATAAGATGCAGCCAGCACCACAGTGATGTAATTGCATGACTGGTCAATCGCCAGTGGCTCTGCAAGGCGTATAAATACAGTCCAGCATCAGACAAGACATGCATTGGATTTGACAATGAAAAAAATTCAAATCACTTATTGAAGCAGAATTATCTTAATCTGTTCAAATTTTAAATTATTATTCTGGAACAAACTTTGAGTATATGTATGTTATCATTCAAAATGTTTCAGCTGGTAAGTTTGTTGTTTATACACACTGTTTCTTTTAAATAAATACTTATCCTATTGTTTTCAACATTTTGAATTTTATTTAACCACATCCACCATTTGGGATGTTTGTGTCCAACCCTTTTTAAGCTTCCCACATCAGCCTGAAAGTTGATCCCTGGAGTTTTTGGTCTTAAAGGTTTTTGAATATCTGGCCCAGGTTTTTCTGTAAGTGGAGGCTGCTGGTAAAACTCAGAAGTATTGTGATGTGATTTTCTTAACCACTTCAGTTTGTAGTTTATCTGAGACAGTTTCCTTTCACCTGAGTTCTAACCCATTCCATCACGGGGTGATGGAATGAACATCTCCATTGATCTTAGCTGACAGTAGTGGTAACGTGACAATATTTTTTTCAAAAAACAGACTTTATTCATAAAATGTTTAAAAGTACATCACATACGAACATACAAATTAGGAACAGGAGTAGGCCGTTCATCCCCTCGAGCCTGCTCCGCCATTCAATAAGATCATGGTCGATCTGATTGTGGCCTCAAATCCACATTCACATCTATCCCTGATAACCTTTGACTCCCTTGTTAGCCAAGAATCTATTAACCTCTGCCTTAAAAATATTCAATGACCCTGCCTCTATTGCTCGCTGGGCAACAGAGTTCCACGACTCTCAGCCCTCTGAGAGAAAAAAGTTCTCCTCATCTCTGTCTTAAATGGAAGACCTCTCACTTTTAAACTCCTGAACATAGGTACAGGAGTAGGCCATTCAGCCTGTCGAGCCTGCCCCACCATTCAAATAGATAATGGCCGATCATCCACCTCAATGCCACTTTCCCGCACTATCTCCATATCCCTTGATGTCATAAGTCTCCAGAAATCTATCGATTTCTGTCTTGAACATGCTCAATGATTGAGTTTCCACAGCCCTCTGGGATAGAGAATTCCAAAGATTCACCATCCTCTGAGTGAAGAAATTCCTCCTCATCTCAGTCTTAAATGGCTTGCCCCTTATCATGAGATTATGTCTCCTGGTTTTAGCTTCACCAGCTACATCCAGCCTGTCACACCCTGGAAGAATTGTGTAAGTTTCAATCAGGTCACCCCTCATTCTTCGAAACTCTGGGGAATACAGACCCAGTCTCCTCAATCTCTCCTCATGAGACAATCCCGCTATCCTAGGGATTAATCTCATGAACCTCTGTTGCACTCCCTCCGTGGCAAGTATACCTTTCCTTAGACAAGGAGACCAAAACTGTACACAATACTCCAGGTGCGGTGTCATTAACGCTCTATATAACTGCAGCAAGACATCCTTACTCCTGTATTCAAAGCCCCTTGTGATGAAGACCAATATACCATTTGCCTTCCTAATTGCTTGCTGCACCTGCATGCTAGCTTTTAGTGACTCATGAACAAGGACACCCAGGTCCATTTGGACATCAAAACTTCCCAACCTCTCACCATTTCAGAAATTCTGCTTTTCTTTTTTTTACCAAAGTGAATAAATTCACACTTATTCACATTATACTCCATCTGCCATGTTCCAGCCTGTTAACTTTGCCTGCCCAAGTCCTCTTGAAGCCCCCTTGCATCCGCCTCACAACTTACATTCCCACCCAGTCATCAGCAAATTTGGAAATATTACAATTGGTCCCCACATCCAAATCATTTATATAGATTGTGAACAGCTGTGGACCTAGCACTGATTTTTGCAGTACCCCATTAGTAACAGCCCCAATCCCATACACTCTAATTTTGTTTACTAATCTCCTGTGTGGGACCTTATCTAAAGCCTTCCATGAAGACAGATGCAAAATAACTTTAGTTTCTCTGCCTTTCCCCTATTCACCATTATATGTTCTACCATCCCCAAATTTGCCCTCATTTGTCCTAGCTAATCTTTTCCTTTTCCTCGCTAGTTTGCAGTCATATCTCTTTTCCCTTTCTTAATCAGTTTCTTGGTCCTCCTTTGCTGGATTCTAAATTGCTCCCGATTCTCAGGCTTACCACTTTTTCTGGCATCCTTATAAACCACTTCCTTTGATCTAATGCAATCTTTAACTTATTTTGTTAACCACCGTTGATTTATCTTACCTTTGTTTGTTTGGGCCTTGGAGGAATGTATATCTGCTGCAGACCGTGTAACATTTCTTTAAATACTAGCCATTGCATTTCTACTGCCAAATCTTTTAGTTTATTTTGCCAATCCACCATAGCCAACTTGCCCTTCATGCCTTCATAATTTCCTTTCTTCATATTTAAAACCTTAGTTTCAGAACTTTCAAAGTTTCAAACTTAATGCAAAATTCTAGCATATTATGGTCACTAATTCCCAAAGGCTTCTTTACAGCAAGGTTATTAATTAGCCCTTTCTCATTACACGACACTAAATCCAAAATAGCCCGATCCCTAGTTGATTCCTCAATGTACTGCTCCAGAAACCCATCTCATACACACTCCAGGAATTCTTCCACCACAGCATTAGTGCTGATTTGGTTAACCCAGTCTATGTGTAAATTGAAGTTGCCCATTATTATTGCATTACCCGCATTACATACATCTATAATTTCTTGATTTATACCGTGCCCGTCTGGTGGCCTATAAACAACTCCCACCAATGTTTGCTGCCCCTTGCTGTTTCTTAGCTCCACTCAAACTGATTACACACCTTGATCCTTCGATTGAAGATCCTCTCTCACGAATGTACTGATCTCATCCCTTATTGAGAATGCTACCCCACCTCCTTTTCCTTTTTGCCTATCGCTCCCAAATGTCAGATATCCATAGATATTCAGTTCCCAATCTTGATTGCCCTGTAGCCACGTCTCTGTAATGGCAATTAAATCATACCCATTTACCTCAATTTGTGCATCCAAATCATCAATCTTTTTGTGAATGCTACGTGCATTCAGATAGAGTGCCTTTAATTCTGCCTTTTTAACTTTATTCTCTATTCTGATCCTACTTGATGCTTGCCTATGCTTCGTCTGTCTTTTGTTTTTGCTTTCTACTTTTCTACTTCCCTTTTACCAGTTTCACTTCCCTAAATTCTGAGCTCCCTCTCAGGCTCCCATCCCTCTGCCAATCTAGTTTAAACCCTCCCCAACAGCACTAGAGAATCTCCCTACGAGGATATTCGCCCCAGTCCTGCTAAGATGTAGCCATTTCATCTTGTACAGGTCCCACCTGCCCCAGAACCAGTCCCAATGCCTCAAAAATCTGATGCCTTCCCTCCTACACCAAATCTCCAGCCACTTGTTCAATCGCCCAATTGCCCTATTTCTATGCTCACTAGTACATGGGACTGGAAGTAATCCTGAGATTGCTGCTTTAGATATCCTGCACTTCAATCTCCTTCTGAGCTCCCTGAAGTCTGCTTTCAGGACCTCATCCCCCTTCCTAGCTAAGTCATTGGTACTGACATGGACCACGACCTCTGGCTGTTCATCCTCCCCCCAGAAGAATGTCCTGCAGCTGCTCTGTGACATCCTTGACCTTGGCACTAGGGAGGCAACATACCATCATGGATATACAGCCACAGCCATAGAAATGTCTGTCCATTCCACTAACTAACAAATCCCTTATCACTGCTGCTCTTCCCCTCCTCTTCCTCCCCCTGCTGCATAGCTGAGCCATCGGTGGTGCCACAAACGTGGCTCTGACTGCACTCCGAGGAACCAATGCCCTCACCAGCATCCAAAACAAAAAGGTGATTAACGAGCAGGACCCCAGGGGACTCCTGCACTATCTGCCTGGTTCTCTTGAACTGCCTGGCAGTAACCCACTCCCTTGCTGCTTCCATGCTCCTAACCTGTGGTGTGACCACTTCTCTAAACGTGCTATCCATGTAGCTTTCAGGCTCGCAGATGCGCCACAGTGACTCTAGCCACCGCTCAAGCTCTGAAACCCAGAACTCCAGTTTCTGCAGCTGGTGACACTTCCTGCACATGTGGTCGTCTAGGTCACTGGTAGCGTCTAAAACTTCCCCAAATACTACAGTACGCATATTCTACGCAACCAAGCTGCCCTGCCACACCATAACTTCACTTACATTAACTTAATTTTACTTTGGTTTACTTATATTAACTTTATTTTACTTGGCCTTAAGTTAATAACCCTTACAGCTGTGATAAACCTTACTAGCCTTACTAGGACCGATAAATCTGATTAATACTTAACACACTTTAGCTATTTAACGCTTATTTAAAACTTTACATTTTTCTAATTTCCAGCTATTTCCACACATTCACTGTTCACTTTTCAAGTTAATTAGATAAATTGCTTAATCAGGTTTTCAGAGGCTAGGTTCAAAGAGTATAAAAGTAGGCTATCTTATAGTGCAAATTTTGTCTGCCCTAGAGTGCTGTGTTTGGCTGCAGTAGAGAGCTTCAGTTGGAGTTTGGTGACAGAGGGAGTTCAGTGAGAAAGGAGAAGGTGCTCCTTTCTTTTTACCTTTGCTCAGAATGAAGAGCGGCGGCCTTGGTAAGTAGGAACTGGTGAGTACATTAGAAAAGTGTAATATTTTTAAAGTTCCTATACTTGGATTTAACTGAGAAGCACCAGTGGGAAACAAGAAAAAATATCAGTGAGGAATACCAGGGTGCACAAAATACTGGGAGGGACAGATAGCACTAGTACAGAGACTAGTAAGTTAATAGGTAAAGTAGGGGTAAGGGAGAAAATAACAAAATCTAAATCAAAGTTACTATTCAAGTATACGAACGCATGGAGTATAGTAAATAAGATTGGTGAGTTACAATGGCCATGCGGAAATATGATGTTGTGGCGATAACAGAGACCTGGCTCAAGGAAGGACAGAACTGGGTGTTAAATATTCCCAGGTACAGGGTGTTCAGAAGAGATAGGAAAGGAAGGAAAAGAGGAGGGGTGGCAGTATTGGTTAAGGAGAGCATTGCAGTGCCGGAGAAAGAGGATGTCCCAGAGGGTTCAAGGACAGAATCAATTTGGCTAGAGCTAAGGAAGAAAAAGGGCGCAATTACATTGCTCGGTGTAGTCTATAGACCGCTAACTAGTGAGAAGGATGTAGAGGAACAAGTCTGCAGGGAAATTACAGAGAGATGCAGGCATTATAGAGTAGTTATAATGGGGGACTTTAATTATCTGAATGTAGACTGGGACAGTGGTAGTGTAAAGGGCAGAGAGGGGCAAAAGTTCCTAGATTGTGTTCAGGAGAATTTTCTACAGCAGTATGTGTCCAATCCAACAAGAAAAGATGGAGTGCTGAACCTGGTACTTGGAAATGAGGTGGGCCAAGTAGATCAAGTGTCAGTGGGGGAATACTTAGGAGACAGTGATCATTGTATTGTACATTTTAGGATGATGATAGAAAAGGACGATAGGCAATCCAGAGTAAGAATAATTAACTGGACAAGAGCTGACTTCGATGGGGCAGGAACGGAGCTGGGCCAGATAGACTGGGACGAAAGATTGGCAGGAAAAACTGTAGCTGAACAATGGGCTACTTTCAAAAAAGAATTGGTTTGGGCACAGTCAAGGTATATTCCATTGAAAGGGAAAGGTAGGGCAAACAAATCCAGAGCTCCCTGGATGAAAAAGGAAATTGAAGTTAAGATAAAGAAGAAAAAGTGCACTTATGACAGGTGTCAGGTAGAAAATACAACTGAGAACCAAAAGGCATATAGAAGGTTCAGAGGGAAGATGAAAAAGCATATTAGAGGAGTGAAGAGGAATTATGAGAAAAGACTGGTAGCCAACATAAAGGGGAATCCAAAATTCTTCTATAGGCATATAAATAGTAAAACGGTGGTAAAAGGAGGAGCAGGGCCAATTAGGGACCTAGAAGGGAATTTACACATGGATGAAGGGGCCATGGCTGAGGTATTAAATGAATACTTTGCATCCGTCTTTAGCAGGGAGGTAGATGTTACCCAGGCCACAGTGACAGACGAGGAAATTCTGTCACTAGAAGGGTTCAAAACTGATCAGGAGGAAGTGTTGAATAGACTGTTGGTACTTCAAGTTGACAAGGCACCAGGACAGAATGAGATGCATCCAAGGATATTGAAGGAAGTGAGAGTAGAAATTGCAGGGGCACTGGCCACAATCTTTCAGACTTCCTTAGACTCAGGGGTGGTGCCAGGGGATTGGAGCATTGCAAACATAACGCCCTTGTTCAAAAAAGGTTGCAAGGATAAGCCCAGCAACTATAGACCAGTCAGTTTAACTTCAGTGATGGGCAAGATTCTAGAAACAATTATTCAGGATAGAATTAGTAGTCACATGGAAAAATATGGGTTGATAAGGAAGAGCCAGCATAGATTTCTAAAGGGAAAATCATGTTTAACTAACTTGCTGGAGTTTTTTGAAGAGCTAACAGAAAAGGTCGATGAGGGTAATGCCGTTGATGTGGTGTACATGGACTTTCAAAAGGCATTTGACACAGTGCCACATAACAGACTTGTGAAAAAAGTTATTGCTTATGGAATAAAAGGGACAGTAGCAACGTGGATACAAAATTGGTTAAAAAATGGGAAGCAGAGAGTAATGGTCAATGGATATTTTTCAGGCTGGAGGAAGGTTTGTAGTGGAGTTCCCCAGGGGTCGGTATTGGGACCTTTGCTTTTCCTGATTTATATTAATGATCTAGATCATGGTGTGTAGGGGACACTTCAAAGTTTGTGGATGATACGAAACTTGGGAGTGTTGTAAACTGTGAGGAGGACGGTGTGGAACTTCAAGAGGACAAAGACAAGTGGGTGGAGTGGGTAGATAGGTGGCAGATGTAGTTCAATGTGGAGAAGTGTGAGGTGATGCATTTTGGAAGAAAGAGCATGGACAGACAATATAAAATAAGGGGTGGAATTTTGAATGGGGTGCAGGAGCAGAAAGACCTGGGTGTATATGAGCATAGATCATTGAAAGTGGCAGGACAGGTGGAGAGAGCAGTTAATAAAGCATGTAGTATCCTGGGCTTTATTAATAGGGGCATAGAGTACAAGAGCAGGGAAGTTATGCTGAATTTATATAAGACCCTTGTTAGACCTCAGCTGTATTGTGTACAGTTCTGAGCAGCATATTATAGGAAGTATGTGAACTCATCGGAGAGAGTGCAGAAGAGGTTTACGAGAATGGTTCCAAGGATGGGAAGCTTCAGCTATGAGGAAAGATTGGAGAAGTTGGGACTGTTTTCCTTGGAGAGGAGAAGACTGAGAGGACACATGATAGAAGTTTTCCAAATCATGAGGGGGCTGGACAGAGTAGAAAGGGGGAAGCTGTTCCTGCTCGTAAAAGGATCAAGTATGAGAGAGCACAGATTTAAAGCAATTTGCAAAAGAACCAAATGTGACGTGAGAAAAAACTTTTTCACACAATGAGCGGTTTGGGTCTGGAATGCACTGCATGGGAGTATGGTGGAGGCAGGTTCAATTGAGGCATTCAAGATGGCATTAGATGATTATTTGAATAGGAACAATGTGCAGGGGTATGGGGAAAAGGCAGGGCAATGGCACTAGGTCATAATGCTCATTTGGTGAGCCAGTGCAGACACGATGGGCCGAATAACCTCCTGTGCTGTTAACATTCTGTGAATTTTTTTCCAAACTCAGCACACTCCCAGACTATCAGAAGCTGCCCTCCATGTGAGTATCTCATGCAGATCCGTTCTCCATTCCTTTTCCTGCACAGGTCGACTAGCTCTGGTCTCTCCCACAATGGAAAACATCTTTTCAGCATCCATCCCATCAAGCCCCCTCAGGATCTTATATCTTTCGATAAGATTGCCTCTTATTCTTCTAAACTCCACTGGATACTGTCCAACCTGTCTTCATGGCCTGAATTTTGTCCTCGTTGGGCGGGCTCGGCGGAAGCGGGGGGGGTGGTGGTTGGGGAGCCGACCACCGCCCGCGATTGGCTCCACATCACAATTTCACGTGGGCAGGCCAATTACGGCCCACCCTGCGTGGATTGCGAGTGGTAGCACTGAGCGCTGCCTGTGATGGCAGGGGGAGGAGGGAGAGCCGGGCCTCACTCACAGTTTGCGCAGGCGCACAAAAGAGTGCTTCAATCTCCCTGAGGCAGGTGCCTCAGGGAGATTGAAGCGCTGTGTAAAAAAATTAATAAATACAGTCAAAATTGAATGAAACGTGTCTCCTCATGTGACTGTGTCACATGAGATGGGACATATTTTTAATATCAAAATAAAAGTTTTATTTAATTAGTATTAGCTTTAGAAAACCTCGAATCCCGCTCGTGGATGAGGCTTCCTAAAAAATGTAAAGGCCGCTTGGTGTTCTCACCTGCCCACTATCTGTTCGGTTGGATGGGCAGCTTAAATTTCAAGTTAATTAGATCATTAATGGCCTTAATAGGCCCGCTGAATGAAATGTCGCGCAAGTGCATGATGACGTCAGGACGCACGCCCGACATCATCGTACATCATATTACCCACACGCCGTAAGTTAATGCCCCCCCCCACCCAACATCCCATAAATCAGTCGGGTGAATCTTCTCTGAATTGCTTCTAACACATTCAGATCCTTCCTTAAATAAGGAGACCAAACTGTACACAGTATTCCAGTTCTGGTCTCACTAACTGTAGCAAAACATCCCTACTTTTCTATTCCATTCCACTTGCAATAAATGACAACATTGCATTTGCTTTCTTAATCACTTGCTGTACCTGCACGCTTACTTTTTGTGATTCATGTACCAGGACACCCAGATCCCTCTGTACCTCAGTTCTGCAATCTCTCTCCATTTAGATAATATGCTGCCTTTCTATTCTTCCTGCCATGTGGACAAGTTCACATTTTCCCGCATTATACTCCATCTGCAAAATTTGTGCCCACTCACTTCACCTTATATATCCCTTTGCAGACTCCTTATGTCCTCTTCTTACTTTCCTACCTATCTCTGTGTCATCCTTTCACAAAACCATGTTGACTCTGCCTGATTGCGTTGAGATTTTCTAAGTCCCTAGCTATAACCTACTTAATGATAGATTCCAGTATTTTCCCTATGACAGATGTTAAGCTAACTGGCCTGTAGTTGTCTGCATTCTGTCTCCCTCATTTCATGAATAGAGGAATCACATTCACTATTTTCCAATCTGATGGGACCCTTTCAGAGTCTAAGGAATTTTGGACCTGACCCGACCAAGCGTAAAATGCCGTGCGATAACGTCAGGCGTACGTCCCAATGTCATTGCGCACTCACATGTTATTTCAGCTGGCGGGCACATGCCGGAGTCGGCAGTGCGTCTGCTGACAATTAAAAGGCCTATTAAGGCCATTAAAAGTTAATTAAAAGAAATTTTTCGCTGCCTGTCCAACCTTATGGTTAGTGGGCAGACGAAAGGCCAAGCGGCCTTTGCACTTTTTTGGAAACCTCATCCGCAGGTGGGATGAGGTTTCCAAAAGCAAATAAAAATCAAATAAAAATTATTATTTTTTCATTAATAACATGTCCCTGTTCATGTGACAGAATCACATGAGGAGACATGTTTCATAACATTTATAAAACCTTTAATTTTTTTTTGAGATCAGTTCATCTCCCTGAGGCAGCTCTGTGCCTCAGGGAGATTATG
Organism: Cetorhinus maximus; assembly: GCF_964194155.1. Taxonomy (NCBI): domain Eukaryota; kingdom Metazoa; phylum Chordata; class Chondrichthyes; order Lamniformes; family Cetorhinidae; genus Cetorhinus; species Cetorhinus maximus. Next base: position 66,489,913 of record NC_135891.1, on the reverse strand, counting down.
TAGCGCGCACTCATGTGCATGCATGAAGGTCGCGCTCACCCCGCTCACACTCCTTCCCCCCGCACCCGCACAGGCAGTGCTCAGCGCTGCCACTTGCGTTTCATGTTGGGCGGGCCTTAATTGGCCCGCCAGCATGAAATTGCCTTCCGGGCCCAATCACACATGGCGGTCCACTTACTGGTGCCCCACCGCCCGCCCCTGCTGAGCCCGCACGCCAAAGGAAAAATTCTGCCCATATGCTTTTTCTTTCAATTTACATACGAACATATGAAATAGGAGCAGAATTAAGTCATTCGGCCCCTTGAGCTTGCTCCGCCATTCATTAATATCATGGCTGATCTGTTTGTGTTTCAATTTCCACATTCCCATCTACCCCCGTTAACATTTGATTCCCTTGCCTAACAAGAATCTATCTACCTCTGCCTTAAAACTACTCAATGACCCCGCCCCCAGTGCCTCCCGAGGCAGAGAATTCCATAGTCGCACAGCCCTCTGAGAGAAAAAATTTCTCCTCATTTCTGTCTAATAAGGGCGACCCCTAATTTTAAAACAATGCCCCCTAGTTCTAGACTCACGCACAAGAGGAAACACCCTTTCCACGTCCACCTTGTCAAGATCATTCAGGACCTTGACAAACTTCAATCAAGTCACCCCTTCTCCTAAACTCCAGTGGAAACTAGTCCAGTCTGTCCAACCTATCCTCATAAGACAATTTGATATCATCTTTAACTTCCATAGTCAGTAACAGGTGGTGTGTTCTTCCCTTAGAGTCTTTTTTGCTCACTAGAATGTATCTTTTCTGAGTGTTATGAAATATCTCCTTAAATGACTTCTACTGCATCTCTACTGACCTATCCCTTAACCTAATTTCCCAGTTCACTTTAACCAGCTCCGTCCTCATGCCCTCATAATTGCCCTTATTTAAGTTTAAAACACTAGTCTTAGATCCACTCCTTTTTCCTTTAAATTGTGAATATGAAATTCAATCAAACTGTTATCACTGCTACCTACAGTTGCCTTTACTATGAGGTCATTAATTAATCCTGTCTCATTGCACATTACCAGATCTAGTATAGCCTGATCTCCAGTTGGTTCTAGAACATGTTGCTCTAAGGAACAGTCCTATAAGCACTTGATAAGCTCATCATCCAGGCTAACTTTGCCAATCTGTTTTGTCCAAACTGTATGTAGAGTAAAATCACCCTTGATTATTGCCATACTTTTCTCACAACTCCTTTATTTCTTCTTGCATACTCATCCTACAGTGTGGTTGCTGTTAGGGGGCCTATAAACCACTCCCACAGTGACTTTTACCTTTACTATTTCTCAACTCTACCCAAACTGATTCTACATCTTGACCTAAGAACTGAGGTCATATCTCTATTTTACCAATGTCATTCTTAATTAACAATTGTATTCTTGAATATTCAGGTCCCTGTCTTTGTCCATCCTGCAGCAATGCCTCTGTAATGGCTATCAGATCACACATATTTATTTCTATTTGCCCTGTCAATTCATCTCTTTTGTTATTAATGCTATATGCATTCAGAGCCTTTAGTTATGCCTTTTTACTATTCTTGTGACCTCTAACCTTATCTGCTGGTGCACTCTTAGGTTTATACGCTCTGTCCCTTCCTGCCTTTGAGTATAATTCAAATGTGACATTACATAAAAGTGCAATCCAGTTCAATTTCTTTCAATACAATACATAGCACTCTGAGGTACAACTACACTCACAATTACAGTCATTTTTAACATTATTCAAACAAATGGCCCAAGGGGTTTTACGTCAGTTTCAGCCCCTCGGTGCAGTATGATGGGGGAGCTCCAAGCTTTAGTATGACCCTCAGATAATAGTTCTGGATCTTGGAATGTGCTAGTCTGCAACACTTGATTTGGAATAGCTCTTTACAATGGAAGCCTAGCAGGTTTTGGGCAGACCAAAGAGCGTCTTTCACCAAGTTGATTCTCCTCCGCAGCAGTTGATTGTTTTTTTTGGTATGCATCACTGAGAACAGCCCATGAAGCACAAAATACTGCGTTACAGAGCTGCTCAGGATGAACCTCAATAAAACTACAGCATCTCTTTCCAGATGCTCTTTGCAAAGACACATTCCAGAAGGAGGTGAGCAACAGTCTCTCCCCCACCGTGTCTGCCATGTAGACAGCGATGGTTCTTTGACTCCAGGTGTGCATGAAAGATCTGACAGAGAGGGCCCTTCTCACCACCAGCCAAGATCCGTCTTGGTGCTAGTTGAAAGCTCTGGTGAAGAGACATTCTGCCAAATTACTTTGACATCCGACTGAATCCATCATTTCCTTTACCCACAGGGCCTCGTGTAGACCGCTGCCCATGGACTTGTGTTCAAAGGTGATTTTTTTTTTGCACATAGTTTTCCCAAAGGGCCAGGTGTCTGTCCAACTGTTCTGCGGCAACATGGCCAGACCCATGTAACATTTCATGTTTGCAAGCCGAAGGTCTATGCACAACTTGTTGCAACCACATACAAAAGTGTCTATCAGATGAGGGCGATTTTGGGTAAGTTTTTCCCCTTTGTCTAGACATTCATTCCTGCAAGCATGGTCCATTTCGAACTTAAAATAAAATGGAAGATGTCTAGGGTGACCATCATAGCGCAGAAGCGGCCTTTCAGTCAGACCTGTGCCACACACAGCAACACCAAGAGTGCCCCATACCTGATGACCAGGTTGTTACCTGCAATGGAGAGGGAGCATCGCTCCCACTTGCCCAATTTCTGTTTTACCTTGGCTGATCACTCCTTGATGCCTTAGTCCTTCTGAACCATATTTCCAGCACCTTTAGGCAATCTGACCTGACAGTGAAGGGGACAAAAGATCAGCCAGCCCAGTTCATAAAGAGCATGGCCTTGTTCTTGCTGTTATTTCCTTTGGCTCCTGAGGCAAATTTTAACTGGCTACAGATGCTCATCAGCCTGTGGACTGTCAACTGATCAGGGCTGAAGTCAGAAATTCGTTTATATACAGGGAGGCTTTGACATGAGTGCGTCCACTGCCTGGTATCGTGTCCCACTTATTCCTGCAAGCTTCCTGATGGACTCGACAAAAGGTTTGGTACACCACAAGAACAAGACAGAGGAGAGAGGGCAACATTGTTTGACTTCAAATCTGCTTGAAAACTTCCCATTGATTGAAACTGTGCTCCTGATATTAGTGTGGATTCCCTCCCCAAAGGCCCATTTGGGAGAGCACATCCATCATGTAGGTGTGCAATATTCTTTCCATGGTCTTCTCCTGATCCAAGCTGATGAGACAAGTGTCCATCCTCCTGTGTTGTACATGGGCGATCATTTTTTTAAAATTATTCATTCATGGGATATGGGTGTCACTGGCTAGGCCATCATTTATTGGCCATTCCTAATTGCCTCGTTCAGAGGCCATTTAAGAGTCAACCACATTGCTGTGGGTCTGGAGTCACATGTAGAGAGAGGCAGAAAAGCAGACGGGTTCAGGAAGGAAATTGCAGAATGCTTGGCTTAGACAGCTGAAGTCATGGCCTTAATGGTAGCACAAAGAGACAGGAGGAGAAAAGGCCAGAGTCAGCAGAACAGTTTGGAAGATGGGGTTTAGGGCTGGACAAGGTTGCAGAGAAAGGGAGGGGTGAAGCCATGAAGGGATTTAAACCCAAGGACAAGGATTGTAAATTGAAACTATGGGACACAGGGAACATGAATAAAGCAACAAGGACTGGGTATTAGATGAGTAGGACCTGGTATTGGCTAGGATATGGACAACAATGTTTGAATTAATTGAAGTTCACAGAGAATGGAGAATGGGATACAAATCAGAGAAACATAATCAAATGTGGAAGTGAAAGTGCATAGATGAGATTTTCAGCAGTAGATGAACTGAGGCAGGTGTAGTGTTAGGGTGGATAATGTCATGGAGTTCAAAAAAGGTAACATTTGTAATGAAAAAGATATGGGGTCAGAGTTCAGTTGAAGTCAAATGGAGATCGTGAACTGTCTGGTTTAACCTAAAACAATGGCCAGGGTTGGGGGTGTTAATGGTTAATGGGTATTTTTCGGGCTGGAAGAAGGTTTGTAGTGGAGTTCCCCAAGGGTCAGTATTGGAATCCTTGCTTTTCCTGACATATATAAATAATATAGATCTTGGTGCACAGGGGACAATTTCAAAGTTTGTGGACAATACAAAACTTGGGAGAATTGTAAACTGTGAGTAGGGCAGTGTAGAACTTCAAAAGGACATTGACACATTGGTGGAGTGGGCAGATAGGTGGCAGGTAAAGTTCAATGTGGAAAAGTGTGAGGTGATGCACTTTGGTACAAAGAACATGGAGAGAGAGTATCAAATAAAGAATACTATTCTATAGGGTATGCAGGAGCAGAGGGACCTGGGCATGTACGTACATAAGTCATTAAAGGCGGCAGGACAGGTAGAGAGAGCTGTTTCTAAAGCATACAGTATTCTAGGCTTCATTAATAGGGGCCTAGAGTACAAGAGCAGGGAGGTTATGGTGAATTTATATAAGTCACTGGTTAGACCTCAGCTGGAGTATTGTGTACAGTTCTAGGTTCCACGCTATAGGAAGGATGTGAACACATTGGAGAGAGTGCAGAAGAGAATGGTTTACAAGAATGGTTCCAGGGATGAGACACCTCAGTTATGAGGAAAGATTGGAGAAGCTGGGACTGTTCTCCTTGGAGAGGAGAAGGCTAAGAGGAGACTTGATAGAGGTTTTCAAAATCATGAGGGGTCTGGACAGAGTAGATAGGGAGAAACAGTTCCCACTTGTAAACAGATCGAGAACCAGAGGGCACAATTTTAAATTGTTTTGCAAAAGGAGCAAATACAAGGTGAGAAAAAACTTTTTCACACAGCGAGTAGTTAGGGTTTGGAATGCACTGCCTGGAAGTGTGGTATAGGCAGGTTCAATTGAGGCATTTAAAAGGGCATTGGATGATTATGTAAATAGAAATAATGTGCAGGGTTACGGAGAAAAGCCAAGAGGTTGGCACTAAGTTAAAATGCTCAGAGAGCTGGTGCAGACATGATAGGCCAAATGGCCTCCTTCTACATTGTAACAATTCTGTGATTCTGTGTTATCGATGGTTGGGGCAAAGACGACGGATTGAGTCTTCTCAATGTTTAGCTGGAGGAAATTGTGACTCATCTATTACTGGATATCAGATAAGTATTCTGACAACACAGAGGCTGTGGAGGGCTCAAAAGAGATGATAGAGAGGTAGAGCAGGGCAATGTCAGTGTATAGGTGGAAGCTGATCCCCCCCTTCCGACCCCCCCACCCTTAATTGCCGGACCACTTATCTTGCCTATGGCTTGTCATTGCCCATGGGAGCATATTTGGCCAGTCATAGTGTGAAACTTGTTTTTTGTGCTATACCCAATATTTTAATACAAAACTGGATGGTAGTTTATGATTAAGTGTATGTAGTGAGGACATATACACTAAATATACTGCTTTCATTGCATCAGTCCTCAATCTCTGGTGGCATTGTTCAAGAGATGTTGTTTCTGCAGGGTTTCCATGATCTTCTGAAGTTACGCTGCGGTGTTGGGAGAATCCATGCAGAAAATCAACCCCCATGCTCTGCTGCTAAAATGTTGCAGTGTGTTGCAAGATAGCAGGCCTAGATGGCAAAATGAAGCATGTGTGTGCAGAATATATTCCCAGTAACTCCACTCTTTGGCAGAATGCATCAGAGGTATTGGGCTAATCTTTGTCCTCTCTTCTCCCATATATGGTAGCTCATTTCCCATTCCCTTCCCAAGAACTCATGCTTCCCCCAGCCCTTCAATCTCAGCATGTCCCCTTCCATTTCTTTCATTTCTCACTCTCATCACTACCACTACCTCATTCCCTAATGCCAACAGCAACACCAGGGACACCTAAAAGTCAGGTACCAACAAAGGACTACTTGCATGCTAAACAGCAGAAGCTGATAGAGCTAAGCAATCCCACAACCAATGGATCAGATCAAAGCTCTGCAGTCCTGCCACATCCACTCATGAATGGTGGTGGATAATTAAACAACTAACGGGAGGATGAGGCTCCACAAATATCCCCATCCTCAAAGATGTGGACCCCAGCACATCATTGCAAAAGACAAGGCTAAAACATTTGCAGCCATCTTCAGCCAGAAGTGCCGAGAAAATAACCCATCTCAGCGTCCTCTTGCAGTCCCTAGTATCAAAGGTGCCAATCTACAGCCAATTCAGCCACGGCATATCAAGAAACATCTTAAGGCACTGGATAAGGCTAAGGCTATGGGCTCTAACAATATCCTGGCTGTAGTAATATTAACTTGTTCTCCAGAACTAGCTGCACCCTAGCCAATTTGTTCCAGATCAGCTAAAAGACTGGCATCTACTTGACAATGTGGAAAGTTGCCCAGATATGTCCTGTCCACAAAAAGCAGGACAAATCCAATCTGGCCAACTACCGTCCAATCAGTCTACTTTGAAAAAGTGATGGAAGGTGTTGTCGACAGTGCTATCAAGCGTTACTTACTCAGCAATAATCTGCTCACTGATGCTAAATTTGGGTTCCTCCAGGGCCACACTGCAAGTTCCCCTCCAAGTCGCAACTTTCCTGAGTTGGAACTATAACAAGAACCTGGAGCTCCCTCCCAAACTGTACTGTGGATGTATCTTTACCACATGGACTGCAGTAGTTCAAAGGGATTGTGTGGTATAAGGGTCTGGCACACATAGGGATAACATGGGACCAAAACTGGTGAACTTCTTGAACCTCAGTCCGGTCTAAACAACATGAAGGTTGAGATAAGCAATATTGTAGTGTGAATCCAAAACGTGGAAGCTGATAAGAGAAATTCTACAAAACAGATTGATGATTTAACCAGTGAATTGAAAGAGTCCAACGAGCAGTCAGTGACCAGGGATCAAAAAATCCAAACAGAACTGAATGCCCAGGTGAAGTTCTCAAGGAGTTTCACAGATAACTCTGAAACAAAGACAACTCAACTTATCAGAGTAGTTGCTGAGCTGAATCAAAAGATTCACACAGGAGAATTTTCCCTATGGCAGGCGGGCTGGGCGGGAGCGGGAGGGGGTGGGGGCTTTGCACCGCCATTTTACACGAGCAGGCCAATTAAGGCCTGCCCAGCGTAAAGCACTCAGTACTACCTGTGCGGGCGGGGGGGAGGAGGGAGAGTCGGGGCCTGCGCTCTTTTTGCGCATGGGCATGAAAGAGCTCATCAATCTCCCTGAGGCACAGAGCTGCCTCAAGAAGATTGAATGGATTATAAAAAGTTTTTAATAAATAAAGTAAAAATTTTTTTAAACATGTCGCCTCATGTGACAGTGTCACATGAGCTGGGACATGATTACGAAGTTTGGAAAATTTATTTAATTACTTTATAAAACCTTCAGGAAAGCTCATCCCGCCCGTGGAAGAGGTTTCCTGAAAACTGTGAAGGCCGCTTGAGCTCTTCGCCTTCCCCCCACCAACCTTAAGGTTGGACGGGCAACATTCATAACAACTTTAATTACTTTGTTAATGGCTTTAATAGGCTATTTACATTTCAGCGGGTGTGCAGCCGCCTCTGGTGCAAGCCCACCGAACGAAATATCAAAATGACGCATGATGACATCGGGACACAAGCCCAACGTCATCGCGCGTCATTTTACGCATTGGCGTGTCAGGCCCGCCCCCCGCACGCCAATGGCAAAATTCTGCCCATAATCTCGAAAAACAACTAGAAAAGAAGAAAGTACTCAAAAATTATGAATCAAGCGGGAAAGAGGGTTCCATTTTTGAAATGTAAACTTTCACATACGTCATGATGGCCTACATGATGACGAAGAAGCAAAAAAAGTGACAAGGAGATGACCACAATGTTCATCTACCACAAGAAATGAGTTAGAGTAGCAGCAGCCACCGATCAATGCAACAGACAGACTGACCAAGGGTGGTTCTATATGAAAGAATGGAAGCAAAGGATGAAAAGATACCCAGATGCCAGAACAACTTCCAAACCAACTGAGAGAACCAACAGCAACAGAGCCTACCACCTCTCCGACAGTAACGTGAATGCGATATGGAAGGGTTATAAGGCCTCCAGTCCACCTGAACCTTTGAATTCAAGGAGTTGAAGGGAGCAGATGGGGTAGTGAAAATGTAGTAATGACAATGTAAATATATGTTCGTAATAACAATGTAAGATGTAAGGTAAACTCTAATCACTTAAAATACATTGGATAAAGACTTTGGGGGAGGTGTAGTAAAAGAGTCTGGCACACATAGGGTTAATGTGGGATTGAGTGCAATACCCCCCACAGAATAATGTAAGACAGCACATGACCCACAACCAGGGTAAGCCGAGCATTGGACACAGTCGTGTGTACCAGCAAGCATGGAGACAGCTCGTAGCTTGTATCCTTTACTGTATACAGTCAACACCCATCATTCACGACCCCCTCTATCGCAAATTAGTTTACCCGCACCAAGGTTTATGTACACCAAATCATGGTTCGTGGCCACAAAACTTCATTCACCTGCAATTTAAAATGTTAAACTCTCATCTTTCCAACGTCTTTCTCACATAGAAAGCACTGCGCATGTGCTGCCTCTGCGCATGTGCAAGTTCACCATTCACGATTTTACCCTTCACGAGACTTCATGGGAACAGATCCTCCACAAACGACAGGAGTTGACTGTATTTGTAAATAGTTCTAAGAGTCAATAAAGACTTACAGTTAACCCACATATGACTACAAAGACTTCTTCAGGCCTACCCACCCTACAACAGGCGGCTCACCACCAACTTCTCAAGAACAGTGAGGGATGGGTAATAACCTTGCCAGCGATGCTCACATCTCATGAATGAATAAAAAAAACTCACTCAATCCCTGTGTCCTGCCTTCCCATTTGTTGTTTTTTCCCACAGGATCTGTGTTGAGGCCTCAACTATTCACTGGAATAATTAGCAACTTAGATGATGGAATAGACGGACAAATGCCCAATTTGCCAATAACACAAATATAGGTTGCTTTGTAAGCAACATAGATGAAAAATTACAAAGAGGTGTTAAAAGATTAAGTGAATGGACAAAACTGTGGCAAATGTATTTCAATGAAAGCAGATGTGAGGTCATCCACTTTGGACCTAAAAGGGATGGACCAGGGTACTTTCTAAATGGTGAAAAATTAGAAACAGTAGAGATCCAAAGAGACGTGGGTGGGGAGAGCTGTTCATGTGCAGAGATCATTAAAAGCCATTTGGTAGATCAGAACTTGAGTATTGCTGAAAAAAGAGACATGTCTAAGCTTTTCATCTTGCACTCAGGATACTCTCAAAAATACCAATATAAGGGAGGATATGAAGAGAGTGCTGATTGGTTGACAAGTGGTGTTGCCATGGAGAATGCACCACTGCTGTTGACTGAGTTAACTGTCAAGCATTGTTTGAAATTTAAACCAGGCAGCTTGACTCTGATTGGTCAAGGCATTGCCCTGAAGAATGAGTCAGTGAATGGCTGTCATTTATTTTGCTTAGCTGAAACAGGCGCAATATATGTACATGTATGTACAAGAAGCTTAGACATGTCTCTTTTCTCAGCAATAGATCATTAAAATGTCGTGAACAGACAAAGAAAATAATCAAAATCGCTCCTGGAATGCTGGCCTTTACATCTGGAGAATGAAAATAGAAAGGGGCAGAAAATATTCTACAGCTATACAAGGTCCTGGTTAGACTACACCTGGAGAACTGTGAGCAGTCCTAGGCACCTTAGGAAGGATATATTGGCTTTGGAGGGAGTGTAGCATAGATTTACTTGAATTATATCTAGACTCCAAGGGTTATTAGTAAAGTTACAAGGTGAGATTAGGCAAACTAAATCCCTGGAATTGAGGAGGTTAGGGGGTTATTTGAAAGAAATTTTCAATATATTAAGGGGAACTGATAGGGCCAATAGAGAGAAAATATTTCTGCTGTTTGAAGAGCCCAGGACCATGGGCAGAGTCTAAAAATTAAAGCTAGGCCTTTCAGGAGTGAAGTTAGGAAACATTTCTACACACAAAGGGTGATAGAAGTTTGGAACTCTCTTCCACAAATGTTAGTTGATGCGAAATCAATTATTATTTAAAAATCTGAGCTTGATAGATTTTTGTTATCCAAAGGTTTCAAGGGATCTGAGACTCCGGCAGGTATATAAGCCTAAATATTTCAGTTGGCCTGACATGCCAGTGCGTAAAATGATGGGCGATGATGTCGGGCCTACGTCTCGACATCATCGCGCTGTCTCGTGATGTTTCATTCAGCGGGCACACACCAGAGTCAGCTGCACGTGTGCTGATAACTGATAGGCCTATTAAGGCCATCAACGAATTAATTAATGTAATTGTTTACGCTGCCCATCCAAACTTAAGGTTAGCGGGCAGGCGAAAGGCCAAGCAGCCTTCACATTTTTTAGGAAACCTCATCCACGAGCGGGATGAGGTTTCCTAAAGCTTTTACTACTTAAATAAAAAGTTTTTCTGAAATATGAAAATATGCCCCGTCTCATGTGACACAGTTGCATGAGGGGACATGTAATTAAATTTTCAAACCATTTATTTATTTATTTCAAAAGCGCTTCAATCTTCCTGAGGCAGCTCCGTGCTGGGTGGGCCTTAATTGGCCCGCCCGCATAAAATGGTGGCGCGGAGCCGATCGCGGGCAGCTCTCGCCAAGCCCGCCTGGCGACTGAAAAATTCAGGCCATAGAGTTAGGTCGCAGATGAGCCATGATCTCATTGAATGGCAGAAAATGCCATAAGGGCTAAATGGCCTCCTCCTCCTCTTAGTTCTGAGTGCAGGGCACATGCTCATGTGGAGTGATGTATATTGTCATAGCTCTGAACCCTTTTATAGGATTGTTTCAGATTTATGGTGGTTCAAGAATCATGTTTTTATGTCAGATTAGGTTTGCCATCTGTAATTAAATGTATTCCTAGAGGTTTCATCATGAGTTGCCCTCACATTCTTGCCATTAGTTGGCCAACACATCCATCCTTGCAATGTACGACCTTCCTACACCAATTGGAAAGCAAAAAGACTCATTACCCAATTGGATGATGCTTGACTGTCAACCAAACACCCTTTTTTCCTATTTTTAATATTTTTAAATCTTGTAAAGAGAAATGTTCAAAGAAAATGACAAAAAAAAACAGTTGTTTTTAAAGTCCTGATGATTTTTCTCCAGGGTTGCACAGCAGTGTCCTGGAGATTGATCTTCAAAACCTGGACACTCCAGGCCAACCCTGGAGGGTTGGCAATGCTATCAGAGTACCAAAAGGATTAATAATATCAAGGAGGCAAACCTGCTCATCTCCTGATCAAAAGCCACAGTCTGAACTTTAAGTTAATGAAACCTATAGCTTGTGACAATGGCTATATCCCCAGGGCTAAGATTCCTCACCATAATACGCATAGTGTCCACAAATTAAAATGCAATTACCTATTGATTTGACAACCCACATTCTATAATCCACATATGCATCTATTTGGATCATTTGTCTTTTGCTGTTTGTAGCGTATATTAATGATCTAGACGTGAATGTAGGAAGTAAGATCAGTAAGTTCACAGATCACACGAAAATTGATGGTGTGGTAAATAGTGAGGAGGAAAGCCTTAGACTACAGGATGATATAGACGGACTGATCAGATGGGCAGAACAGTGGCAAATGGAATTTAATCCTAAAAGTGTGAGGTGGTGCGTTTTGGGAGGACTAACAAGGCAAGGGAGTACACGATGAATGGTAGGACTCTGGGAAGTACAGAGGATCAGAGGGATCTTGGTGTACATGTCCATAAATCCTTGAAGGCAGCAGGACAGGTAGATAAGGTGGTTAAGAAGTCATATGGGATACTTGCCTTTATTAGTCGAGGCATAGAATACAAGAGCAGGGAGGTTATGATGGAACTGTATAAAACGTTCGTTAGGCCACAGCTGGAGTACTGTGTGTAGTTCTGGTCACCACATTATAGGAAGGATGTGATTGCACTGGAGAGGGTGCAGGGGAGATTCACCAGGATGTTGCCTGGGCTGGAGTGTTTCAGCTATAAAGAGAGACTGGGTAGGCTGGGGTTGTTTTCCTTAGAGCAGAGAAGGCTGAGGGGGGATCTGATAGAGGTATACAAAATTATGAGGGGCATAGATAGGGTAGATAGGAAGAAACTTTTCCCCCTAATGGAGGGGTCAATAAGCAGGGGCCAAAGGTTTAAGGTAAGCAACAGGAGGTTTAGAGGGGATGTGAGGAAAAATGTTTTCACCCAGAGGGTGGTGGGAATCTGGAACTCATTGCCTGAAAGAATGGTAGAGGCGGGAACCCTCACAACATTTAAGAAGTATTTGGATGAACATTTGAAACACCATAGCATACAGGGCCATTGGCCAAGAGCTGGAAAATGGAATTAGAGTAGATAGGTACTTGATGACTGGTGTGGGCACGATGGGCCAAAGGGCCCTTTTCTGTGCTATTAAACTCTATGACACTATGATGCTTTGCTTAAATATAAAGTTGAGATTGATGTAAAGTTTCTGATTTCACCACCAACAATGCATGGTGGAGTCCAACTGGCAGCTTCTCTGAGTCACTGGGTGGAATAATATTGGGGGACGGATGCACAGCCCTCCCACCCCAGAAACCACATCGGCGTGAAGTCACCACACTGCGTGCCGACCCACCCCGTAGCTATAAAATGCTGTTGGGCAGATTAGTTATGTTGGAGTCGGACTTCCACCCCTCATTATGGCAAACGTCCTGCCGTCTGGAGCTGCCGGCCAATCAGCTTGGCCAATCAGAATGGTCAGGAAGGCGTCAGTGGCAGCTACCGGGTCTGCTGCTGAAGCGGGAAGCCCAAGGCCTAGGATCCCCGGAGCAGGTAAGTCCAGAGCCTTGGGCTGGGAGGGTTTGTGTGCATTATGGAGAGAGGCAGTGTAGGGGAGGGGTGGGTTTAAGTGAGATAGCGGGTAGGAAGGAAGGGGGCGTTCAGTCCGAGGTGGGGGCTGCCCCGTGATCAGCAACAGGCAGCCCCCGAAGAGCGCCACCCCACCTTCCTTCCTGCCCTTTAAACATTTCATGTAAAAAATCAGGTTTCCCACTCCTGCCCTGCTGCCCATGCCAAACATTTTATGATGTGGGCAGTGCATTATTAGGACCAAAAGGCTTGATAGCAAACCTAATTGACCCCTAATAGTTCATTTAAATATGGCAGGTGGGCTGCCGATTTCGGTGCCCGTCCGTCCCCAGTACTTTTTTATCCCTTCATGTGATGTGGGCTTTGCTGGCTGGGCCAGCATTTATTGCCCATCCCTAATTGCCCTTGAGATGGTGGTGGTGAACTGTCTTCTTGAACCGCTACAGTCCATGTGGTGTAGGTACACCCACAGTGCTGTTAGGAAGGGATTTCCAGGATTTTGACCCAGCGACAGTGAAGGAACGGTGATGTATTTCCAAGTCAGGATGGTGAGTGGCTTGGAGGGGAACTTACAGGTGGTGGAGTTCCCATCTATCTGCTGCCCTTGTCCTAGATGGTAGTGGTCGTGGGTTTGGAAGGTGCGTTCGAAGGACTCTTGATGAATTCCTGCAGTGCATCTTGTAGATGGTACACACTGCTGCTACTGTGAGTTGGTGGTGGAGGGAGTGAACGTTTGTGGATGTGGTACCAATCAAGCGGGCTGCTTTATCCTGGACGGTGTCAAGCTTCTTGAGTGTTATGGGAGCTCCACTCATTCAGGCAAGTAGGGAGTATTCCATCACACTCCCAATTTGTGCCTTGTAGATGGTGGACAGGCTTTGGGGAGTCAGGAAGTGAGTTATGCGTCGCATTATTCCTAGCCTCTGAACTGCCCTTGTAGTCACAGTATTTATATGGCTAGCCCAGTTCAGCTTCTGGTCAATGGAAACCCCCAGGATGTTGATAGTGGGGGATTAAGTGGTGGTAATGTCACTCAACATCAAGGGAAGATGGTTGGATTCTCTCTTGTTGGAGATGGTGATTGCCTGACATCTGTGTGGTGTGAATGTTACTTGCCACTTGTTAGCCCAAGCCTGGATATTGTTCAGGTCTTGCTCCATGTGGACATGGACTGCTTCAGTATCTGAGGAGTCGCAAATGGTGCTGAACATTGTGCAATCATCAGCGAACATCCCCACTTCTGACCTTATGATGGAGGGAAGGTCATTGATGAAGTAGCTGAAGATGGTTGGGCAGAGGACACTACCCTGACGAACACCTGCAGTGATGTCCTGGAGCTGAGATGATTGACCTTCAACAACCACAACCATCTTCCTTTGTGCTAGGAATGACTCCAACCAGTGGAGAGTTTTCCCTCTGATTCCCATTGACTCCAGTTTTGCTCGGTCTCCTTGATGCCACACTTGGTCAAATGCTGCCTTGATGTCAAGGGCAGTCACTCTCAACTCACCTCGGGAGTTCAGCTCTTTTGACCATGTTTAAACCAAGGCTGTAATGAGGTCAGGAGCAGAGTGGCCCTGGCGGAACACAAACTGGGCGTCAGTGAGCAGGTTATTGCTGAGCAAGCGCCACGTGATAGCACTGTTGATGACTCCTTACATTACTTTCCTGATGATGGAGAGTAGACTGATGGGGCGGTAATTGGCTGGGTTGGATTTGTCCTGCTTTTTGTGAACAGGACATTCCTGGGCAATTTTCCACACAGTTGGGTAGATGCCAGTGTTGTAGCTGTACTGGAACAGCTTGGCTAAGGGTGCAGCGAGTTCTGGAGCACAAGTCTTAAGTACCATTGCCGGAATATTGTCAGCGCCCATAGCGTTTGCAATATCCAGTGCCTTCAGCCATTTCTTGATATCATGTGGAGTGAATTGAATTGGCTGAAGACTGGCATCTGTGATGCTGGGCACCTCCGGAGGAGGCAGAGATGGATCATCCACTTGGCATTTCTGGCTGAAGATTATAGCAAATGCTTCAGCCTTAACTTTTGCACTGATGTGCTGGCCCCCGCCCCCATCATTGAGGATGGGGATAGTTGTGGAGCCTCCTCCACCAGTGAGTTGTTTAATTGTCCACCACCATTCACGACTGGATGTGGCAGGACTGCAGAGCTTAGATCTGATCCGTTGGATGTGGAATTGTTTTGCCCAGTCTATCACTTGCTGCTTATGCTGTTTGGCATGCAAGTAGTCCTGTGTTATTGTTTCATCAGGTTGACACCTCATTTTTAGGTATGCTTGGTGCTGCTCCTGGCATGCCCTCCTGCACTCTTCATTGACCCAGGGTTGATCCCCCGGCTTGATGGTAACGGTAGAGTGGGGAGATATGCTGGGCCATGATGTTACAGATAGTGTTCGAATACAATTCTGCTGCTTCTGATGGCCCACAGCGCCTCCTGGATGCCCAGTCTTGAGTTGCTAGATCTGTTCGAAATCTATTCCATTTAGCAAGGTGGTAGTGCCACACAACATGATGGAGGGTAGCCTCAATGTGAAGGCGGGACTTCGTCTCCACAACAACTGTGCGGTGGTCACTCCTACCAACACTGTCATGGACAGATGCATCTGCAGCAGGCAGGTTGGTGAGGATTAGGTCAAGTATGTTTTTCCCTCATATTGGTTCCCTCACCATCTGCCGCAGAACCAGTCTAGCAGCTATGTCATTTAGGACTCGGCCAGCTCGGTCTCTGATGGTGCTATTGAGCCACTCTTGGTGATGGACATTGAATTCCCTCACCCAGAGTACATTCTGCGTCCTTGCCACCCTCAGTGCTTCCTCCAAGTGGTGTTCATCAGTTGAGGGAGGACAGTACGTGATAATCAGCAGGAGGTTTCCTTGCCCATGTTTGACTTGATGCCATGAGACTTCATGGGGTCCAGAGCGGATGTTGAGGATTCCCAGGGCAACTCCCTCCCAACTGTATACCACTGTGTCGCCACCTCTGCTGCGTCTGTCCTGTTGGTGGCACAGGACATGCCCAGGGATGGTGATGGCGGTGTCTGGGACATTTTCTGTAAGGTATGATTCCATGAGGATGACTATGTTGGGCTGTTGCTTGACTAGTCTGTGAGACAGCTCTCCCAATTTTGGCACTAGCCCCCAAATGTTAGTGTGGAGGAATTTGCAGGGTCGACAGGGCCGAGATTGCTGTTGTCGTTTCCGATGCCTAAGTTGATGCCGGGTAGTCCGTCTGGTTTCATTCCTTTTTTGTGACTTTGTAGCAGTTTGTTACAACTGAGTAGCTTGCTCGGCCATTTCAGAGGGCATTTAAGAGTCAACCACATTGCTGTGGACCTGGAGTCACATGTAGGCCAGACCAGGTAAGGACGACAGATTTCCTTCCCTAAAGAGCATTGGTGAACCAGATGAGTTTTTACAACAATCGACAATAGCTCCATGGTCACCATCAGACTTTTATTTCCAGATTTTTATTGAATTCAAATTCCACCATCTGCGCGGTGGGATTCGAACCCCGGTCCCCAGAGCATTACCCTGGGTCTCTGGATTACTAGTCCATGTAGTCCATACTAGTAATAGTATTATGGGGTTGAGCTTGGGGGTGGGCAGGAAGGTGGTGGGATGGGTGTGCGCCCACCCTATTTTATGTGCCCGCCCCCCCTTCCCGCAAGAGACACGCCCACTAGGGGCACATAAAATTCAGCCCACTGAAACCCATCAGTTGTGGGCAGGAGACCCATCAAACCATTGAGAAACATGTGAGCCCTGC
The DNA here is from genome assembly GCF_964194155.1 of Cetorhinus maximus. Taxonomy (NCBI): domain Eukaryota; kingdom Metazoa; phylum Chordata; class Chondrichthyes; order Lamniformes; family Cetorhinidae; genus Cetorhinus; species Cetorhinus maximus. The sequence goes on along the minus strand of NC_135891.1, from coordinate 66,473,183 downwards.
AGCTGTGATAAATAAGACGGTTTCCCATTCCACTGTGGGAGTGTCAGACCAACTCCAATCAGACTACGCTGGTTATGTTCTGGCGATAAGGCTCAAAAACAGGTTGTGTACTCTGCAAAGGTTAGGTCCCCTACGTTGTAGGTGATATAGCGACCTTGTCAAAGGTCCAGAGGAGTGCTATAAATACGAGTCACTGACAAACAGTTGTCCAGATAAAGTTCTTATAATCCATGTGGTTAAATGCCAGCAGTACCTGCGCCAGTATTTATTTATTTATATATCATCTGTTTATTTGGGGAGTAAAATCAGCAATGACCCCAGGACACATCGGCTTGTCAACTTTGTACCAATTTTAGCTGATTCCCATTGATGCTACAGCATTCAGTTTAAACCCAGTACCTGCTTAAAGTTATACTGCCAGCTCTGGGCTCCTCTGCATTCATCATGCTTACATTCAAAGGTCAGTTTATCTGCCCTTTATGATCACTGGGAAAGGAAGGGGCCATAAGAAATTCACAACAGGTTATGCCCAACAAATATGAGTTTCTGAGAGTAGCTCCAGGGTAGTGGATGAGGAAAATCCAGTAGACATTGTCCACCTGAACATTCAGAAAGCCTTTGAATACGCCTTCACACGAGGTTACCTCATAAGTTGGAATCCTGTGGTATCAGTAGGAAATCGGAATGCTGGATTAGGAATTGGTTCCAATACTGCTAGCAGAATGTTGTTTTTTTAAAATTCAGATTTAGTTCCATTAATAATTATTTTTTTATTCATTCATGGGATGTGGGCATCACTGGCTGGGCCTATATTTATTGCCCATCCCTATTTGCCCTTCAGAAGGTGGTGGTGAGCTGCCTCCTTGAACCGCTGCAGTCCATGTGGTGTAGGTACACCCACAGTGCTGTTAGGGAGTTCCAGGATTTTGACCCAGTGACAGTGGAGGTGATATATTTCCAAGTCAGGATGGTGAGTGACTTGGAGGGGAATTTCCAGGTCGTGGTGCTCGCATGCACCTGCTGCCCTTGTCCTTCTAGATGGTGGTGATCATGGGTTTGGAAGGTGCTGTCTAAGGAGGCTTGGTGAGTTCCTGCAGTGCATCTTGTAGATGGTACACACTGCTGCCACTGTGCGTCAGTGGTGGAGGGAGTGAATTTGTGGATGGGGTGCCAATCAAGTGGGCTGCTTTGTCCTGGACGGTGTCAAGCTTCTTGAGTGCTGTTGGAGCTGCACTTGTCCAGGCAAGTGGAGATTATTCCATCATACTCCTGACTTGTGCCTTGTAGATTGTGGGTTTTGGGGAGTCAGGAGGTGAGTTACTCGCCACAGGATTCCTAGCCACTGACCTGCTCTTGTAGCTATTGTATTTATATGGCCGATCTAGTTCAGTTTCTGGTCAATGGTAAGCCCACAGGCTATGATGGTGGGGGATTCAGTAATGGTAATGCCATTGAATGTCAAGGGACAATGGTTAGATTCTCTCTTGTTGGAGATGGTCATTGCCTGACACTTGTGTGACACGAATATTACTTGCCACTTGGCAGCCCAAGCCTGGATATCGTCCAGGTCTTGCTGCATTTGGACATCAGTATCTGAGGAGTTGCAAATGGTGCTGAATATTGTGCAATCATCAGCGAACATCCCCACTTCTGACCTTATGATGGAAGGAAGGTAATTGATGAAGCAGCTGAAGATGGTTAGGCCAAGGGCACTGCCCTGAGGAACTCCTGTAATGATCTCGTGGAACTGAGATGACTGACCTCCAACAACCACAAGCATCTTTCTTTGTGCTAGGTACGACTCCAGCCAGTGGAGAGCTTGCCCCCTGGTTTCCATTTAGTCCAGTTTTCCTAGGGCTCCTTGATGCCACACTCGGTCAAATGCGGCCTTAAGGTCAAGGGCAGTCACTCTTATCTCACCTCGGGAGTTCAGCTCTTTTGTCTATGTTTAAACCAAGGCTGTAATAAGGTCAGGAGCTAAGTGGCCCTGGCGTAACCCAAACTGAGCATGGATGAGCAGGTTATTGCTAAGCAAGTGTCACTTGATAGCACTGTTGATGACCGCTTCCATCATTTTACTGATGATGGAGAGTAGACTGATGGGGCCCTAATTGGCCAGTTTGGATTTGTCCTGCTTTTTGTGTACAGAGCATATCTGGGCAATTTTCTACACTACCGGGTAGATGCCAGTGTTGTAGCTGCACTGAAACAGCTTGGCTAGGGGTGCAGCAAGTTCTGGAGCACAAGTCTTCAGTACTATTACCAGAATATTGTCAGGGTTCATAGCCTTTGCTGTATCCAGTACCTTCAGCCGTTTCTTGGTATCATGTGGAGTGAATTGATTTGGCTGAAGTCTGGCATCTGTGATGCTGGGGACCTCTGGAGGAGGCTGAGATGGATCATCAACTCAGCACTTCTGGCTGAAGTTTGTTGCAAATGCTTCAGCCTTGTCTTTTGCACTGATGTGCTATACTCCCCCATCTTTGAGGATGGGGATATTTGTGGAGCCTCCTCTTCCAGTGAGTTGTTTAATTGTCCACCACCATTCACAACTGGATGTGACAGGACTGCAGAGCTTAGATCTAATCCATTGGTTGTGCGATCACTTAGCCCTGACTATTACTTGCTGCTTTCGCTGTTTGACATGCAAGTAGTCCTGTGTTTTAGCTTCACCAGGCTGACACCTCATTTTTAGGTATGCCTGGTGTTGCTCCTGGCATGCCCTCCTACACACTTCACTGAACCAGGATTGATCCCCTGGCTTGGTGGTAACGGTAGGGTGTGGGATATGCCGGGCCATGAGGCTGCAGATTGTGGTTGATTACAATTCTGCTGCTGCTGATGGCCCACCGCGCCTCATGGATGCCCAGTCTTGAGTTGCTAGATCTGTTCAAAATCTATCCCATTTAGCATGCTGGTAGTGCCACACAACACAATGGAGGGTATTCTCAATGTGAAGACGGGACTTCGTCTCCATAAGGAGGTGGTCACTCCTACCAATACTGTCATGGACAGATGCATCTACGGCAGGGAGGTTGGTGAGGATGAAGTCAAATATGTTTTTCCCTCTTGTTGGTTCCCTCACAACCTGCTTCAGACCCAGTCTAGCAGCTATGTCCTTTAGGAACAAAAACAAAAATAGCTGGAAAAACTCAGCAGGTCTGACAGCGTCTGCGGAGAGGAATACAGTTAACGTTTCGAGTCCGTATGATTCTTCTTCAGAACTAAGGAAAAATACAAATGAGATGAAATATAAGCTGGTTGAGGGGGGTGGGACAGGTAGAACTGGATAGAGGGCCAGTGATAGGTGGAGGCAAAGAAGAGATTGCCAAAGATGTCATAGACAAAAGGACAAAGGTGTGTTGACGGTGGTGCTATTAGCTATGGAATGTGCTAATGGTGACATTAAGGGTAGAAAGCAGATGAGCAAGTGACAGATAGCCCTAGTGGGGATGGGGTGGGGGGAAGGGATCGAAATAAGCTAAAAGGCGGAGATAAAACAATGAATGGAAATACATTAAAAATAATAGAAATAGGTGGGAAAAGAAAAATATATATAAAAATATATATATATATAAAAATATATAAATTATTGGAAAAGTGGGGATCGGAAAGGGGGTGGGGATGGAGGACAGAGTTCATGATCTGAAGTTATTAAACTCAATGTTAAGTCCAGAAGGCTGCAAAGTGCCTAGTCGGAAGATGAGGTGCTGTTCCTCCAGTTTGCGTTGAGCTTCACTGGAACAATGCAGCAGGCCAAGGACGGACATGTGGACATGAGAGCAGGGTGGTGTGTTGAAATGGCAAGTGACAGAGAGGTCTGGGTCATGCTTGCGGACAGACCGAAGGTGTTCCGCAAAGTGGTCACCCAGTCTGCATTTGGTCTCTCCAATGAAGAGGAGACCGCATTGGGAGCAGCGAATGCAGTAAACTAAATTGAGGGAAGTGCAAGTGAAATGCTGCTTCACCTGAAAGGAGTGTTTGGGCCCATGGACAGTGAGGAGGGGGGAAGTAAAGGGGCAGGTGTTGTACCTTCTGTGGTTGGATGGGAAGGTGCCATGGGAGGGGGTTGAGGTGTAGAGGGTGATGGAGGAGTGGACCAGGGTGTCCCGGAGGGGGAACGGTTCCTACGGAATGCCGCCGGGGGGGTGAAGGGAAGATGTGTTTGGTGGTGGCATCATGCTGGAGTTAGCGGAAATGGCGGAGGATGATCCTTTGAATGCGGAGGCTGGTGGGGTGATAAGTGAGGACAAGGGGGACCCTATCATGATTCTGGGAGGGAGAGGAAGGTGTGAGGGCGGATGCGCGGGAGGTGGGCCGAACACGGTTGAGGGCCCTGTCAACCACCATGGGTGGAAAACCTCGGTTAAGGAAGAAGGAAGACATGTCAGAGGAACTGTTTTGGAAATTGGCATCATCAGAACAGATGCGACGGAAGCGAAGGAACTGAGAGAATGGGATGGAGTCCTTACAGGAAGCAGAGTGTGAGGAGCTGTAGTCAAGGTAGCTGTGGGAGTTGGTAGGCTTGTAATGAATATTTGTGGACCACCAGGTGTACCAGAAATTGAGACAGAGACTTGGCCAGCTCAGTCTATGATGGTGCTACAGAGCCACTCTTGATAATGGACATTGAAGTCCCCCACCCAGAGTACATTCTATGCCTTCCCACCCTCAGTGCTTCCTCCAAGTGCTGTTCAACATGGAGGAGCACTGATTCATCAGCTGAGGGAGGGCAGTACGTGGTAATCAGCAGGAGGTTTCCTTGCCCAAGTTTGACCTGATGCCATGAGACTACATGGGGTCTGGAGTTGATGTTAAAGACTCCCAGGGCAACTCCCTCCCAACTGTATACCACTGTGCTGCCACCCCTGCTGGATCTGTCCTGCTGGTGGGACAGGACATACCCAAGGATGGTGATGGTGGTGCCTGGGACTTATCTGTAAGGTATGATTCTGTGAGGATGACTACGTCAGGCTGTTGTTTGACTAGTCTGTGGAATGCCTCTCCCAATTTTGGCACATGCTCCCAGACATTAGTAAGGAGGACTTTCCAGGGTTGACAGGGCTGGGTTTGCCATTGTCGTTTCCGGTGCCTAGGCCGATGCCAGGTAGTCCGTCCGTCCACTTTACTGTTGGTCTGGAGTCACATGTAGGCCAGACTAGGTAAGGACAGCAGATTTCCTTCCCTAAAGGACATTAGTCAACCAGATGGGATTTTATGACAATCAACAATGGTTTCGTGGTCATCATCAGATTTTTAATCCCAGATTTTTATTGAATTCAAATTTCTTCATCTGTCTTGGTGGGATTCAGTTAATGGGTGAGATTCAGCTTGGAGAGCTGTTATTTGAGGTACCCCCCCACCCCCGCCAGGGATTAGTCCCAAATCCACTACTCTTCATGGTCTTCATTAATGACCTGGACAATGAGTATGGTGAGTAAGATGGAGATGGAAAATCTGTCCAAGGGTTAAGATAATTGAGAAACGTTATAAAATGTAAAAGAATATAGATGGGCAAGGGGAGTAAACCAGACAATGACAAATGGCATTTAATTTAGATAAATGTAGTGTCAATACAAAATACATACATCACTTACAGGCAACAAGGTTGAAAGGAGTTGATAGAGAGTGAAAGGTTTGGTGTTATTTTGCACAGATCACTGAAGGTTCGTGTCCAATGTAGAGAAACAGTAACTAAAGGTAACAGGGTATTGGGATTGTATCAATAGAACCACTCAGTACAAAAGATCATTCTGATGAAGGGTCATTGAGGTGAAACGGTGGGCAGAATCGTCCGGTCCTGTTGGTGTCAGGCATCACGGCAGGTGGGGGTGGACAATATGGCGAAAAGTCTCCATCATGAAACCAGTTTGCGACCATCCACTCCACCCTTCAATGGCGGGCCGCATTTCCCGCTACTACACGTCGGGAACCTAATTTTAATACTTTAGCATCTCATTATAAGCCCTGCTCGCCGGAATCATCCCCCGACATCAAATTTACCGTCCACATCGGCGTGACTTCAGAATGGCAAGCTTCATGACCGCCTTTTAAAGGAGTGCACCTGGTGACCTGAATTTCGAGGGGCATTCGGAGGTGAGTGCACACAGCCATGCGCAGCGCTTGCGCGCATTGCCTGTAGGGCATCAAGGGAGAGGCGCCGTGCAGTTGGGGAGTGTACTGGCAAGTCGCTTTTTCATGCCTGGGTTTTACTGCGGTGCTGGGACAAGGGCTCCAGTGTGGGCCGGGCTAGGGGGGTGGTGCGGGGGCAAGTCAGCACAAACTGATGGAAGTACACAAGCACATGCAGGAGGTTGTTGGGGGCAGGGGGAGGTCGGGTGGGGTGGGGGGGGGGAGGGGTGGGGTGGGCAGGGGAATGTGGGAAGAGTCCACGCACTTGGAAAAACTTGTCAAAAGTGAGCATTCTTCTGCAGCTGAGACCGTTCAGCTGCAGCTCCATTGACTCCAACTCCATTGGAGTCGGGTCTCTGAAGCTTTTCTGCCCACTCAAGCAACACAAAAGCATGAAAGTGTCACCAAATTCTCCAGAACTTTTCACCCCTCAGGCACAGGCTGTAAATTAATGTGTGTTTTAGGGGGCAGCAGAACAATTAGATGGCTGGGCAAGTTGTAGAATCCCCTTGTGAAAGGTGGCCATGGCGCAGTCACTGGTGGAGGAGCTCACAGTCCCTTGCAATGTCTTTATTAAGGTTTGGACCAGTATCCATCATGGTTCAAGCTAACAGTGCAGCCTTGCAGTGTGGGTTAGGAGAATGCCTGTGCCTGAGCTGAGAGCACAGCATGCAGTCCAGTGGGCAAAGCTGCTGGCAATCGGTCAAGTGGAGTGGGGTGGAGATGGGTGGGGTTTCGGACAGCCATGAACTCACTACACACTGGCCATCTAAGTGGTGGTCAGCACTCTCCAGCACACGTAAAAGGGCCTTCAGACTTAACTAGGAAAGGTCCTTAGGACACATATGCAAACCCACATGTCTCTCTTTTTGATCCTGCAGGAGGAGAACATCAGGATCATGGAGCCTGGTGATTTAGCGATATGCCTCATGGCTTACAGAGAGCAGAGAAGAAGAGGAAGAGAGCGGCAGGGGCGCCTGGCTCAGCAAAGAGAGGAGCACCTCCCTCAAGGTGAAGGTGCAGCAGGGCCTGGTATGCATGCAGCTGAAGATCCACAGAGAACCGTCACTCGTAGGTGCCTCGCTAGACCCAGGGTCTATAGACGACACCTGTAATTCCTGCAGATGACTGAGAACCAGTGTCACCAAAGACTGTGCATGTCTAGGGAACTGGCTGGTCACATCTACCAGCTACTGCAGGATTTGGCACCAAGGGGACATGGAGGGCATCCACTGCCAGTGGCCATGAAAGTGACCGTGACTCTCAATTTTTACCCCACTGGCTCTCTCCAGGGCTTCACAGGTGACCTGTGCAGGATCTCACAAGCCTCCACCCACAAATGTATCCAGGAGGACATGGACGCCATTTTCACGAAGGCACAGAGCTTTATGCATTTCACTCGGGATCAGGAAAGCCAGGAAACTAGAGCACTGGGATTTGCGCAGATCTCTGGTTTTCCACAGGTGCAGGGAGCCATCGACTGCACTCATGTGGCGCTCAGATCTCCATGGCAACAAGTAGTCAACTATGTCAACTGCTGAATGTTGAGCTGGTGTGTGACCACCACAAATACATCCTGCAGGTCTGTGCGCAATTCCCAGGTAGCGACCAGGAGTCCTACATTCTTAGCAGGTCTCAGATCCCTGACATCTTCCAGGGTCCACAGAGGCTGCAGGCTTGCCCCTCGGGGACAAGAGCTACCTACTGAGGCCGCGGCTGATAATGCCCGTGTGGCGGCCTCAGACTGGAGCAGAGCCACAGTATAACGAGGCTCATGGTGCAACCTGGACTTTGGTGGAGTAAACGATAGGCATTTTGAAAATGAGGTTCTGGTGCCTCAACAGGTCCGGTGGAGCTCTGCAATACAGTCCTCTGAGGGTGTCGCGCATCATTGTCGCTTGCTGCGTGCTCCACAACCTGGTGCTGCAACGGTGGGAGGACCTTGCTGAGGAGGAAATGGAAGAGCTGCACGTTTCCTCCGATGAGGAGGACATCAAAGGGGATGACAGTGATGAAATCCTCGAAGGTGAGGATGCTGGCGATGAGGCCATTTCACTGGCCAGACGAGGCAGGCACACTCAGCAGGCCCTCATACTCCCAAGATTCATGGAGGATGATGACGACATGCAATGAGGAGACATCATAGATCTTCACACAGCCTCTATGAATGCCTGACTCCTGCCTGGCCGAGGGCAGCTCACTTGTGCTCTGTGATCAGGATCATATTATAGAGAGGCAGCCATGAAACTTTAAATGCATCTGATCCTTTGTTAGCCTTCAGCACCTGAGCCCTTCAGGTGCATAGAGTCACTGGTCACAGATGCTGAAGAGATGGGAGTCAGCCCCACCTTAAAGGTGCTGAGAGCACACAGAAAGAATGAGAGAACTCTGTGGCGCCTGCCCACTACTTTCTGGCAGCAATGACCAGCACCGCCGAGGTGCAGGCATCAGTAATGTATCCATGGAGTGTGAGGCTGGACCATCACTTCGGTCTGAAGATTACACACTGAACAGGGAAGAGGCCCTGGACTGAGACACCTGCCTTTATCTTGTGCAGAAACTGCGGTTTCACTTCCAAGTGACAAGAACACTGCTCATCAGAACAAGCAGCCACAGGCAGGGAGACATTCTTGGGAGTTTGTTGACAATGGTGAACATTATTTACAAGCGATTAACACCTGTGCCCAGGATGTAGTTACATCTTCTTAAGTTTCCTAACCCTGCCACTACGTCTTGGTGCTCCCCGGACATCCACAGCGGAGGTGGAGGCAGCCTGCTGACTGCGACGCCCTGTCTGTGATGACTTTGGCAGGCGTCCTCTGGAGGGCCAAGACCTGGAGGGCCGAGACCTGGAGGGTCCCGGCCTGCTTTTGGGGTCCTGCTGTGTGGTAGTGGCATCTTCCTCGGCCTGTGGAGCTGGAGCTGCTGGGGTCACAGAAAGAGGGAATTTGGATGGGCTGGACATTCCCACAGTCACCTGGGTGGATGGCCGTAGAGTGTGCACCTGCTGATCCTCCTCCCTATGGCTGCCTGGTAGCCCCTGGATGACTCCTTGAGGAGAAGAGGGAAGCTGGAGTGAGATTGAGCAGCCCTGCATCCCTCTCATGTTGACACTGTTGAAGGCCAACTATGGCATCAGCAATGGAGTTCAGCCTGCGCAGCTGTGCAGGACCAATGTCCTGGACCAAGGTCTCCATGGCAGCCACCATCCTGCCAGTGTTGACCTTGATGTGCAGCATGCTGGCACTATCACCTCAGCCTGAAAGCAAATGGACTCCTCCATCGTGCCTTGCAATCTGAGGAGTGCCCCAGACGTCCCTTCCTGATGTTCCTGTGATTGTCTTTGCAGCTCCACCGACTGATTGGGGACCGAGCCCAGGGGCTCATCACCTGACTCAGACTCAGTGGATTTCTTGTCTCCAGCAGTCCTCCCAGTGCCGGCAACCAAAGGTCCCACCGAGGTGTGTGTCACTGCGCTGGTGGAGGGTGAGGGTGAGCGCCGTGATGGGGCTACAACGGTGCTGCCCTCAGGGTCCTCATCCGAGGTGCTGTCAGCGCTGGTGTCGGGGTCAAGGTTGCCTGAGGGCAACGTGGCAGATGTGCCTAGGAGAGAAAGTGGAGATTATTAGTGCTTGGCAGTCGTGTTGTGCACAGAACAGTGGACTCAGAGTAGCATTGAGAGAGGGATCATGTGGTGCAGGATCTTCATGTGGGTGTTCACTGGTGACCTCTCCATCACCACAGGAATGGTTGACGTCCTCTCCGGCCAGCTCCAACACACGACTCTTGAATGGACTGAGGACCTTGATGCCTGGCACTCCACCCCTGGTCTGGGATCTCTCCCGGTGATTGTGTGCGATCTTGTCCTGCATGAAGACAGGTGGAGAGAGTGTGAGCAAGGTGCATGCCCGGCCAAATAAGAAGGATGCCAGGCATGTGTGTGTGTGCCGACTGGAGCCATGGGCAGGATGAAGAGGCAGTTTCCAGAGGAGATGTGTCCAGATGGAGATGTGAGGGTATGGGTGAGAGAGTGAGTGGTGATGTTCCTTGAGCTGGCAGTGAGTGAGATGCCAGTGAATGTGTGGATGAATGAATGGGCTTGTGAGTGGGTGAGTTGAGATTGATGAGATGGTTGACTTACCCTGGTAGCACGGATGAGATCATTCATCCTTTGTCTGTGTGGATGGCCAACCTCTTGTGTGGATCGTTGGCACTGACCACCTCTGCCACGGTCTCCCAAGCCGGAGTGATGAGACTGATGGGCCTCCTGAGGCCAGAGTGGGGGTAGATGACTTTGCCGTGGGCCCCTACAATGTCCAGAAGGTGTCCGAGGGATGCATCACTGAATCAGGGATCTGCAATCTTCCTGGCTTTTGGGGCCATATCTCCAGCGGTGCAGTCCTGGGCTGTGAGCATTATGAAGTGTGAGCGCAGCTGCAGTTTAAATACGGCACCCGGGTGAGGAACCAACAATGCAACGGTGTGGTGGCCAATCACCGGCGATCCAGCATGTTTCCCACGACTGCATAATTTGAGGCGGGAATGGGATGATAAGACGTGAAAACCTGTCTTTGCGGCCAGCCGGTAAAATGTCTTTTTTCACACATGCTACCCCACTTGGTGCAAATCTGGGATGATTCTGACCATTATCTCTGCTTCCATCTCCACAGATGCTGCCTTACCTGCTGAATATTTCCAGCATTGACCATTTATATTGCAGATTTCCAGCATCTGCAGTATTTTGTTTTTGACACCATTCTGTGGCTATACAGGTCACTGGTCAGACTCTAGCTGGACACTGAGACCAGTTTGACATTGGGGGTGTTAGAGTGATCTTGGAAAAGGTTCAGAGGTGAGCTACAGAAATAGTTGCCGATTTAAAGAATGTCAGCTACTCAGGTAGACCCAACGACCATTTGAATTAATGTGATCATTGACTGCACTGATTGTGAATGTCCTGTGAAAATTCCCTCATGGGAGACTGTGGAGGGAAACCTCACCAAGTACTAAGGACCTGGGTCCATTACTTTACAGCAACACGGACTTTGAGGAGACCTGATTGAGGTCTGTAAAATAAAGGACTGGATATCTGCCTATTGACAGAGTATTCCAGTTTAGCAGATTGGGGAGGGCCATGATAGATGTAACATTGCGCGCAAATAGATGTAAACAGGTATGATATAGTCAGGATTACAGAGACATGGCTGCAGGGTGACCAGAGATGGGAACTGAACATCCAGGGGTATTCAGTATTTAGGAAAGACAGACAAAAAGGAAAAGGCGGTGGAGTTGCATTGCTGGTTAAAGAGGAAATTAATGCAATAGTGAGGAAAGATATTAGCTCTGACGATGTGGAAACTGTATGGGTAGAGCTGAGAAACACTAAGGGGCAGAAAACATTACTGGGGGTTGTATATAGAACCCCAAACTGTAGTGGTGATGTTGGGAATGGCATTAAACAGGAAATTAGAGACGCATGCAATAAAGGAACATCTGTATTATGGGTGACTTTAATCTGCATATAGATTAGGCAAATCAAATTAGTAACAATACCGTAGTGGAGGAATTCCTGAAGTGTATACGGGATGGTTTTCTGGACCAATACATTGAGGAACCAACTAGAGAACAGGCCATCCTAGACTGGGTATTGTGTAATGAGAAAGGAATAACTGGCAATCTAGTTGTGCGAGGCCCCTTGGGGATGAGCGACCATAATATGATAGAATTCTTCATCAAGATGGAGAGTGATGTAGTTGATTCTGAGACTAGGGTCCTGAATCTTAATAAAGGAAACTACAGATGGTATGAGACGCAAGTTGGCTATGATGGATTGGGAAACGTTACTTAAAGGGATGACGGTGGATAGGCAATGGCAAACGTTCAAAGAGCGCATGGGTGAACTGCAACAATTGTTTATTCCTGTCTGGCGTAAAAGTAAAATAGGAAAGGTGGCCAAACCATGGCTTACAAGGCAAATTAGAGATAGTATTAGATCCAAGGAAGAGGCATACAAATTGGCCAGAAAAAACAGCAGACCTGAGGATTGGGAGCAGTTTAGAATTCAGCAAAGGAGGACCAAGGGATTGATTAAGAAGGGGAAAATAGAGTACGAGAGTAAGCTTGTGGGGAAGATAAAAACTGACTGTAAAAGTTTCTATGGCTATGGGAAGAGAAAAAGATTAGTGAAGACAAATGTAGGTCCCTTACAGTCAGAAACAGAGGAATTTATAATGGGGAACAAAGAAATGGCTGACCAACTAAATACATACTTTGGTTCTGTCTTCACAAAGGAGGACACAAATAACATACCGCAAATGTTGGGGAACACAGGGTTTAGTGAGAGGGAGGAACTGAAAGAAATCAGTGTTAATAGGGAAATGGTGTTGGAGAAATTGATGGGATTGAAAGCCGATAAATCCCCAGGTCTGATAATCTACATCCCAGAATACTTAAGGAAGTGGCTCTAGAAATAGTGGATGCATTAGTGGTCATCTTCCGAGATTCTATAGACTCTGGAACAGTTCCTACAGATTGAAGGGTAGCTACTGTAACCCCATGATTTAAAAAGGGAGGGAGAGAGAAAACAGGGAATTATAGACCAGTCAGCCTGACGTCGGTAGTGGGGAAAATTCTAGAGTCCATTATAAAAGATTTAATATCTGAGCACTTGGAAAACAGTGGCAGAATCGGACAGAGTCAGCATGGATTTATGAAAGAGAAATCATGCTTGACAAACCTACTGGAATTTTTCGAGATTGTAACTAGTAGAGTTGATGAGGGGAAGCCAGTGGATGCGGTTTATTTGAACTTTCAGAAGGCTTTCGACAAAGTCCCACATAAGTGATTAGCGTGTAAAATTAAAGCGCATGGGATTGGGGGTAGTGTATTGAGATGGATAGAAAACTGGTTGGCAGACAGGAAACAAAGAATAGGAGTAAATGGGTCTTTTTCCGAATGGCAGGCAGTGACTAGTGGGGTACCACAGGGATCGGTGCTGGGACCCCAGTTATTCACAATATATATTAATGATTTAGATGAGGGAACTAAATGTAATATCTCCAAATTTGCATATGGCACAAAGCTGGGTAGGAGGGTGAGCTGTGAGGAGGATGCAGAGATGCTTCAGTGTGATTTGGACAAGCTGAGTGAGTCAGCAAATGCATGGCAGATGCAGCATAATGTGAATAAATGTGAGGTTATACACCTTGGTAGCAAAAACAGGAAGGCAGATTATTATTTGAATGGCTGTAAATTGAGAGAGGGAAATATGCAATGAGACCTGGGTGTCCTCGTACACCAGTCGCTGAAGGTAAGCATGCAGGTGCAACAGGTGGTAAAGAAGGCAAATGGTATGTTGACCTTCATAGCGAGAGGATTCGAGTACAGGAGCAGGGATGTCTTGCTGCAATTGTACAGGGCTTCGGTGAGACCTTACCTGGAATATTGTGTGCAGTTTTGGTCTCCTTATCTGAGGAAGGATGTACTTGCTGTAGAGGGAGTGCAGCGAAGGTTTACCAGACTGATTCCTGGGATGGCAGGACTGACAAATGAGGAGAGATTGAGTCGGTTAGGATTATATTTGCTGGAGTTCTGAAGAATGAGGGGGGATCTCATAGAAACCTATAAAATTCTAACAGGACTAGACAGGGTAGATGCAGGAAGGATGTTCCCGATGGTTGGGGAGTCCAGAACCAGGGTCACAGTATGAGGATGCGGGGTAGACCATTTAGGACTGAGATGAGAAGAAATGTCTTCACCCAGAGAGTGGTGAGCCTGTGGAATTTGCTACCACAGAAAGTAGTTGAGGCCAAAACATTGTATGTTTTCAAGTAGGAGTTAGATATAGCTCTTTGGGCGAAAGGGATCAAAGGATATGGGGAGAAAGCGGGAGCAGGCTATTGAGTTGGATGATCAGCCATGAACATAATGAATGGCGGAGCAGGCTCGAAGGGCCGAATGGCCTACTCCTGCTTCTACTTTCTATGTTTCTATGTTTCTGTGAGAAATGATTTTAAACTGTGTACAAGTAGGAATAGGCTGGATGTTGGGTTCATTTCCCAGAGAGGAATGAGTCTCTGGAACACATTGGCAGCTGGTGTGTGGGAGTTGATTCTCTGCCTTCAAGAGGGGCTGGTTCAGTTCCTGACTTGGGTAGAGATCATATGAAAGGTAAATATCTCTATAGATTACACTTGGCCGATGTCCCCTTTAAAATCTAGCTGTTGTCTGGCCTGTGTTTTTCAGTGTGTCATCCATTTAGATTTTTTTGTGCGGCTAGGTACATGTTGTTTCTCACAAGAAAAGACCTGTGCAATATCTTTCAGGCTATTCTTGATCCCACACCCCCACACTCCCACATCCCCACACACATAAACCCCACACTCCCACACACATACACATACACAAACCCCCCCCACACACACACAACCCCCACCACACACATGCACACTCACACCCCCACACACCCTCACACACCCCCATGAACACCCCCACACAGATACACACACCCACACATGCCCCCACACCCCCACACACATACAGACACATCCCCCCACACACACACCCCCATCCATGTACACACACAGCCACGCCCCCACACACACTCACACACACACCCACAAACCCCCATACACACCCACATCCATACATACACACCCACACCCGCACATACGTGCACATCCATACACACATGCACATACCCAGACATCCATACACACACTCACACACACACACACACATCCATACACACACACCCCCACAGACCCACACATACACACACACCCACACACACACCCCCACACACATACACACACACACACACCACCTACACACACCCAGACACACACACCCCCTACACACACCCACACACACACACACACACATACACACACCCCCGCACACACCAACACAACCCACAGACACACACACACACCCCCACACACACACAGCAGCCCCCCCAACATACACACACACACCCCCACACCCCCACACACAAACACACACATACTCCCCACACACACACCCACAAATACACACCCACGCACGCACACACATACACACACACACCCTCCACACACACACACGCACGCACACACACCCACGCACCCCCCGCCACCGACACATGCACACACACACATACACACCCAGGCACACACACACACACATATACACACCCACGCACATATACGCACACACACACACACCCATGCACACACACGCACACACACACCCACACCCCCGACATGCGCGCACACACACACACACATACACAGACACCCCCGCCACACACAAACACACACACACATACACACCCAAACGTGCACACACCCCCCACATACACACACGCATACACACCCACGAACACACACACACACACACACACACATGCGCACACACACACACCCACACATCCATACACACACACACGCACGCACAGGTCTATGTGATCTTCCTGGACTGGTATTGATCACTTGTGTGTTGGGGGGAGGGAGGTGGGAGCCCTGGTGGTAGGGCGGGGGGAGCAGTCAGAGAGGAAATTTCCAGTGTATTTTTTCACTCATTGACCCTGGGTTTATCTCTGGGTTTTGTTTGTTTGCCTCAGGAAATAACATGGCTGTGGATGATAGGGCTGGGGGTGGTGCAGAGCAGGAGGAAGTGGTGGTGGGGGCGGGGATGGTGGTATGGGTGGGGATGGTAGTGTGGGTGGGGATGTTGGTGTGGGCGGGGATGGTGGTGTGGGCGGGGATGGTGGTGTGGGTGGGGTTGGTGGTATGGATGGGGATGGTAGTGTGGGTGGGGCTGGTAGTATGGGTGGAGATTGTGGTATGGGTGGGGATGGTAGTGTGGGTGGGGATGCTGGTAGGGCTGGGGATGGTGATATGGGTGAGGCTGGTAGTATGGGTGGGGATGGTAGTGTGGGTGGGGTGAGGATGCTGGTATCTGGGTGGGGGGTGGTAGTGAGGATGGTGGTATGGAAAGTAGGGGTTGGTATGAGAGTGAGGGTAGATAGTGTCTAGCCATGATGTTCTGCCCACCTTGATGTGGGCCTGGTTTAATAGACCAGCTGGACTTTTCTTGCCTACCAATTTCATCCGGTCGAATACGTCAGCCTAATTAACAGCTTTTATTTGTTCTTGGCCTGTGGGTAAAGCTGACAAAGTTCAATTTAATTTCCATGAACGATGGACCTTCATAGCAATTATCTTATGACACAAAGCGTGACTAGGCTATTTCGGAGGGCACAAAGGGTCACATTAGGCCAGACTGACAGGTCCTTTCTATGAACTAGTCGACTTTTTCGCCACAATCCAGCACCTTTCATGGTCATGTTTTTTCCAGTACCAAGCCCACCAATTATCAGACGTATCAAATTCAATGTTATACTTTGCCTTGGCAAGATTCAAATTCATGGCCTCTTTTTCTTATCATGCTGCTTGTGGCACCTTGCTGTGCACAAATTGTCTGCTATGTTTACAAAATAGTGATTATACTTCAAAGCTACTCCATAGCCATAAAGGTTGTGTAAGGCGCTATCTGAATGCAAGTTCCTTTTTTGCTTTATCTCTGGGTTGCTCGTCCAGGATCATAATAATTTCATTCAGAAAGCCCTGGGATGTGCAGAGTTAACTAATATTAGGCAGCAATGCGCATGCTGCAGTGGCAAGAAAAGTTAGTCAGCTTTCTCACTGATTGGGCTGAGTTTTACATGGTTGGTCCCCATCCCCCTCAGACCATGAATTGTCGTGAGGCGGGTCTACTGCCCCCATTGGGGAGGAAGTCCTGCCAATCAAACGGCCAGCAGGTCTCTGTTACCACCAGCATCACTGCTGGGACCACAGCGAGTCCCCGAGGGAAGAGAGCCTGGTGAGTCTGGCATCTCTCTGGAGCTCGGTGGGGGTGGAAGTGGTCTGCTGAGCCAGCGTGGACAGGGCAGGCAGGTCTCCATAGAACCATAACTAGCAAGAGTCATTGACTTCAATACCCTCGGACCAACCATCTTCAGCTGCTTCATCAATGACCTTCCTTCCATCATAAAGCCAGGAGCTGATGATTGCACAATGTTCAGCACCATTCACGGCTCCTCAGATACTGAAGCAGTTCAAGTCCAAATGCAGCAAGACTTGGACAATATCCAGGCTTGGGCTGACAAGTTGCAAGTTACATTCTCACCACACAAGTGTCAGGCAATGACCATCTCTAACAAGAGAGAATCCAACCATCATCCCTTGACATTTAATGGTTACCATTGCTGAATACCCCAATATCAACATCCTAGAGGTTGCCATTGACTAGGACTGGACTAGCCATATAAATACTGTGGCTACAAGAGCAGGTCAGAGGCTAGGAATCCTGAGGCAAGTAACCTACCTCATGACTCCCCAAAGCCTGTCCATCATCTACAAGGCACAAGACAGGAGTGTGATCGAATAATCTCCACTTGCCTGGGTAAGTGCAGCTCCAACAACACTCAAGAAGCTTGACACCATCCAAGACAAAGCAGCTCACTTGATTGCATCCACCACCTTAAACATTCACCCCCTCCACCACTGGCACACAGTTTACCATCTACAAGATGCACTGCAGGAACTCAGTAAACCTCTTTAGACAGCACCTTCCAAACCTATGACCGCTACCATCTAGAAAGGCAAGGGTAGCAGTTGCATGGGAACACCACCACCTGGAAGTACTCCTCTGTAGTAATCATGGTTTTATTTAGTGTGTAATGTACCTTTAAGAATAAAACTTGTTAGGCAAGATCACATGACCTGTAGTAAATAATAGGAGAGTAGCGCGGGCTACCATTGCAGTCAGCGTAAAGATAGGGTTAGAGTTGAAAGCAAACGTGTTTTTGCTGCTGAGTATGATGTAAATAAATTTAAATTTTCCATCCAAGAAGTGTCAGCAGATCAACTCTATTACTAATAGTACAACTCGGCCACCCCCAACCCCCTCCAAGTCACACACCATCCTGACTTGGAAATATATCGCCATTCCTTCACTGTCACTGGGTCAAAATCCTGGAACCCCCTTCCTAACAGCACTGTGGGTGCACCTACACCACATGGACTGCAGCAGTTCAAGAAGGCTTGCCTTTTCCCCATAACCCTGCAAATGTTTTCTTTACAGATAATCATCCAATTCCCTTTTGAAAGCCTCAATTGACCCTACCTCCACTCTCAGGCAGCACATTCCAGATCCTAACTACTCGCTGCATGAAAAAGATTTTCCTCATATTACCATTGCATCTTTTGCCAATTACTTAAATTTGTGCCCTCTGGTTCTCAATCCTTCAGCCAATGGGAACAGTTTCTCCCTGTCTATCCCGTCCAGATCCCTCATGATTTTGAATAACTCTATCAAATCTCCTCACAACCTTCTCTTCAAGAAATCCTTTTCCATAGCCATCCTAAACCTTATGATGCAAGATCAATCGACCCTAAATATTCCCCTACTGACACTCGATCCCAAGAACCAGGTCTAGAAATGCTTCCTTTCTCATTGGACTGGAAACAAACTGACCTAGAGAATTCTCCTGACCACACTCTAGAAACTCTTGCCCTTTTCTGCCCTTTACACTTCTACTTTTTTTTATATTCATTCATAGGGTGTGGGTGTCACTGGCTGGGCCAGCATTTATTGCCTATCCTTAACTGCCCTTGAGAAGGTGGTGGTGAGCTGCCTTCTTGAACCTCTGCAGTCCCTGTGGTATAGGAACACCCACAGTGCTGTTAGGGAGGGAGTTCCAGGATTTTGACCCAGCGACAGCGAAGGAACCATAATATACTTCCAAGTCAGGATGGTGAGTGGCTTGGAGGGGAACTTGCAGGTGGTGGTGTTCCCATGTATCTGCTGCCCTTGTCCTTCCAGGTGGAAGAGGTCACAGGTTAATCCATTGTTATGGTCCGCAGTGATGATATTGCAAATTTTTAGAAAAACTGCTTTGAAGGTCACATTTTATAAACTTTGGACTGAGTTTAAAGATCGTTTCCAAAATAGACTCCAAGGGTCACCTGCCTTTCTCTTCATGGATTCAGACTGGAACCCCTTCAGCCAGACAAAGAGGAGACATCCTCAGACACATTTAAAATTCGATGAGTGTTCTGAAAGAGTAAATAGAAACTCATTGACTTGATGGCTTTTCCTCCAAGTACAGTGCCACTAACTGATAAGCCAATGTAATGCGTGAACAACCTTGATTCTTTTGATCACTGAGGGGTTAAGAAGACTTCAGGTAACTGTAAAGGAATTATCATTTGCTTTGTAATTTGGCTTTCCTGCACAGGTCACATGATAACTGTGGCCATCTTGGCTTGCTTGCAAAACAAAGCATAGAAAAGGTGGGGAAAGCTGTCTACAAAAGAAAGACCCATCTTGACATATCTTGAAGAAGCTTCAACCCAGAGAGGCAGACAACAGCTTCAACCCAGGAAGAGACATCCAGAAACTGTTAATGGTGCACTGTAAGTAACTGGGCAGCTAGAAGTGCCACATCTGCAGAACCAGAAGACAGGAGCCTTCTCTCCTCCCTGTAAACCTGATTCCATCTACAAAGCTCACGTGTTAAAACAACCTTTGGCAATTTGACAGTGGAAGCCATCGCAGCTGCAGGGACAATTCTACAACCTCAAAACTTTCACTTCAGGCAGCACAACTGCTCAACAAAATATATCAAACCTGCACTGACTAATACAGGCTGAACTTGATTCACAATTATTGGTATTGTTTATCTTCATCTACAGCTAATCTTTGTGTATGTATGTGTTAGTAACTTTCTCTTTTCTTATGCAATAGTGTGAAATAAACTTTTCCTTTTTAAGTAAAATGCTTCGCTACTGGGTTATTTTAAATTGGATTTCTCACTCCGAGGGTAAGAAAATACACCCAGACACATACAAGTACATTGGGTGGGATTTTCCAGTCCCCACTGTGGTGGGTTTAATGGTGGCAGCGAGGATAATGTGGTGGGAGCTGAAAAATCAGTTTCCCGCCGGTATAAAATGACAGCAGGAACATGCGCTCCTGCCCATCATGGCGGGTCACCATTCCCACTAGAGGCTGGTGTGAAACCGTTTTACTTCCCCTTAATGAGATGCAGATGACGGCCTGAGCGGAATCCTTCCCCCCACCCCCCTGTCCGATTGTCCGCGAGGGTCCAGAACATGTCTGGGCCAACTTGATGTGGAGGTGTCAGGATTTACCTGAAGAAGGCCTGGAAACAGCTTGCAGAGATCAGGATGGAAAGTGGAGGCCTCCAGTGACCAGACCCTGGAACACCATGTGCAGTAGGGGGTAGATGGAGCATCTACCACTTGGATCTTCAAGCTGCAGCAACTTCCAGGAGGTGGATCATTTGTCTTCAGGATCATCCAGGAGATCTATTTTCAATCTTCAGGAGCTTCCAGGAGGTGGATCTTCTATCTTCAACAGCGGGTCAGTTGATGTCCAGGCACCTTTTAAATATGGCGCTCAGATATGATGGTTGGGCGCGAGACATCCAGCCCACCCCACGACACAAAATGTCGGGAAACCCCTGACTGCATAATTAATTAGGCCAGCACTGTGCGACACAGCACAAATTCCCACTGGCCTCCATGGTGGGAAACACTCCAGCCACAGGACTTGGTCCTGAATGGAAAATTCTGCCCATTGTTCTTGGGTGACTTTGGGGAAATACCTTTTAAAGCGTCCTTGACACCATCCCGGTCTATATTTGGATAACTAATGTTCCACAATTATAACTACTCTATAATTCTTGCACTTCTCTGTAATTTCCTTGCAAATTTGTTCCTCTACATCTTTCCCACTAGTTGGCGGCCTATAAGCTACACCGAGCAATGTAGTTGCATCTTTTTTGTTCCTTAGCTCTCACTGAATTGATTCTGTCCTTGACCCCTCTGGGACATTCTCTCTCTCTCCAGCACTGCAATGTTCTCCTTAATCAATATTGCCACCCCTCCTCCTTTCCTATTTAATACTCAACCTTGCCCTCCTTTGAGCCAGGTATCTGTTATCATCACAGCATCATATCTCCACTTGTCTATGTGTGGCTGCAACTCACAAATCTTATTTACCACACTCCACGCATTCACATACGTGCACAGTAACTTTAATTTTGACTTTATTACTTTCCATTTTGCGCCAAACCTACCTAACACCTTACTATTTCCAACTCTACTGTTATCTGTCTCTCCCAATATCCTTTGCACCTTCACATCCCTCTCGATATTACCTCCTGGTTCCCACAACCCCATTGGCACCAGCAATCGCTCCACGAGGAAAATGGTCTCAGCTCTATTCGGGTGTAACCTGTCCGGCCTGTACAAGTCCCACCTCCCTGGAACTGATTCCAATGTCCCAAGAATCTAAAGCCCTCCCTCCTGCACCATTTTTCCAGCCACACGTTCATCTGCTTTATCCTTTTACTTTTATATTCACCTACACATGGTACTGGGAGTAATACGGAGGTTACTTCTTTTGGAGCTCTGCTTGCTAATCTCCTACCTAGCTCCCTAAATTCTGACTACAGGACCACATCCCTCTTTCTGCCTATATTGTTCCTACCAATATGGACCATGACTGCTGGCTGTTCACTCTCCCCCCACCTCAGGGGGGTCTGCAGCTGTTCAGTGACATCCTTGACTCTGGCACCAGGGAGGCAACTTACCATATGGCTGCAAAAACATCTGTCTGTTTCCCACCTATTGAATCGCCTATCACTATTTTTCTCCCAATCTCTTCATGCCCTCTGTACAGTCAAGGTACCATGGACTTGGATCTGGTTGCACTCCCAGATGAACCATCACTTTCTTCAGTATTCAGAATTGAATACTGGTTGGAGAATGAGATACACTCAGGGACTCCTGCACTACCTACATATTCCTTTTTAACTGTCTGGTAGTTACCAATTCCTTCTGTCCCTCAATACTCTTTGGCTGAGGGGTGACCACATCTATAAATATGCTATCCATATAACTCCCAATCTCACAGGCATGCCACAGTGATGCCAACTGCTCAACCTCTAAAACCAGGAGCTCGAGGCATTGCAGCTGATGGCGCCACTTGCACATACGATTATCCAGGACCAGGAAATGTCCTGGAGTTCCCACATGGGACAGGATGTGAACTCAAGAGGTCAGAGCTGCCCTGCTATTCCACTATCTTTTAGTTAATAAGACTTACTATTTAAAAAAGGACTCACCAGCTACTCACTTTTCTTCTTCTGTTCCCATTTAAATATATGGAGGTTAATTGAAATGCTTTGCTTAGCCCTTATTATCAAAAAATTGAATTTTTAAAATGTCCCAGCTCCTTAGACTAACTCCCTAAATTTTAGTAAGGGAAACAAAGCTAGAAGTCAGTTAACTCACCTGTGATATCACAGTTTTCCTTTTTTTTTCTCTCTCACTTTAGTGATGCTGATCAGCTTCACAGTGATCCCAGCCTGCTTCACACTCCTCCCGGTCTGCTTCGCAGTGATCCTGACCTGCTTCACACTCCTCCTGGTCTGCTTCACAGTGATCCTGACCTGCTTCACACTCCTCCTGATCAGCTTCACAGTGATCCCGGCCTGATTCACGGTCCCGCTGGTCTGCTTCACAGTGATCCTGACCTGCATCACACTCCTCCCGGTCTGCTTCACAGTGATCCTGACCTGCCACACACTCCTCCCAGTCTGCTTCACAGTGATCCTGACCTGCGTCACACTCCTCCCGGTCTGCTTCACAGTGATCCCGACCTGCTTCACACACCTCCCGGTCTGTTTCACAGTGATCCAGACCTGCTTCACACTCTTCCCGGTCTGCTTCACAGTGATCCTGGCCTGACTGACACCCCTCCTGGTCTGCTTTACTGTGATCCTGACCTGCTACACAATGCTCTCAACTGCTTCACCATGACTTGACCTGCTTCACACTTCTCCCAGCCTGTTTCACGGTGATCCTGACCTGCTGCACATTTCTCTCAGTCTGCTTTACTGTGAGCATGACCTGCTACACACTCCTCCCATCTGTTTTACTGTAATCCTGACCTGCTACACATTGCTACTGGTCTGCTTCACATTGATCTTGACCTGCTTCACACTCCTTCCAGCCTGCTTCACATTGATCCTGACCTGCTTTTCACTCCTCCCGGTCTGCTTCACATTGATCCCGACCTGCTTTACACTCCTCTCGGTCTGCTTCACAGTGATCCCGACCTGCTTTACACTCCTCCCGGTCTGCTTCACAGTGATCTCGACCTGCTTCACACTCCTCCCGGTCTGCTTCACAGTGATCGTGACCTGCTTTACACTCTTCCCGGTCTGCTTCACATTGGTCCTGACCTGCTTCACGCTCCACCCGGTCTGCTTCACAATGATCCCGATGTGCTTCACACTCCTCCCAGTATGGTTCAGATTAATCCTGACCTGCTTCACACTCTTCCCAGTCTGTTTTATTTTGATCCTGACCTGCTACACATTCATCCTAGTCTGCTTCGCAGTGATCCTGGCCTGATTGACACCCCTCCTGGTCTACTTTACCGTGATCCCGACCTGCTATACACACCTCCCGGTCTGCTTCACAGTGATCCTGGCCTGCTGCACATTTCTCTCAGTCTGCTTCACAGTGATCGTGACCTGCTACATACTCCTCCCATCTGTTTTACTGTAATCCTGACCTGCTACCGGTCTGCTTCACATTAATCTTGACCTGCTTCACACTCCTTCCAGCCTGCTTCACATTGATGCTGACCTGCTTTACACTCCTCCTGGTCTGCTTCACAGTGATCGCGACCTGCTTCACACTCCTCCCGGTCTGCTTCATAGTAATCATGACCTGCTTTACACTCTTCCTGGTCTGCGTCACATTGATCCTGGCCTGCTTCACGCTCCACCCGATCTGCTTCACAGTGATCTCGACCTGCTTCACACACCTTCCAGTATGGTTCAGATTAATCCTGACATGCTTCACATTTCTCCCAGCCTGCTTCACAGTGATCCCCAACAGCTGCACACTCCACCCGGTCTGCTTCACGGTGACTCTGACCTGCTTCATATGGTCATGTTTAAGGTTGTAGATGGTATGTCGATCAGGCAGGCTGCTTTCTGCTGCATGCTGTTGAGATTTTTGTGTGTTGTTGGAGCTGCACTCATCCAGACAAGTGGAGAGTATTCCATCACGCTCCTAAGCTGTACATTGAGTGGGAATGTGGGTTCACATTGTCCTTGTACCTTGTTATTTGTGAGATCAGCACTAAGTGAATTAAAACAGCTTTTGGTTCTGTTAAGCAGGGATGCTTTGTGAAGCGGCTGAGTTGAAGGTAAGTCATTCATCCATGCCTTAAGGGTCTGGGATACGTTGTTTGCTCACTGTTTATAGCAATGAAGTGATTAAAGAGCTTATATGGGCCATGTAGCTATGGTAACAAACATTGGGAGAGATTCAGATGAGCATAAGTATATCTTCTTGGGTCCATGTTATCTGAAGTTTGCATTGTCTGTCTTTTGATCCATTGTAATTTAATGTTAGTATGTATGCAACATAGATATCAAAGGTAGAATTGGTTGAAGTGTTTTAAGTAAAGCAATGTTTGTTGTAGTCATGCTGGAATTGTGAAATGCGGTACCTGAGTTATTATCATAAACCGTGAAATCAATGAAAAAGAAAGTTATAATCATACGTAAATGTATTGTACAATATGACTGTGTTCTCATGTTGGATTATTTAACATGAGCTCATTAAGGACAAAGATCTGATTCTACAGTTGTTACTGATGTCTGTGTTTAAAGTAACAAAATAAATTACAGCAGGAAAGCAGGTACCAACACCAGGTGGTCAGGATTGAGGGAGTCAGGAGCATGAGGTGAGTAGCTCGTCGCACATTCCTCAGCCTCTGATCTGCTCTTGTAGTCACAGTATTTATCTGACTAGTTCAGTTTCTGGTCAATGTTTACCCCCAGGATGTTGATAGGGGAGATTCAGCGATGGTAATGCCATTGAACATCAAGGGGAGATAGTTAGATTCCCTCTAGTTAGAGATGGTCATTGACTGACACTTGTGTGGTGCAAATGTTACTCGCCACTTATCAGCCCAAGCCCGAATGTTGTCCAGGCCTTTCTGCATACTGCTTCAGTATCTGAGGGGTCACGAATGGTACTGAACATTGTGAAATCGTAAGTGTACATCTGCACTTCTGGCCTTATGATGGAGGGAAAGGACATTGATGAAGCAGCTAAAGTGAGTTGTCGTAGGACACTACCCTGAGGAACTGTGGTTGTACCTACACCACGTGGACTGTAGCAGTTCAAGAAGGCAGCTCACCACCACCTTCTCAAGGGCAACTAGGGATTGGCAATAAATACTGGCCCAGCGAAGCCCACATCCTGTGAATGAATAAAAAAAAATTTCTGCGGTAATGTCCTGGGACTGAGATGATTGACCTCCAACAATCACAACCATCTTCCTTTGTGCTAAGTGTGGCTCCAACCACTGGCGGACTTTTCCCTGATTCCCATTGACTTCAATTTTGCCCCAGCCCTTTGATGCCACACTCGGTCAAATTTTGCCTTGATGTCAAATGCAGTCACTCTCACCTCACCTCCGGAATTCAGCTCTTTTCCCCATGTTTTAGCCAAGGGTGAAATGAAGTCTGGGACCATGTGGCCCTGGTAGAACCCAAACTGAGTTTCTGGTTATTGGTGTGCAAGTGCTGTTTGATAAAACTGTCAATGACACCTTTAATAGCTGCTATGATGATTGAGGCTAGACTGATTGGGCGCTCATTTGCTCAAATTAGATTTGTCCTGCTTTTTGTGGACAGGATATAGCTGGGTAATTTTCAACATTGTTGGGCAGATGCCAATGTTGCCATAAGAGTAGCATCACTCCTACAAATACTGTCATGGACAGATTCCTCTGTAACAGGTAGAGTAGTAAGAACAAGGTTGTTTTCCCCTCTTGTGTGTCCCCTCAACACCTTTGCAGGCCCAATTTGGCAGATATGTTCTTCAGGACTCAGCCAGCTCAGTCAGTGGTGGTTCTACTGAGTCACTCAGTGATGGGCATCGTAATTATTTACTGCAGAGGGCTGTAGAAGCTGGGTTGTTAAGTATATTAAAGGCTGAGATAGACAGGTTTTTAATTGGTAAGGGAATGAAGAGTTATGGGGAAAAGGCAGGAAAGAGGAATTGAGGATTATCACATCAGCCATGATCTCATTGAATGGCGGTGCAGACTCGATGGGCTGAATGGCCTACATCTTATGGTAATTAGCCCATCCAAGAGTATATTCTGTGCCCTTGCTGCCCTCAGTGCCTCTTTCAAGCGATTTTCAACATGGAGGAATACTGATTCATCAGCTGAGGGAGGGCAGTAGCAGATAATCAGCAGAAGGTTCCCTTGCCCACGTTTGACTTCATGGAATCCGGAGTCAATGTTGAGGCCTCCCAGGCCACTCTCTATCAATGGTATATCACTGTGCTTCTGCCTTCGGTGGGTCTGTCATGCCAGTGGTACGGGACATCACTGGGAATGGTGATGGTGGTGTCTGGGATATTGTCCATGAGGTATGATTTTTTGAGTATGATTATGTCAGGCTGTTGCTTAACTAATCTGTCGGACAGCTCTCCCAATTTTGGCACAGGTCCCCTGATGTTTGTGAGGAGGACTTTGCAGGGTTGACTAGGCAAAGTGTGTCTTAGTTGTTTCTGAAGCCGAGGTTGACGTTGGATAAACGGGTAACTGATGCCCTGCTCAGGTAGGCCTCTTATATCATAAACTTCCCCTAAAGCAAAGCTGAGGAGAGACATCAACATCTTTAGGTAAGGTTTACTTCCTGAATTACAGAGTGCCATTGATGCCAATCTGTGTGTCAATAGGGTCCCATCTGAAGGCACCATCATTTTTATCAACAAGATGGGATTTCATTCACTATAGATGCTGGGCATCTCATTCTGCACATCAATGCAAACAACCCAGTAGATGGTTGTAATTGTTTTATAGTCAGGCACCCACAGGATTCCTGCACTGCTCAGCCACAGCAATATGTCAGAATGATTGAGAGGACTCCAGAGCTACCTGATTTAACCATCACTGATATTTCCTTTCCACCACCTGAAACATAGACTAAAATAAGTAGAATGGAACATTGAGTGTTGCAGAGATAATATTTCGGAATATCAGAATTCTCAAGTCCTGCTCCCCTTATCTGGATAGGTTGGGGGTGGAGGGAAGTGGATATCCTACAGTACAACCTATTAGTCTAAACATCTACCATCTCTACCTCCAATGCATTGTAGCTGCAGTCTGTGCCATCAACAAGATGCACTGCAACAAGTCACTGAAGGTTGATCAGTAGCAGCTCCCAAACCCATGACCTCCACCACCTGGAAGGACAAGGGCAGCAGATGCTTGGGAACACCACCACCTGCAAGTTTTCCTCCAAGCCACACACCATCCTGACTTGGAACTACATCACCGTTCCTTCACTGTCCTGCAACTCCCTTCCTAATAGCACTTTTTTTTAATCCATTCATTCATGGGATTTGGGCTTCACTGGCTAGGCCAGCATTTATTGCCCATCCCTAATTGCCCTTGAGAAGGTGGTGGTGAGCTGCCTTCTTGAACCGCTGCAATCCATGTGGTTTAGGTACACCCACAGTGCTGTTAGGGAGGGAGTTCCAGGATTATGACCCAGCGACAGTGAAGGAACTGTGATATATTTCCAAGTCAGGATGGCGTGTGGTTTGAAGGGGAACTTCCAGGTGGTGGTGTTCCCATCTATCTGCTGCCCTTGTCCTTTTGGTTGGTAGTGGTCATGGATTTGGAAGGTGCTCTTAAGGAGGCTTGGTGAGTTCCTGCAGTGCCACTTGTAGATGGTACACACTGCTGCTACTGTGCGTTGGTGGTGGAGGGAGTGAAAGTTTAAGGTGTGAATTGGGTGCCAATCAAGCGGCTGCTTTGTGCTGGATGGTGTGGAGCTTCTTGAGTGTTGTTGTGCTCATCCAGGTAAGTGGAGAGTATTCCATCACATTCCTGACTTGTGTCTTGTGGATAGTGGACAGGCTTTGGGGAGTTAGGAGGTGAATTACTCGCTGTAGGATTCTTAGCATCTGACCTGCTCTTGTGGCCATAGTATTTATATGGCTAGCCCAGTTCAGTTTCTGGTCAATGGTAGCCCCCAGGATGTTGATAGTGGGGTATTCAGCGATGGTAATGCCATTGAATGTCAAAGGGGGATGGTTGAATTCTCTTTTGTTTGAGATGGTCATTGCCTGACACTTGTGTGGCAAGAATGTAACTTGCCATTTGTCAGCCTAAGCCTGGATATTGTCCAGGTCTTGCTGCATTTGGACATGGACTACTTCAGTCTCTGAAGAGTCACAAATGGTGTTGAACATTGTGCAATCATCAGTGAACATCCCCACTTCTGACCTTATGATGGAAGGAAGGCCATTGATGAAGCTGAAGAATGTTTGGGCTGAGGTCACTAACCTGAGGAACTCCTGCAGTGATGTCCTGGAACTGACATGATTGACCTCCAACCACCACAACCATCTCCCTTTGTGCTAGATATGACTCCAACCAGCAGGGAGTTTTCACCCTGATTCCCATTGACTCCAGTTTTGCTTGGTCTCCTTGATGCCACATTTGGTCAAATGCTGCCTTGATGTCAAGGGCAGTCACTCTCACCTCGGGAGTTCAGCTCTTTTGTCCATGTTTGAACCAAGGCTGTAATGAGGTCAGGAGCTGAGTGACCCTGGCAGAACTCATAGTGAGTGTTAACGAGCAGGTTATTGCTAAGCAAGTGCTGCTTGATAGCACTATGGGCGTATCTACACCACATGGACTGCAGTGGTTCATGAAGGTGGCTTCTCAAGGACAAGGGCAATAAATGCCAGCGATACAAAGATTTAATGAATTATGGTGGCTTTCTGCTTCCTTGATAACATCCCCATTATGAAGCGATTATTTTATGTCTTGAGTCTATGGGTTCACTAGTCAAGTAAACTCGAATTACACGCCTTCATATACACTTGTTAGTTGATGCTCACTATCAATAATGGAGAGGGACCAACATAAGAATAACCTGTGATTGTTTATTGTAACAGAGGGCAGAGCACTCAATCCTTGCATTCTCCCACAACCACCTCCAGCTCGAGACTTACAGTTAACCAGTAGCCCACGCTGTACAGTGATTGGTCAGTACTGTCACATGGTTAGTCCACTTGCATTCTCTTAAAGGTACATGGTACCCCACTTTACCAAACCCTTCCCCTTTACTTAAAAAATACCGTTGACAAACTTAATCATGTGAACTATTTACACTCTCAGGAGGCTTTCTAAGACGTGCTGAGTGTTTCAGTTCAACAACCCCGGCTGATTTTTCCGAGATCTCCTTTTTAGGGCACCGTTGTCTGCCAGGTTCCTCAGTGGAAATTGGCAGGTTTTTCTTCCCGGCCCCCTCAGGTCCCACTGGCCCCACCGGTACTACCAAATAAAGGGGAGGCGATCGCACAGTGGTATAATCACCTGACTAGTAATCCAGCAACCCAGGATAATACTGTGGGGACTTGGGTTTGAATCCTGCCAAGGCAGATGGTAGAATTTGAATTCAATAAAAATCAGGAATTAAAAGTCTGTTGACAACCATGAAACCATTGCTTATTGTTGTAAAAACCCATCTGGCTCACTAATGTCCTTTAGGAAAGGAAATCTGGCCTACTTGTGACTCCAGACCTACAGCGATGTGGTTGACTTGTAAATACCCTCTGAATAAGGGCAATTAGTGATGGGTTATAAATCCACATAGGATAAGATAAGCCCACATCCCATGAAGAAATAAAAAAATAATAATTGTGTGACCTGTCCTCTACATGTGGAACAGACTCAAGTGTAGATGAATACTGCATTTCTTCTTGTGAGACAGGTGTTCTTTTGTGGAGATGATCCACATGTCATCTAATTATTCGGCCGTTTACCGATATACCATAGGAGAGAGGTCCAGTTACTGCTCTCACCTCGCCTGATAGCCAATTGGGCCCATCTCCAAAGTTCTTCGCGAGGACCCTATCTCCCACCGTGAAAGTTCTTTCGCGACCATGACCATCATGCCCGGTCTTCTGCACCTCTTGGCTTTTCTCCATCCTCCCCTTTAAATTCAGCCAGATAAGGGTCAGGTGGGTGTGGAGGTATCTCTTCATTAGTGGTTCTGCAGAGGCAATGCCGGTCATTGTGTGTGGCGTGGTCCAGTGTGTGAACAAAGACCGGGACAATCCCACGCTGATGAAATCCCCTTCCATTTTTTTCATTCCGGACTTAAAAGTTTGGACTGCCCTCTCAGCCATGCTGTTTGATGCTGGGTGATAGGGTGAAGTTTTGATATGGTCAATACCATTAAGGGTCGTGAACATATGGAACTCCCCACTGGTAAAAGCAACCCCATTGTCGGACATGGGAACCTTCAGCAACCCATTCACTGCAAAACTCTGCCGCAAACGGTCAATGGTGGCAGCCGGCGTGTGTGACCAGGCTTCATAGACGTTCATCCATTTGGAGTGGGAGTCAATCAGTGAAAGGAGCATTGAGCCCAAGAAGGCTTTTACACCTGCTGCCATTGAGGACAGTTTTTGACCAGGGTTTCTATATCCAAGTCCATGCCTGGCCACCACAAATAGCTGTGTGCGTGCATCTTCATTCTGCTAATGCCCGGATGAGCGCTATGTAGCTCATCTAATAACAGCCTTCACTCCCTTGGGAGCACGATAACCCTTGCTCCCCAGAGTAATATGCCATCCTGGCAGGAGAGTTCATATCTGCGATCAGAATAGGGCTTCATCTCCTTGGATTTAGATCCACCTGAGCAACCATTCAAGATCTGTTCCCCAACATTAGACAATAGTGGGTCCCGACTTGTCCACTCACGGATTTGTCTGGTCTGAACAGGGGAGGACTCCAGAAAATTTAGCACTAAGACCAGTTCCTGGGGAATTGAAGCCTCCCCATTATTAGCTGACAGGGGGAGGAGGCTTAGTGCGTTGGCATGTGAGATTTCAGTTCCCGAACAGTGAACAATAGTGTATTCATAGGCGGCTAATATCAGTGCCCATCTCTTGGATGCGAGCTGATGCGATAGGTGGTATCACTTTACCTTCTTCAAATAATCCCAGTAGGGGCTTGTGGTCAGTTATAATATGGAAATGGCGACCGTGGAGATATTGATTCCAGATGTCAAACACAATAGCTAAGCCCTCCGCTTCAATCTGCGAATATCGTCGCTCTGTGACACTGAGTGTGTAAGATGTCTAACCAATGGGCTGTTTGGAGCCATCCGCCATCCGGTGTGAAAGGACAGCCCCTATTCCATAAGGGGACACATCACATGTTAAAATTAATTCCTCTTTGGACCAACAAGGCTGAGGATCTTAACAATCGCTTCACTTTCAGGAAGGCATCCCAGTGCAGGGCGTGCCAACTCCATTTCTGATTCTTCTTAAGCAGGCCGAGACATTTGGGAGAAATTGGCCATACTAGTTTACCAGACCTAAGAAGGCCTCAAGCTTTGTGGTATTTCTCAGGGCAGGTGCCTCATGAATGGCCTGGACTTTTTCTTCCACAGGATGCAGACCCTGAGCATCAACCTTGTGGCTCAAGTAAACTACCTCCTTATCTTGGAACAGACACTTCTCTCGTTTTAAACATACCCCCCGCTTGTGCAAAGGGTTTGAGCACCTCTTCTACATCTTCTAAATGTTCATCGTCAGTCAGTCCCGTGACCAATACGTCATCCAAGTAAACAATAACATGGGGCAATCCTTGGAGCAAGTTTTCCATCATTCTTTGGAAAATAGCACACGCCGAGGAAACCCCAAAGGGTAAACGTGTATATTGATACAATCTTCGGTGTGTATTAATGGTGAGAAATTGCCTAGAGTCCTTTTCCAACTCCACCTGCTGGCAGGCACGGCTCATGTCTAATTTCAAATATGTGGTGTCCCCTGCCAATTTCGAATACAATTCCTCAATCTTGGGTAGCGGGTGTCTATCGGGTTTGGTCACTTTATTGACATTAGCTTATAGTCACCACATAAACGCACACTTTGATCCGGCTTCAGCACAGGTACGATGGGGGTCGCCCACTCAGAAAATTGCACTGGTTGTAGGATGCCCAATTTTTCCAGTCTGTCCAGTTTGGTTTTGACTTAGTCCCATAGAGCATAAGGGACTGGTCTGTCTCTTATAAATCTGGAGGTTACGTTTGGGTCTACATGGATTCTGGCCTGTAGCCCTTGAACCCTTCCTAACTCGTCGTTGAAAACGGAAGCATATTTCTGCAAAAATTCCTGTAAGCTCTTTGTTGTAATTTGAAAAATTTCGGCCCATTTCAATTTAATCTTTTCGTGCCAGTTGCAGCCTATTAAGCTGGGGCCCTCTCCAGCTACCACTAACAAGGACAACATTTCAGATTGATCTCCATACGTCACCAAGACTTGACATAACCCTTTCAGTCTTATTTCTTCACCCATGTATGTCCTCAGTTTAGTGTCAGAAACTAGCAATGTAATAAGATGGGTTCCTTTATTCAAGTATCTGAATGTATGCTCTCCAATGACAGACATTGACGCTCCAGTATCAACTTCCATCTTAACAGGTTGTCCATTGACTATAATGACTACTTGGATTGGCTCGGTTCTACCCACTTTGATATAATGAATGGATGTCTAATTCTATTGCTTCTGGTTCTTCCATAAGACATATGTCACGATTTCTCCCTTTATCTTTAAAATCACAGCCTATCTCTGCAGTGCCGCATTATGTGACCATAGCGGTGGCAGAAAAAGCATTCAACTTGTTTGAATTGTTGATCGCCCACTGGATGGCTGGGTGCATTTCTCCAATTCATTTTGTGGGTTTTCACTGTAATACTGCTGTTTTTTACTGATCTGTACATAGGGGGCGCTTCCCCCCTTTCTGTGGGGTCCAATGTTTTCGCACCTTTTGTTGCCAGTCTGTCCCACCCTACCAGATGGATGGCGCTATTTTGTATATCTTTTATAGCTTCCAAATTTCTAACAGCACTCTCCATGGCTGTGACTATTTCTAATACCTTATTGAAGTTTAGTTTAGCTTCGGCTAGCAAACACCTTTGAATAGTATCATCTCCAATCCCGCACATCAGTCGGCCTCTCAACATATCACTAATGGAAGTTCCAAATTCGCGATAGTCAGTTAATGCCTTTGAAATGGCAACATAGTCAACTATTGCCCCTGGAAGCCTGTTCCTTGAATTGAACTTGAAGTGCTGCATGATAACTGAAGGCTTTGGTCTCAAGTGGTTTTGTACAATTTTTATTAACTCGTCGAAAGTCTTCGAGTCGGGGATGTTGGGTGATGTGAGGCTGCGGGTCAGCCGGTACGTTTTGCTCCCGCATGTGGATAAAAGAATCACCCTCTTCTTTTCCTCCCTGAGATGTCATTAGCGGTAAAAAAAGAACGCTGGGCTTTCGACATACTGAGACCAGTCATCTGAAATGGGGTCGAATGGATCGACACGCCCGAACTGCGGCATCGTGAACCACTGCAAGGGGACTGCGCTTCTGAATACTTCCCAGTTAATGATAAAATCAGGTGTTTGGCTTACCATGGTTTTCTTGACTGCCGCCTATTTTACAACATAAGTATAGATTCTCTTTATAATGTTTTGCTCACCTGTCTTGTGGATTCACACTCAGGGTGCTATTTTCTGCTATTTTCATCCTCGTCGCCAGTTTTATGTCTTGAGTTTATGAGTTCACTAGTCGCGTAAACTCGAATTGCACACCTTCATATACACCTGTTAGTTGATGCTCACTATCAATAATGGAGAGAGACCGACATAAGAACAAACTGTGATTGTTTATTGTAACAGAGGGCAGAGCACTCAATCCTTGCATGCTCCCACAACCACCTCCAGCTCTAGACTTACAGTTAACCAGTAGCCCACGCTGTACAGTGATTGGTCAGTACTGTCACATGGTTAGTTCACTTGCATTCTCTTAAAGGTACATGGTACTCCACTTTACCACACGCCTGCCCTTTACTTAAAAAATACAGTTGACAAACTTAATCATTTGTGAACTATTTACATTAATAACTATTTACAAATCAAGTCTCTCAGGAGGCTTTCTCAGATGTGTTGAGCATCTCACTTCAACAACCTCGGCTGGGATCTGGGGTATTATGGAGTCAACATACCAGAATATTCTGTGAGTTGGAACAGGGCCCATAGTTTGTTTTGAAAAGCGATTTGTGGGTGAGGGCTGGATTCAAACTCAGTGAACTCTTACTAAAAACGTGAGCTCTCTAATCAGGTGCAATCAGGTACAATCTCTGACCCATTGAGTGGACTCTGAGCTTTTGGCATAGTGCCACACCAGCAGAGTGTGGTGGATGAATGTCAGGATCCATTGGCTGTTTACCAGGGTCTTTGTGTACTACATTCACACTCAGTGACCCGAGAATCCTGGATACTGATGTTGAAGCTACGTGTCTCCGTTCAACAACAACTATGACAGCTCGTATCCCTCATGCAGAAGAGCATCATAGAGTGATCTTTACGGTGAACTGAACATGAGAAATTAAAAATTAAGGCTTTTAAGAGAGCAGGGCATTGAATAGCTTGGCAAATTGGTTTTGAGTGGGAATTCCAAGGAGCAGCTGTACAGTGGCTGAGAGATCGTTTTTCCAATGATGAGGTAGAGGAGCTTGAACAGTAAATTTGGAGGAGCAGAGACTGAAGGCTGGAACTTATAGTGGAAGGATAGATCCCTCATTAAAGAGGGAACAAAGCTATGGAACTTGTGAACACGAACTTGTTGATATGCTGGGGGATAGCCAGCTAGTGGGCCTCAATGCCTGCAAAAGACCTCAGACTACAACTCTCTGGGGTTTTTTTTCTTTAATGGGATGTGGGTGTCACTGGCAAGGCCAGCATTTGTTGCCCATCCTTAATTTCCCTTGACCTGAGTGGCTTGCTAGCCCATTTCAGAGGGCAGTTAAGAGTCAACCACATTGCTGTGGGTCTGGAGTCACATGTAGGCCAGAGCAGGTAAGGATTTCCTTCCCTAAAGGACACTAGTGAACTGGATGGGTTTTTATGGCAATCATTTCATGGTCACTGTCACTAGATTTCAATTCTAGATTTATTAATTGAATTTAAATTCCACCAGCTGCCATGGTGGGATTTGAACCTGTGACCCAGGGGATTGGCCTGGGCCTCTGGATTACTAGTCCAGTGACATTACCACTACATCTCCCACTGCATGTTATAAAGAATGATGGGGGAGATCATGCTGTGATAAATGGCTAAAGAATCTGAAGGGAGATGTGAAGAGGTTTTCTTTACACAGCAAGCTGTTGTGATCTGGAATGTACTGCTTGAAAGAATAGTGGAAGCAGATTCCTTCAAAAAGGAATGGGGTATAGGCTTGAGAAAGGGAAAAAAAATGCTGGGGAATTGGACTAATTGGATAGCTCTACAAAAGAACTGGCAGAAATTAGATGTGGGAGCAAGGTTTAAACCTGGCTCACATTAGATGCGTAAGTAAGTGTAAAAACCAAAATATTTCAGGTGAAGATGTTTGACATGGTTTATATCTACAGGAAGGAGAAATAGGGACAAATCGTCCCAGACCAGAATCATCAGGTTAGAGTTCCAAAGGCCCAGGAGCAGGTTTTCCAATCTGTCTGGAAAAGACAGCCAGCATGGAAAGGGCAGAAGTTAGGCAAGTATAGTAGAAGCATAGCGAAAAAAAAATAGAATTTGCATTTATATAGCACCTTTCACAATCTGCTGAAGTGATTTGCAGCCAATGAATTGCTTTTGAAGTGTAGCCACTGTTACAATGTAAGAACCACACAATCAATTTGTGCATATGGCAAATGCCCAGAAACAGCAATGTGATAATGACCAAATCATCTGATTTTTCATAATGCTGGTTCAGTGATAAAAATTGATCAGGAGACAGGGAGACTTTTCTCCTGAATTCCCTATTGGATTTATTAGTGACTATCTTATATTTATGGACCTTAGTTCAAGTCTTGCCTGCAAGTGGAATCAGTTTCTCTATGTCTACCCGATTGAATCATTTTATAATCTTGACGACCTCTGTCAGACCTCAATCTTTTCATTCTTCAAGAAAGTAGCCCCAGTCTTTTCAATCTTTTGTGAAAGGTATAACCTCTCAGGTCTAACATCGTTCGCAATTTTTGTTGCTCCTTCCCCAGTCACAGCTCTATTTCCTTTTTATAACATGGAGCAGGATTTTACAGTCCCCACTGGATGTGTTTTATGGGGGTGGGAGGGGTGGAACATGTAAAGTAGGTTGGGTGCTCAGACCATCGCCTTTCCACCAACCACTGACCTGTTCCCAGAATACAGGGGGTGGGTAAGGCACCAACTAGGCTGCCTGCCCTCAAGCCTATTGAGGCTCTTAATTGTCTAATTAAGTGGTAATTAAGGGCCTCATTCCACCTCCACTGCCATAAAACACTGAGCAGTGGCAGGTGAGTCAGAGCAACGGCTGTTTTTAAAACTGCTTTTTTGAAAAGGCAGGAAGAAGAGACAAAAATTGGGGGGAGGGTTACCCTGTGTGTGTCAAGGGACACCCCCTACAAGATGTCACTCCCCCTTTGCTCCTCCCCATCAGGCCTCAAAAAACTAGCTCCCTCGCCTCCCCAAACCCCACTGAGGGTGTCCAATCCCTAAAACCCAGGACTCACCTCAGTCTGTTTGCCATGGCTCTTCTATGTGGAGGTGCTTGCACTCCTGGCAGCACCCACTACTGAGTTCTAGAGCTGCTGATTGGCTGGCAGCTCTCGGGGGCGAGACTTCCTTTTTATTATTCAGTCATGGGATGTGGGCGTCGCTGGCTTGGCCAGTATTTATTGCCCATCCCTAATTGCCCTTGAGAAGGTGGTGGTGAGCTGCCTTCTAGAAGCGCTGCATGTGGTGTAGGTACACCCACAGTGCTGTTAGGGAGGGAGTTCCAGGATTTGGCCCAGGGACAGTAAAGGAGCGGTGATATAATTCCAAGCCAGGATAGTATGTGGCTTGGAGGGGAACTTCTAGTTGGTGGTGTTCCCATGTGTCTGCTGCTCTTATTCTTCTAGATGGTAGAAGTCGTGTGTTTGGAAGGTGCTGCCTAAGGAACCTGTCCACTGAAGAGCAGAAGTTCGTGTCCACTGAGGAGCAGAAGTTCGTGTCCACTGAGGAGCAGAAGTTCGTGTCCACTGAGGAGCAGAGGATCCTGTCCACTGAGGAGCAGAAGTTCCTGTCCACTGAGGAGCAGAAGCTCCTGTCCACTGAGGAGCAGAAGCTCCTGTCCACTGAGGAGCAGAAGTTCCTGTCCACTGAGGAGCAGAAGTTCGTGTCCACTGAGGAGCAGAGGTTCCTGTGCACTGAGGAGCAGAAGTTCCTGTCCACTGAGGAGCAGAAGTTCCTGTCCACTGAGGAGCAGAAGCTCCTGTCCACTGAGGAGCAGAAGCTCCTGTCCACTGAGGAGCAGAAGTTCCTGTCCACTGAGGAGTAGAAGTTCGTGTCCACTGAGGAGCAGAGGTTCCTGTCCACTGAGGAGCAGAGGTTCCTGTCCACTGAGGAGCAGAAGTTCCTGTCCACTGAGGAGCAGAAGTTCCTGTCCACTGAGGAGCAGAAGTTCCTGTCCACTGAGGAGCAGAAGCTCCTGTCCACTGAGGAGCAGAAGTTCCTGTCCACTGAGGAGCAGAAGCTCCTGTCCACTGAGGAGCAGAAGTTCCTGTCCACTGAGGAGCAGAAGTTCCTGTCCACTGAGGAGCAGAAGTTCCTGTCCACTGAGGAGCAGAGGATCCTGTCCACTGAGGAGCAGAAGCTCCTGTCCACTGAGGAGCAGAGGATCCTGTCCACTGAGGAGCAGAGGTTCCTGTCCACTGAGGAGCAGAAGTTCCTGTCCACTGAGGAGCAGAGGATCCTGTCCACTGAGGAGCAGAAGCTCCTGTCCACTGAGGAGCAGAAGTTCCTGTCCACTGAGGAGCAGAAGTTCTTGTCCACTGAGGAGCAGAAGCTCCTGTCCACTGAGGAGCAGAGGATCCTGTCCACTGAGGAGCAGAAGCTCCTGTCCACTGAGGAGCAGAAGCTCCTGTCCACTGAGGAGCAGAGGATCCTGTCCACTGAGGAGTAGAGGATCCTGTCCACTGAGGAGCAGAGGATCCTGTCCACTGAGGAGCAGAAGTTCCTGTCCACTGAGGAGCAGAGGATCCTGTCCACTGAGGAGCAGAAGCCCCTGTCCACTGAGGAGCAGAGGATCCTGTCCACTGAGGAGCAGAGGATCCTGTCCACTGAGGAGCAGAAGCTCCTGTCCACTGAGGAGCAGAGGATCCTGTCCACTGAGGAGCAGAGGATCCTGTCCACTGAGGAGCAGAGGATCCTGTCCACTGAGAAGCAGAAGCTCCTGTCCACTGAGGAGCAGAGGATCCTGTCCACTGAGGAGCAGAAGCTCCTGTCCACTGAGGAGCAGAAGTCTGACCCTCAACCTGTTTATGGCGTCCCCAAGGCGTTATTGCTACGGGGCAGGCTTTTTAAAAGTTGGTTTGTTCGAGATGAACTATTTTTTCCAGTCAGGGTGAGCAGTGCGGACCCCCCACCCCCTTCCCCCAGCTCCGTAAAATCCAGCCCATGGAGACCATTACTTTTTATTCATTTATGTGATGTGAGGGTCACTGGCAAAGCCATCATTTGTTTACCATCCCCAATTGCCCTTGAGAAGGTGGTCATGAGTTACCTTTTGAGCTGCTGTAGATGATGTAGTGTAGGTACACCCCATGCTGTTAGATTCCATTGAACAACAAGACTCAGCAAGAAAGATCCATCTTACTCAGGAAGTTAAAGATAGTATTTGATCGAAAGAAGACACGAATGTTGCAAAGAATAGTAGCAAGTCTAAGGATTGGGAGTGTTTTAGAAACCAGCAAAGGTCCAGCAAAATGTTAATGAAAAAGGAAAAAAATAGAATATAAGAACAAACTAGCCAGTAATATAGAAACAGATTGTAAGAACTCTTACAAATATATAAAAAGGAAGAGAGTAGGTAAAGTAAATCTTGGTCCCTTGGAATAGAGGCAGGAGAAATTATATGAGGACGTGGCAGAGGCATTGAACAAATATTTTGTGTCTATCTTCACATTAGAACACACAAGATACCAGATATAGGGGGTAACCAAGGTGCTAAAAAGAGTGGGGAATTAAGGTAATAAATATCAGTAGAGAAAAAGCACCGGAGAAGTGAAGGGTCTAAAATCTGATAAATCCCCAGGATCTGATGGTTAATTGTAAACCATCATGTCCTGAGGATTTGTCAGCCTTTGGTCCTGTAAGTTTCTCTAATATGTTTTTTTGCTGATCTTAATTACCTCAAGTTCCTCACTCTACTTACCCCCTTGGTTATCCTTTATTTCTGGTACGTAATTTGTGTCTTCGACTGTGAAGATAGACACAAGGGGAACTATTTAATGGAGATAACGGGGTCTCGCCAACCAGCTGGAGAGCCAGTGAGAGTCCTGCGTCACCTGCTTTTGGGAAGGCCTGCGGTATTAAGTGCCAATCAGGCAGTGGTAGGCCTTCCCAGGGATCATGGGCCCTGGGGATGGAAATTCATCAAAGGCCGGCAGCTGTGCATCGCACGGCAGTGGCAACAGGAGCTGTGGCTGCCGTCAGCAATGCACCTAGGCAGAGGCCCAGGATCGCCGAGCGACCCAGGCCACTGGTGAGTGATGGCGGGACGGGATGATGCCGCGGATCAGCAGCAAGAGGGTGGCTCTCAGCAGGCACACTACCCCTCCGCCCCTTCCCGATGCTGGATCCCTCAATCGGGCACCGAGCGCTTCTGATGCCGGAAGCATCCCTGACAGGGTTTGCTTTTCGGGCTTCCCACATGGCAAGGCCCCCACCTGTCACTGGGTAAAATCCAGTGTTGACGGGACAAGGCCCTTAGGTGACCATTAACGGCCACTTAAGGGTCTCAATGGGCAGTGGGACAGGAAGGCCAGCATTAGCCTTTGTACCCTGGAATTATCCGGGACGAGGCGGGAAGTCGGCCAGGTCCCGACCCACCACCCTCCTGCTCGTTTAAATGCCCCCACCGCCGACTTCATCTTGTGGGAGGGAACTAAATTCCATCCAAAATAATTGTTCCCCATCCCTGTCATTTCCTTGTTCTGCAAGATAATTTCTCATGGGTGATGTGCGGGGGTTGGGCCCCGCAAGCCACCGCCTAAAATGGCGCATGGTGACATTGGGCGAGCGTCTCGACGTCACCGCGCGCCATCGCGATATTTGGTTGGGCGGGTGCGCGATGAAGTGTGACGCGCACTCGCCATTAATTAAAGGGCTTGTTGAGGCCCTTAGCTCAGCAATTGATGCTGATCCCCGGGTGGGATATGTGAGCTCAGTGGGGTTGTCAATCTGGTCTGTGAGTATTTATTGTGGAAAGTTTTTTAAACTTGCCTGTGTGATCAGTAGCAGTTCAGAACGAATTCCAGCAGTTTCTCTGCACTTTGAAGCTTCAGCTCAGCAGTCTGCAGGCAGTAATCTTTATCGGGCCTGCAGCTTTCCGGAGGCCTCCATTAAGCCTGGGTTTGGGTTCTGACATCTCCACTGGAGGCAGCTCCCCTGAGGTGGAAGGGAGGGATAGAATAAGGAGGAGGCCAGGAGTGGACAATCAGCCTCCAGGGGAGCCACCTTTGGGACGCCAGGCGCAGGCACAAGGGGCGCAGGGCCAAGAGGTAGTCCAAGACGGAAGGGGCCGCAGAAGATACCACTATCCTGCTGCCAGGGTTATACAGGCGGTGAAGCAGCTCCCTCAATATGACTGAGGTGCAGTGCCGAAGGAGGCTCTGACTGTCAAGGGAGACATTCAACTATATCTGTCAGATGATTAGCACTGAGATCTCCCCTAACTGTGTGGGTGGACACCCCATGCCAGTGACTCTGAAGCTCACAGTTGCCCTCCACTTCTATGCCTCTGGCTCCTTCCAGGGGTTGGTGGGTGATCTTTGTGGTGTCTCCCAATCAGCTGTCCACACTTATGTCAAGCAGGTTACAGACACTCTGTTCAGACATGCATTGGCCTTCATCCACTTCCGCTACGACCAGGTAAGTCAGGCACAGCGAACCAGAGGCTTCGCAGCAATTGCTGGCTTCCCCCATGCACACATATGGGCATCAAGGCACCAGCAGTTGAGCCCAGTGCCTTTGTCAACAGGAAGGGCTTCCACTCCATGAATGTGCAGATAGTTTGTGATCACAGGATGCAGATTTTACAAGTCTGTGCAAGGTTCCCAGGCAGCTCCGATGACGCCTACATCCTCAGACACTCCCAGGTGCCGGGGCTCTTCAGTGCTCCGTCTTGGCTGGATGGATGGCTGCTGGGTGACAAGGGCTATCCCCTCAGAAGGTGGCTCATGACACCTCTCTGCCATCCAAGAACAGAGGCTGAGCAGCGCTACAATAGGAGCCGGGGCACCACAAGGGCTGTGGTGGAGAGACCCATCGGTCTTCTCAAGATGTACTTCCGATGCCTGGACAGCTCAGGGGGCGCACTCCAGTACCCCCCAGATCGTGTCTCTCTGATAGTGGTAGCATGCTGCGCTCTGCGCAATCTTCTGCTGGAAAGGGGGGATACAGTCGACAATGAAGACCTTGACGCAGTGGATGTGGCTGCACATGATGACTCCAGCAGTGGTTCGGAGGATGAGGAAGCACAGGGCAATGATGAGGGGCTGCACGCCGACCCGGAACTACACCAAGGAGGCAGGGACACTCGGGGCACTTTAATCCAATGAACCTTCAGCTAGCTCCACACAAATGGATCTGCAGGACCAGCATTGCCTGACACTTCCACACGCGGCACTCAAGTGCTACATCTTCCACTTCATCAGCTGCAACTGAGGGCTTTGTACATAAACCTCAATGTCCACTCAAACACTCATGATATATCTGTGAAACATACAAACGCAGCACAAAGGAGCCACCCTCAGCCATGGTAACACGTGGATTTTATTTTCATCCATCATATGATGCAACAAAATAAAATCAAAACATTGTTCCAATGTTAAAAAATATAAATTCCCTAATCTAGGGCCAACACAAAAGCACCAGTGAGAAACCCGTGGTGTGCCTAACATGCCTTAGGCTTACGTTTACGGGTGCTATGTCTTGGTGCCGCCCCATCACTCAGAGTGGCTTCTGAGACAGCCTGCTGACTCTGCTGTCCTGTTGGCCTCGATGACCTTGGCGGACGTCCTCTGGCCCATGGAGTTTGTGCTGGCCCCGCCTGGGAAGGTGTGGCCAGTTCCACAGTTGGCATCTCCCCAGTCGTCGCAGCCTCAACGGATGCAACGGTCACTGGGAGAGGGGCGGAGGAGATGCTGCCCTCATCCGGAGCGCCCTGAGAGGAGCTCGCAGAGATGACAGGCAGCTGCTGCGCCGACGGGAGGTCGCTTTGGACCTCCCTGCTCAGCGTAGATGGATGGGCACCGAGCTGGGACACTTGGTGCCCAGACCATCTCCCACATTGCCAATGACCAGCTGTGGCCACTGGCGCTGTGAGGGCTTG
The DNA here is from genome assembly GCF_964194155.1 of Cetorhinus maximus. Lineage (NCBI taxonomy): Eukaryota > Metazoa > Chordata > Chondrichthyes > Lamniformes > Cetorhinidae > Cetorhinus > Cetorhinus maximus. The sequence goes on along the minus strand of NC_135891.1, from coordinate 66,430,452 downwards.
TAGGTTCGAACATATCCCCAGGAGAAGCTGGTTGTTCTGCTGGAAGCCCCTCTCCAGGAGAGTCGCTACTCTCTCCATGGAGGAAGCCTGACGCTCTGACATGAGGTTCATGGCATCACTGACGCTCTGCGTGGATTCCTCCACCACGGAGATCAAGCAAAGCACACTCTCATGCAGCACTCCCAGATGCTCCCGCACACCTGGCCGCTTTTCCTGAAGCTGCTGCATGGCAGACATCTCCAGAGGCACATCATCACGGCCCGACTCAGCATGTGTCTGGTCCCCAGCAGTCCTCTGGCTGCTGGTGCCATCGGCACTCTCTGTCTCTGCCAGCTCCTCCAGTGATTGTGAAGTGCCCTCTCCACTGTGCCCCGGGACACTAGCCGATGTTACAATTCCCACCGATGTGGTAGTCTCTGTGCTGGTGCCTGCCTCCCTGAACTGGTGTGACGCTCGTGACAATTGACGCCCCTCAGGTGTGCAAGTGGGACTTTGGACGTCCTCCTGGCGGCCATGCGGTGGTGATGCTGAAATTAACAACAAGGACAGTGGATCAGTTAGCATTCTGTCAGTAACACAATTCATCCCTTTCCCCCCAGGCTCATAATGCGCTCAACCTTCATGAACCTAAGGAGACAAACATTGGTGGGGTGGCAAATAGTCAGGAGGAGGCCCAAACATTACAGGCGGATACAGACAGGCTGGTCAGATGACCTAAGGAATGCCATGTGGAATGTTATGTGGATAAGTGTGAGGTGATGCACTTGGGCAGGATAAACAAGGTACGGGAATACACGAGAATTGGTAGGACCCTGGAAAGTAAAGATGATTAGAGGGACCTTGCTGGGCATGTCGACAGGCCTGTTAAGGTAGCAGGACAGGAACATAAGGCATTTAACAAGGTAAAAGCCATACTTGCCTTTATTAGCTGAGGAATAGAATGTAGGAAAAGGAAGGTCATGTTGCATGTGCAGAAAACGTTGTCGAGGCCACAGCTACACTTCTGCATTCAGTTGTGTTCAGTGCTTCATGGGAGGGATGGGATTGGAGTGGAGAGAATGCAGAGGTTCATGACCAGGATGCATGCTGGTCTGGAGAGTTGGAGTAATGAGGAAACACAGCATACACTGGTGACATTCGCCGTGTAGCACAGGAGATTGACGGGTGACATTATTGAGCTTCATAACACTATGAGGAGCATAGACCGGGTGGACAGAAAGCAACATTTCCCCTTCGTGCAGGGATGACTAACCTGGTGGCATTGATTTAAGTTAAGGGGCATGAGGTTGACAGGTGAGGTGATGAGGAACTTTTGGACAGAGTAATATGGGACGCACTGGCTGAAAGGGTGGTGGAGGCACAAACCCTCATAAGTCGTAATAAGTATTTGGATGTGCAGTAGCGATGCCATGGTGTACAAGGCCATGGGGATAGTGTTCAGAAATGGGAAAAGGCGACTTTGGAAGGTGCTAGAGATGTGCATCTTCGAAGGGCCGAGGGACCTTTGTCTATGACCCACACGTCTGACTCTATCAGTCTGTGAATGAGCAGTGTTGCTGCATTAACGATTGCAACAACCATCAGTGCTTTGGATGGTGGGAAGACAGAGCGGATGGGACTATGGGCCTCAAATACCTGGCCGCTCCACCCCAGACTCACCGACACCTGTGGACCTGGGCGCATGGCGGGTTTCCAGCTCCAGGGCCTGCTGTTCGAAACGGCTCAAGATGACAAGCTGGGCCTGGCTGCCTCCAGTGCGCGAACATTCGTACGTGTTGTGCGCATTTTTCTCCTACAGAACAGGGAACACCATTTATTGGGGCTGATCACTCACATAGTCTGCACGTGCACACCGCACCCCAACCACAGTGGCCCATCTGAGGCTTCCAGTGCCTCCTGTCCACGCTACTGGTGATCTGTCACCGAAATATAGTACGGCTGCTCCCAAAACCTCCCCCCCACCCCTACAACGGCCACCTTGGACACATTCTGCGTCCATCACTTTCAGAAACACACAGTCTTAGCTCCCATGGCAAAGAGGCGCAAGTAGGTGTGGCGCCAAGGGCACCAGATGGCCTTGGCCATGACACCTTGAGGCTCCCCTTCTACCATCTCATCACCGTGAATAGGACATGTGTTGGAGCGATGAGTATGCACCTAGCTGCCTCTCCTGCAGGTTGCCCCCAGAATACACAAGTGTGACTAAGAGCAACACATGGTGCAGGGACAACCCATCTTCTCATTAACCGCTAAGGCTGATGTAAGCATGGTGACTCTCTGCTTGACCACCCAGCGCGCGCCAAATGCCCAACATGAGTCATTGTGGTCACGACACTAAGACGTGGGGGTGGGGGGAGGGCCCTCAAAGTCTAAGGCTACCTGCTGGGTTAAATGGCCAAGGCCAACATGGTACTCACCCTTCCAGAGCACAACAAATTGTTGAAGCGCTTACGGCACCGGATCCAGGTTCGGCGCAGCACGTCCTGGGAGCTCACCACCTCCGCCACCTCCTCCCAGGCATGCTTCATCATGTGGGGGACCCTCCTCCTACCATCCTGGGGAAACAGGACCCCCCTCCGTGCTGCCACCTCCTCCACAAGGGCAGCAAGGCAGTCATCGGAAATGCGAGGGGCACATTGGCCCCCCGCTACCTACCCTGCAGCCTGCCCTCCTCCTGGCCCACACCCTGCAGCCTGCCCTTCTCCTCTGGCCTTCCCTCTACATTGGCCTGCTGTGCAGACCCCCTGCGGTGCCACCTGTAGCTGGCCATTGTGAACAACCTAAAGGAGGCTGCCTGGCCTTTTCTTATACAAACTGCTGGGTCGCCATTACACCCGGTGGTCTGTACATGCCCGCCGCAATTTTAAAAGTCCCGCTCTCCATGGGAATGTGAAATGCGCTGGGCGGGCCGATTAAGGCCCGCCTACGCAAAATGGCAGCACGGCCCCGATTGCCGCCAGTGATTGGGTTCGCGCCACCCGTTATAGCTTCAGCTCTGTCCACCCGCCTAACGGAAAATTTAGCCCCATGTCTCTGCCTTTCAGGGACCAACATTGACTTTAAATCCTTTTTATATACTTGTAAACGTTCTTACACTCTTTTTTATATACTAAGCTAGTTTACTCTCATTCTATTTTTTCCTATTGTATCAACTTTTTGGTCACTCTTTGCTGTTTTCTAAAGTTTTTTCCAATCTTGAGGCTTACTATTATTCTTCACAGCATTATAAGCCTCTACTTTTAATTTAATGCTATCCTTAATGTCCTTGGAAGCCACGGATGGATCTTTCTCACTGAATTTTTGTTATCCCATGGAACGTATTTTTCTTGAAAATTTTGAATAATTTCATTAAATGTTTCGCACTTTCTATTTACCACCATACGTTTTAGTATATTTATCCAATCAATCTTTGTTAGCTCTCTTCTCATACCTATATAACTTGTTTAAGATTATTGTTTTGGATTTGAATATTGTTATGATCCCTGTGAGAATCCATACACCAAAAAAAACAAATTTGCCAAATAACCCTCAAATGAAGAAATTACTGGACAAGATTTCACTTTTTGTGACTTGTGCCTTAACACGAATCAGAATCAATGTAATTAAACATAACTTAACAGACAAATCACGGTTCGCACAAACTATAAATTACACATAGAATAACAGATACAACAAAGATATCCGATGGAATTACTAGGCAGTGCACTCCGCCTGTATGGCATTAATTTCATTCACAAAGTTCTCCAAACTCGGATCTTCCTTGGGCAAAATTCCTGTCCCTTTCTTTCAAGGACTTAGCGGATTTTCCAGTCAGCAGCTTGGCATAAACAAGTTTCTGTCAGTGCCATCCTCTACACAATTGCACACTTCTTTCCAGAATCTTCTCAACTCTCAGCTCCTGTAGTTGTGGTGACATGGATCCACCAGAACCATCTTCACCTTTTTACATTATGGCCGATTCTGTGCACTCTCACTCAGAAGTGAAGGAAACAGCAGCAGTGGTCCTAACCATGCTTTCTGACCCATCAGGAATACAGATCTCTGACTCAGCTTGCTGGCTGACTCCTCCCTCCAGCTCTTCTCTTTCTTCTTTGTGTCTGCCTGTGACATGACCTTCAAATCTTAACTTCCTTCCAGCTGGTAGTTTCCAGGTCAAGGGTCACCAGGTCACATGGACCAATATTTCTTTTCAATCAAAAATTATAATTGATCTCTTTACAAGTGATACAAACTGTTAAAATTTCTTTCCAAATGTTTTTTAAAACAATTACAGATTCCCCAAACATTTTAAAATAATTACAAATTTTCCTTTCTGTTACTGCTTTCAGGTCAAAGGCCAGCACAATATGTTGTTTTCAAAATTAACGTAGAATTCAATTGTATTATGATCACTTTTTCCAGGAGGACCTTTCTCTATGAGATTTCTATTTAACCCTGCCTCATTAATGAATACTTGATCTACAATAACTTTAACCCCAGTTGGTTTTGCAATGTATTGTTCCACAGAACTATCATGAAAGCTACCAACTCATTTTCCAGACCATCTTTGTCAATTTGATTTGGCCAGTCTATTTGAAGATTAGTGCCCTGCATGATTGTTATCCAGTCTTTGTTACAAGCTTCAATTATTTCTTCCTTAATGCTTTGTCCAGTGGTATTACTGGCCTATAAACTATTCCAACCAGTATTTACACTTTTAAAAATTCATTCATGGAATGTGGCATTGCTGGCTAGGCCAGCATTTATTACCCACTCCCAATTGCCCTTGTTCAAAGGGCATTTTTAAGAGTCAACCACATTGTTTGTAGACCAGGTAAGGAAGGCAGATTTCCTTCCCTAAAGGGCATTAATGAACAAGATGGGTTTTTATGACATGGTCGTCATTAGACTTTTAATTCTAGACTTTCAATATTTTATTGAATTCAAAGTCCACCATCTGCCATGGTGGGATTTGAACTCGGGTCCCCAGAGTTCCCTGGATTACCAGTCCAGTGACAATACTACTACTATGCCACTGCCTCCCTTTAAATTGTTATTGTTATTCTAAATCTCCACCAATACTGATTCTACTTTCTGATTTTCTGAGCCAAGATCCTTTCTTACTAATGTACTTATGTCATCCATTATTATCAGGGCTACTCCTCCACCTTTTTCATTCTGCCTTTCTTTTCAAAGTGTTGCATATCCTGGAATATTTAGTTCCCAACATTGGTCACTTTGCAACCATGTTTTTCTAATGACAATTATATCAAACCCACTCACCATCTATCCTGTTACAAATTCATCCTGCATTCAGATAAAGAGCCTATAATTTTTTTTTTACCACAATTCTTTGCATGGACCTTATTTGCTGATGCACTATCACTGTTAAACTCTCTGTGCCTTCCTGTCCCACTCTGCTTTGCTATAACGCTCAATTGCTTTGACTTTTCTCTTTAGATTTCTAAATTTCCATTCACCATGGCACATCCCTCTTCTTTTTAGTTTAAAGCCCTATCCACTGTTGTAATTATACTATTTGGCAGGACACTGATCCCTGTTCATCCATTTAAAATAGCCCTAATATCCTTTCATTACAGAATTCAATTGTTTCTTGCTTAATTCCAGAATTTTCAATTCCACTATTCTATCCATATGTTGATTATTTTCTATGTGAAGAAGAATTTCCTGATATCAGGACTAAAATTGCCTTTTATTCATTTGAGCCTGTGTCTCTTTATCCAGATCCCTCAGTTTAATTAAAGGATTAATCTTTTCCATCCCTTTAAGCCTCTCCTATACAGTTATAAAATCACCTGTCAGATGCCCCCTTTCAAGGCTCAACATTGTGTCCTGCCTTTCAACGTACACCACCTCAGGGCTTCTCTCTGCCCTGCCTTGTGTCTCAATGATAAACTGGACCCAGTACTCGAGGTTCTACTTGACCAGACCACTGAATGGTTTGATTATGACTTCCTGGGCAGCACCCTACTATTTTTGTTGTACATTTCCACATCCTATTGGCTTTGCTGTTTGCTCCTCTGCATTGCTTAGACCTGCTTACTGTCAGGTCTACTGAACCTACTATGTCCTATGTATCTACTTTGATCTGTGGAGGTTAAATAGTTATAGAGTTCATGATACATGGACTGTACATGGTGTGTGAAAGGAGATGAAATTACATATAATTACATAAAATCTATGTAAACAAGGGCTCAACTGATCTAAACCAGTGTTGATGCTCCACATGAGCATCCTGCCACTCTGATTCACCACATCTTATCAGCAGCTATTCCTTTTGCCCTTATGTACTTACCTAGCTTCCTCTTAATTGCACTATGGGTGTGGTAGAGTCCATGATAGGGTAGACTAATTTAAATGAGTAAGGTAAAGTCCATGATTGGAAAGATTGTATATGGGCTGTGTGGAAGGAAATTAAATGTTTACAGTAGACCTCGTGATAGGGGAGATCGATGTATGTGATGTGTGGAAAGGGTGAGAGGTCTTTGTTTGTTCCATGGTTTCTTATGAAATTAATCTAACTCATTTATATCTTCCCCACACTGCTGGTCCATGCGATCTTTATGCTGTACAGGAGTTAATCCACAGCTGACTAATTTCAGTATCTCAGTAAAGAGGGAAATATTTCACATTTTCTTTCTGATTAACATAGGACTTTTAGAATTCCAATATTGAACACATAGAAGACATTTCCATTATAAAAATGTTGTTTTTTAATGAATAGGAGCCTCACTGTGACTTAAATAAAGCATCGATGTTACATAATAAGTTACAAAAACGAAGCACACCCTTATGTTAAAAAAGGATTAATTTGAGAGCAGGAAAAAAAGTCATAATCCTTTGGAGTTTACATTACCACATTAATACTCAACAACAGTTAGCTACGCATTATCACTGGTGTTCTGAAACTAAAGTCAAGGTCGATTCCAACCCAATTAATATTAATGTTTAAACAATATAAGCTACATACAAACCACATCAAATACATTAATTACAGCATGAAACTAAATCAGAATAATAATCTATTAAATCTTTATAGTTCGAGTTATGATAATCAGAAAATGGTCCTCCATTTGGTTTTGCCATTACCTTCCACCAGGCCCTCCCCCACCCCTTCCCTCTGCCCCCATCTCCTCTCCCTCATCCACCCCCCTCTCTCTGCCCTCCCCTACTCTCAACTCAGCCTATACTTTACACATGAACCTTGAAAGTGAATCATTGAACAAACCCAATTTGTGTTCATCTGAAGCAAACACACACACACAAACAGCCTGTGCAGCAAACATCACTAAGAAGCAACTGAGAGCGGGAACACTGGCTGAATTTCCCCTCCCTGACCCATGAGACATTAAGGATGACTGCCCCTGATATCTGTCAGAGTGAGGTTAATTAACCCAGCATAGATCAACGGTTAAACGGGAGGGAAGCGGGTGCTCCTCGTCTGTACAAATTAGTTACTCGCTCCCTTAACCAGGTGACCCATTGGGAGAGGCTCTGCATCCTTATTTTTGTGTTCCGCTCCCTCATTACAACCGATTAATTCTTTGTTCCAACTGCAGCAGTTGATTGGCCACATCACTGGGAAGGTCAATGTTGACCTGATCTTCAAAATATTTTTGGATCGCTTCTATTTCCTCTTCCCAGAATTCTCTCTCAACGCTGAAGAGTGCGTCCATGTTCACATTGCCAAGGCCCTTGAGGTTCAGGGCATTGTTTGTGGGAATGAAGCCCAAAGGAGACAGCTTGGCGCAGTCCTCTCCCTCAATTCTCCGGAACATCCACTCCAGGACCCGACAGTTCTCCCCAAAGCCTGGCCACAGGTAATTGTTCTGATTATCTTTGAGGAACCAGTTGACATGGAAGATCTTGGGAAGCTTTGAGCTGGTCCTGTGCTCCATGCTGAGCCAGTGCGATAGGTACCTGCCGAAGTTGTACCCGAAGAAAGGCCGCATGGCGAATGGGTCGTGCAGAATGACCTTACCTGAGAAACAATGACAAAAGGAGAAATGAAGACCTGGTGTTGAGGGTGACACAGGAACTACCCAAGTTAATAGTATATTCGTATGGAGATAAATAACACCACATTCTAAGACTAATTGAATTGATCATTGAAGATAAGATAATGTAAAAAATAGGAGCAAGAGTAGGCCATTTGGCCCATTGAGCCTGCTTCGCCATTCAATGAGATCATGGCTGATCTGATGGTGGCCGTAACTGCACTTTCCTGCCTGCCTTCCATAACCCTTGACTCTCATAACCCTTGACTCCCTTGTTGGTCAAAAATCTGTCTAGCTGAACCTTGAATATATTCAGTGACCCAGCCTTCACTGCTATAAGGAAGAGAATTCCAAAGACCAACAACTCAGAAGAAATTCTTCCTAATTTCTACCTTAAATGGGAGGCTCCTTATTCTGAATCTGTGCCCCCTAAGACTAAATTAACCCCTGAGGGGCAACATCCTCTCAGCATCTACCCTTTCAAGACCCCTCAGAATCTTATGTTTCAATAAGGTCACCTCTCATTCTTCTAAATTGCAATGCAATTCAACCTGCTCAACCTTTCCTGGGATGAAGGGGTTGTCTTATGGAATCAACCAAGTGAACCTTCTCTGAACAGTCTCCAATACAAGTATATCCCTCCTTAAAATTAGGAGACCAAACTGTACACAGCACCCCAGGTGTGGTCTCACCAATGCCCTGTACAATTTTAGCAAGACTGCCCTATTTCTTTTTATCCTCCATCGCTCTTCAGTAAATATCAACATTCTGTTTGCCTTCTGAATTACTTGCTGTATCTGCTAGCTGGCTTCCTTTTCTGTAAAAGGATAACCAAATCCCTCTGTACCGTAGCATTCTGTCACGTATCTCCATTTAAATATTCCACTTTTTTTCCTCTTCCCACTTAAATGGATAACCTCACATTTTCCTCAGCCTGTCATGTTTTTACCCACTCGCTTAACCTATCTGCATCCCTTTGCAGACTCTGCATCCTCCTGACAACTTGCTTTCCTACCTACCTGTATATCCAGCAAATTTCGCTGCAGTACACTCAGTCCCTTCATCCAAGTCATGAATATAGATTGTAAATAGTTGAGGCCCCAGCACTGATACCTGTGGCACCCTATTAGTTCCAGTCTGACAACCTGAAAATGACCCATTTATCCTGATTCTCTTCCTGTTGCTTAGCTAACCTTCGACAGATGCTAATATATCATTCCCAACATGATGATTGGAGCTAACCTCTGTTTTGCAATCGATTTACTCAGTTCTCTGTTGTTATCTTCAGTGTGTAGAGCTTGGAGTGTGGAATTACTGGGATGCAACTCTCAACCTCATCACCTTCCCAAGTAGCATTTCTTCAAACATTACAAGAGTACAAAGGCCTCGGTCCACTAAATGCAAAAAGTGGAAACTGATAGTGCACTCATTTGAATCAGAATGTTGTGGGCCTAAGCCCCACTAAAACCTGAGCTCAGCAATCAAAGTTGTCATTTCAGTGCTGTAATGTCAAAAGTTCTGCTTTGCTGAGATCTGTGGACAGAGAAACTGAGTTCATGTTTCAGGTTATGGTGGAATGGCCACCTTCTGTAACATAATGACCCCATGACTCTAGGTCAATGACCTTAACATCCGAACTTCTGACTTTGTGATTGTGATTTAGTTTGGAGGTGGAGTGGAGAGAACATGATATCTGAGCTGAGAATATTTCAATGGGCAGTATAGGAGAAGCTTTATTAGAATCATAGAAAGTTTACAGAACAGAAAGAGGCCACTCTGCCCATCGTATCTGTGCCAGCCAAAAAACGAGCCACCCAGCCTAATCCCACTTTCCAGCATTTGGTCCTCTGTCCTGCAGGTTACAGCACTTGAGGTGCATATCCAGACACCTTTCAAATGAACTGAGGGTTTCTGCCTCTACTTCTCTTTTCAGGCAGTGACTTCCAGACCCCCACAACGCTCAGGGTGAAAAAAAACTTTCCTCATCTCCCTTCTAACCTTTCTACCAATCCTTTTAAATCTATGCCCCCTAGTCACTGACCCTTCTACTACAGTAAATAAGCTCTTCCTATCCACACTATCCAGGTCCCCCTCAATTTTGTTCATCTCGATCAAATTTCTTCTCAGCTTCCTGTGTTCCAAGGAGAACAACCCCAGCCTATCCAATCTTTCCTCATACCTGCAACTTCCCAGTCCTGGCAGCAGCCTCGTAAATCTCCTCTGTACCCTCTCTAATGCAGTTACATCTTTTCTGCAATGAGGTGACCAGAACTTCACTCAGTAATCAAGTTGCGGCCTAAATAGTGTTTTATATAGTTCCAGCATAACCTCCTTGCTGTTGTATTCTATGTCTCAGCTAATAAATGAAAGGATTCCATATACCACCTTAACCACCTGTCCTGCTACCTTCAGGGATCTGTGGACATTCACTCCAAGGTCTCTCGCTTCCTCTACACCTCTAACTATCCTCCTATTTATTGTGTAATTCTTTGCCTTTTTTGACCTCCCCAAATACATCACCTCACACCTCTCTGGGTTGAATCCCATTTGCCACTTTTCTGCCCATCTGACCAGTCCATTGATATCTCCCTGCAGTCTACGGCAATCCCCCTCACTAGCTACTGCATGGCCGGTTTGTGTCATGTACAAACGTCTTCATCATTCCCACTACATTTATGTCCAAATTATTAACATATGCCACAAAAAGCAGGGGTCCTAGTACTGAACTCTGGGTAATCCCAATGGAAGCAACTTTCCAGTCACAAAAATATCCATCAACAATTCCCTTTGTTTCCGGCCACTGAGCCAAATTTGTATCCAGCTTGCTATGTTCCCCTGGATCCCATGGGCTCTTTTTTTTTAACCAGCCTGCCATGTGGGACCTTATTAAAAGCCTTGCTAAAATCCATGTAGACCACATCAACTCTACTGCCCTCATCGATCTTTCTTGTTGCTTCCTCAAAAATTCAATCAAATCAGTCAGACACGACCTTCCCTTCAATCCGTGCTGACTGCCCTTGATCAATCCTGTCTCTCAGAATTGATTCCAATAATTTGCCCACCACTGAGGTCAGACTGACTGGACTGTAATTATTCTGTGTATTGCTCGCCCACTTTTTCAACAAAGGTGCAGCATTAGCAGACTTTCAATCCTCTGGCACCTCAGCTGTATCCAGTGAGGATTGGAAAATGACTTGGCCTGGAGTGTTTAATCGATTTCTGCTAGATAGCTGTTGATCTTGTCCTTGCTATATTTGAATAGAATTGCTTTCATGTTGTCCCAGTGCCACTGCCTCCCAAAGCACAGGCTCATGCCCCAGCAGCAAACCTAATAAGCAGTTGATGGTGCACACTAATGTCAGCAACCTAAAAATTCCATCCAAAACTGATCCTACTGGATAGCCAGCCATATTTATAAGCAGCTTTGGGCCTGCAACCAGCAACATGAGTTCTACCCTGGTAGCACCAGCATGGATCTCAAGCAATGTAAAAGTGGCCTGGGTACCCTCAAGATGTGTTGTCTGAGGAAAGTGGTTAGAGGCCAAGGAATGTTATAAATGTTCACTGCTTAGTCATTTCACTGATGCTCGCTCGCATGTTTCATGGTGTCAGCCTGTTTGCCTCCCTAGTAATGGACCTGAGTTTGTGTTGACCCAGAGCTGCTTGCTACAGTGGAACCCTCCTCAAATTTTCTGCAACAGTTTCTTCTACAGAACAATTAAAAGTGGTAACCAGTGATACAGTTGTAAAGCCATTAGGGGACTGAGTAATTTTTCAAGTATTCTGCATCTGATTTTAGAATTCTCATTCCCTTTGGTCTCCACCCCAAACTGCTAACAGATTTCTTTCCTCTATCAGCCTCTGCATTGAATGTCTCATCATTCTTGATGATTTCAATCACCATCACCACTCTGCTTTCCCCCCTCACCTTTAAACTCATTGCCCTCTTGTTTTCTATCCATATCCATGTCCACCCACTCAACCTTGCCATTGGCCATGGCACCTCTGTATGGTCGTAATCATTGACACAGCCATATATCACCCTGCTAACCTTCCAAACCCACTTCCTTCTGCATCTGCCTCGTGGGAAAAATCCCCCACCCCCACAATTTCAATCTAATTGCATAGCAGTTTTAGTCCTCCATTCACCATGGTACTTCAGTTGTCAATTTGCTCAGCCACTCCCTCATCTTTGCCTATGCCATTGTTCCTAGAAAAACCTTTAATCTCTCTGATCCTGGTGGTTCCAATTGGTTCAGGACCTGTTTTCACTCCAAGTCCAAGATCCACACAGCTTGTTTAACCGTCTATCACTAGAACTGGCTGGACCACATCAAGTGGGCCTGAATCTCCACTTTCAAGCCACCCACTCCTCCCGGATGATCCTGGAGAACAATGATAAGCTCCAGCTTTTTTTCTCAACTTCCAACTGTCGCCTTTGCATCCTCTCCCCTGGCCCTCCATCTTCACCTCAACTCAGGTCTCAGTCCCCTAATGGCTTGAGGTGTAAGGAGCCTTATGGGCTCCTTTGTCACCAAATTTGAGACCATCAGTTCAGCCCCTTCCCCCTCCTGCCCACCAAGCCAAACAACGGCCCAGGCTGTCCCCCTCCCTTGCCCCCCTATCACTTTTTTCCCATTTCCCCTTTAGCCCTTTCTTCCTCCCTTTGAACATTCAGACTAAAGTTATTGTTGCGTTTTTGATTCCGCATGTCCCCATCACAAAGTCAGCTCTCTAACAGTACCCATGTGGCCCATCCCTACCTCAGCGACCTGCTACTGATAACGTCATTCATGCCTTTTGTCATCTCTAGACCTGATTATCCCAGTATTCTCCTGGCCAGCCTCCCATGTTCATTCTTCTGTGAACTTCAGCTGGTCAGAACTGAGCTGCCCATAATAATCATATTGCCCATCACCCTCATCCTTGCTAACCTACATTGACTCTGTTCCCTATGTGTTTATACTCTTTCCTGGCTTCACATCCCCTTATGTGTAACCACTTCCAGTACACAATACTCTTGGAGCTCATCTTCTGCCTTAGCGTGCATAAATACTCTCCTCCCCACCCCCACCCCCACCTCCTCCCGCACCCCCCATCTTCCCCGTCTACTGCTGCCTCCATATTTCTTTAGCACTTAGGCCCCACTCTGTGGCATTCTCTCCCTAAGTTCCTCTCCTTTAAGACCCTAAAACATGCTATTTCAAACTTTTGGTTACTCTATCTGATATCTTCTTAGATCAGGCATCCTTTTTCTGAGAATGACTCTGTGAAACACCTTGAGGTGTCTTTCTATATCAAAGGTACTATGTAATGCAAGTTGTTATTGACTTGGGATCTGATGCATTATACTGACAAGTTGCTCAGCAGCAGCATTTCTGCATCATTTATGATGGTACCCACATCATTACCCACATAGTCTGTGTTTACTAGTGATTTCAGTTGGCTGGGGACAATAATCACCAATAAGCAAGAAACTTAGTTTCATATTAGTCACTTGCCTCATTCTCTGTTCCTTTGTTGGCCTTTATTGTCTTGTTGCTGCTGCAGGCAGCCAGCCTATGTTTATTATCTCAGAGAAACAACAGGACAATTTACAAGGAGGAAAACAGAATCATATTCTTAGTTCTGTGACTGCTGAATTATTGGATTGTTGCTATGGGATAGGTATTGATGCAGGGTCTAGCAGGGTTGTGTTTTGTCCTGAGCAGGTGAATTTGCAATAAGTTTCTCTATTTAATGAGGCTTAAAAACCACTGCTGTGTGTCTGAGCAAGTCTGAGGGCTGGTATTCTCTAGTTGTAATTCAGTGACTCATCAATGTATTTACCAGTGACGGAGAGACCTGGGGCCAATGTGTGCATTTTAGTCAGATAACCCCTCTGCGTTTGCACATTAAGCTGCAATTTGTGTTATGCAAGTGAAAGCGGAATAATTGGTTGTTGATGAAAGAGCGCGAGGAGAGCGGCGGAGACACAGGATAAAAGAGCGCGAGGAGAGCGGCGGAAACACAGGATAAAAGAGCGCGAGGGGAGCGGCGGAAACACAGGATAAAAGAGCGTGAGGAGAGCGGCGGAGACACAGGATAAAAGAGCGTGAGGAGAGCGGCAGAGACACAGGATAAAAGAGCACGAGGGGAGCGGCGGAAACACAGGATAAAAGAGCGCGAGGAGAACAGCGGAAACACAGGATAAAAGAGCGCGAGGAGAGCGGGGACACAGGATAAAAGAGGGTGTGGAGAGCGGAGACACAGGATAAAAGAGCACGAGGAGAGCGGCGGAGACACAGGATAAAAGAGCGCGAGGAGAGCGGAGACACAGGATAAAAGAGCGCGAGGAGAGCGGGGACACAGGATAAAAGACCGCGAGGAGAACAGCGGAAACACAGGATAAAAGAGCGTAAAGAGAGTGGCGGAGACACAGGATAAAAGAGCGCGAGGAGAGCGGAGACACAGGATAAAAGAGTGCGACGAGAGCGGCGGAGACACAGGATAAAAGAGCACGACGAGAGCGGCGGAGACACAGGATAAAAGAGCGTGAGGAGAGTGGCGGAGACACAGGATAAAAAAGCGCGAGGAGAGCGGAGACACAGGATAAAAGAGCGCGAGGAGAGCGGCGGAGACAGAGGATAAAAGAGCGTGAGGAGAGTGGCGGAGACACAGGATAAAAAAGCGCGAGGAGAGCGGAGACACAGGATAAAAGAGCGCGAGGAGAGCGGTGGAGACAGAGGATAAAAGAGCGTGAGGAGAGTGGCGGAGACACGGGATAAAAGAGCGCGAGGAGAGCAGCGGAGACACAGGATAAAAGAGCGCGAGGAGAGCGGCGGAGACACAGGATAAAAGAGCGTGAGGGGAGCAGCGGAGACAGAGGATAAAAGAGCGCGAGGAAAGTGGAGACACAGAATAAAAGAGCGTGAGGAGAGCGGAGTTACAGGATAAAAGAGCGCGAGGAGAGTGGCGGAGACACAGGACAAAAGAGCGCGAGGAGAGCGGCGGAGACACAGGATAAAAGAGCGCGAGGAGAGCGGAGACTCAGGATAAAAGAGCGCGAGGAGAGAGGCGGAGGCACAGGATAAAAGAGCGCGAGGAAAGTGGAGACACGGGATAAAAGAGCGCGAGGGGAGCGGCGGAGACACAAGATAAAAGAGCGCGAGCAGAGCGGCCTAGACACAGGATAAAAGAGCGCGAGGAGAGCAGAGACACAGGATAAAAGAGCGCGAGGAGAGAGGCGGAGGCACAGGATAAAAGAGCGCGAGGAAAGTGGAGACACAGGATAAAAGAGCGCGAGGAGAGTGGAGGCACGGGATAAAAGAGCGCGAGGAGAGCGGCGGAGACACAGGATAAAAGAGCGCAAGCAGAGCGGCCTAGACACAGGATAAAAGAACGCGAGGAGAGCGGTGGAGACACAGGATAAAAGAGCGCGAGGAGAGCGGCGGAGAAACAGGATAAAAGAGCTCGAGGAGAGCGGCGGAGATACAAAATAAAGGAGCGCGAGGAGAGCGGCGGAGACACTAAAAAAGAGCGCGAAAAGAGCGGCGGAGACACAGGATAAAAGAGCGCGAGGAGAGCGGCGGAGACACGGGATAAAAGAGAGCGAGGAGAGCGGCGGAGACACAGGATAAAAGAGCGCGAGGAGAGTGGAGACACAGGATAAAAGAGCGCGAGGAGAGTGGAGACACAGGATAAAAGAGCGCGAGGAGAGCGACGGAGGCACAGGATAAAAGAGCGCGAGGAGAGCGGCGACACAGGATAAAAGAGCGCGAGGAGAGCGACGGAGACACAGGATAAAAGAGCGCGAGGAGAGCGGCGACACAGGATAAAAGAGCGCGAGGAGAGCGACGGAGACACAGGATAAAAGAGCGCGAGGAGAGCGGTGGAGGCACCGGATAAAAGAGCGCGAGGAGAGCAGCGGAGACACAGGATAAAAGAGCGCGAGGACAGCGGCGGAGACACAGGATAAAAGAGCGCGAGGAGAGCGGCGGAGACACAGGATAAAAGAGTGCGAGGAGAGCGGCGGAAACACAGGATAAAAGAGCGCGAGGAGAGCGGAGACACAGGATAAAAGAGCGCGAGGAGAGCTGCGGAAACACAGGATAAAAGAGCGCGAGGAGAGTGGAGACACGGGATAAAAGAGCGCGAGGAGAGTGGCGGAGACACAGGATAAAAGAGCGCGAGCAGAGCAGCCTAGACACAGGATAAAAGACCGCGAGGAGAGCGGAGACACAGGATAAAAGAACGCGAGGAGAGCGGAGACACAGGATAAAAGAGCGCGAGGAGAGTGGAGACACAGGATAAAAGTGCGCGAGCAGAGCGGCCTAGACACAGGATAAAAGAGCGCGAGGAGAGTGGAGACACAGGATAAAAGAGCGCGAAGAGAGCGAAGACACAGAATAAAAGAGCGCGAGGAGAGCGGCGAAGACACAGGATAAAAGAGCGCGAGGAGAGCGGCGGAAACACAGGATAAAAGAGCGCGAGGAGAGCGGGGACACAGGATAAAAGAGGGTGTGGAGAGCGGAGACACAGGATAAAAGAGCGCGAGGAGAGCGGCGGAGACACAGGATAAAAGAGCGCGAGGAGAGCGGCGGAGACACAGGATAAAAGAGCGCGAGGAGAGCGATGGAGACACAGGATAAAAGAGCGCGAGGAGAGCGGAGACACAGGATAAAAGAGCGCGAGGAGAGCGAAGACAGAGGATAAAAGAGCGCGAGGAGAGCGGCGGAGACACAGGATAAAAGAGCACGAGGAGAGCGGAGACACAGGATAAAAGAGCGCAAGGAGAGCGGAGACACAGAATAAAAGAGCGTGTGGACAGCGGAGTTACAGGATAAAAGAGCGTAAGGAGAACAGCAGATACACAGGATAAAAGAGCGCGAGGAGAGCGGAGACACAGGATAAAAGAGCGCGAGGAGAGCGGAGACACAGGATAAAAGAGCGCGAGGAGAGCGGAGACACAGGATAAAAGAGCACGAGGAGAGTGGCGGAGACACAGGATAAAAGAGCGCGAGGAGAGCGGAGACACAGGATAAAAGAGCGCGAGGAGAGCGGCGGAGATACAGGATAAAAGAGCGCGAGGAGAGCGGTGGAGATACAGGATAAAGGATCGCGAGGAGAGCGGAGGCACAGGATAAAAGAGCGCAAGGAGATCGGCGGAGACACAGGATAAAAGAACGCGAGGAGAGTGGAGACACGGGATAAAAGAGCGCGAGGAGAGTGGAGACACAGGATTGATTAAGAATGCTTCAGTCTTATCTTTTGCACTGATGTGCTGGGCTCCCCCATCATTGAGGTTGTGGATATTTGTGGAGCCCCCTCCTCCTGTGAGTTGTTTAATTGTCCACCATCATTCACAACTGGATGTGGCAGAACTGCAAAGCTTAGATCTGCTCCATTGGTTGTAGGATCGCTTAGCTGTCTATCACTTGCTGCTTATGCTTTTGGCATGCAAGTGGTCTTGTGTTATAGCTTCACCAGGCTGTCCATTAACCAGTTCTTAATCTATGCCAGTATATTCCCCCCAATTTACTGTGCTCTAATTTTGTTTACTAACCTCTTGTATGGGCCCTTGTCAAAAGCTTTCCGACAATCCACCAGTTCGCTCTTATCTATTCTGCTCGTTACATCCCCTTTATTATAGATTCTGCATTTTTCCTATTACTGGTGGCAGGCTAACATGTCAATAATTCTCCATTTTCTCTCTCCCTCCTTTCTTACATTGTCTCTACCCAAATTGTTTCGACACCTTGATCTTTAAAACCATGGTCTCACTATTGTGCTAATGCTAATGCCATCCTTAATTAACAGAACCACCCCACCACCCTTTCCTAGCTTCCTGTCCTTCCGAAATGTCAAATACCTTTGAATATTCCGGTCCCAGCCTTGGTCACTTTGCAGCCAAGTCTCTGTAATGACTATCAGGTCACACATAATTATTTCTATTTGTGCTGCCAATTCGTCCAATTTGTTACGAATGCTACACACATTCAGATACAATACCTTTAGTTCTGCCTTTTTGCTATTTTTGAAAACTCTGGCCTTACCTTCTGGCACACTCCTTTGTTTGTATGTTCTGTTCCCTCCTGACATGCTCTGATTATCATTACCATTATTGCTACCTTGATCTCTCGCCTTGTCCTTTCCCTTTAATTTAGCATATCTTCCCTCGCATGATCCTTCACCCCCACTATTTAGCTTAAAACCCTCTCTACCGCACTAGTTATACAACTCACCAGAACTCTGGTCCCAGCACGGTTCAGGTGAAAACTGTCCCAAAAGTACAACTCCCGCTTTCCATAGTACTGGTGCCAGTGCCCCCTGAATCAAAACCCATTATTCCCACACCAATCTTTGGACCGCACATTCAGCTCCCTAATCTTATTTAACCAATGCCTCTTTGCCCATGGTTCAGGTAGTAATCCAGAGATTACTAACTTTGAGTTTCAGCTCGGCTTTTTAATTAATTAACCCCTAGCTGCTCATTCTCCCTCAGCAGAATCTCTCTCATAGTTCTACCTATGCCTATTGGTACCTATGTGGATCACAACCACTGGATCCTCCTCCTCCCACTGCAAGTTTCTATACAGCCCCATGCAGACGTCCTGAACCCAGGCACTGAACAGGCCGTCTAGACTCTCGCTCTCAACTGCAGAGAACTGCGTCTATCCCCCTGATCATACTGTCCCCTTCCCTACCACGATATTTCTATTTATTCCCCCACTTGAAAGGCTTCTTGTACCATGGTGCCATCGTCATTTTACTCACCGCAGCCCCCACTCTCACCCATACAAACTAAAATAAACTCAAATCTGTTGGACAATTGCAAGGGCTGATGCTCCTCCACTTTTGCCTTCTCGATCCCCTTACCTGCCTTGCTCACAGTCACACCCTCCTGTTCCTGACCACTGACCAAATTAGAAGATTCTAGCCTAAGCAGTTATGTTGTTCTGTGTCCCAGTGTCCCTGTGTCCCAGAGCTCCTGTGTCCCAGTGCCCCAGTGTTCTGTATCCCAGTGTCCCTGTGTCCCAGTGACCTTGCATTCTGTATCCCAGTATTACTGAGCTGTGTCCCAATGTTACTGTGTTATGTATCCCAGTGTCACTGCATTCTGTATCCCAGTATTACTGAGCTGTATCCCAATGTTACTGTGTTCTGTATCCCAGTGTCACTGCATTCTGTATCCCAGTATTACTGAGCTGTGTCCCAGTGTTACTGCGTTCTGTGTCCCAGTATTACTGAGCTGTGTCCCAGTATTACTGCGTTCTGTGTCCCAGTGTTACTGCGTTCTGTGTCCAAGTGTTACTGCGTTCTGTGTCCCAGTGTTACGGCGTTCTGAGTCTCATTGTTCCTGCGATATGTATCCCACTGTGACTGCATTCTGTATCCCAGTATTACTGAGCTGTGTCCCAGTGTTACTGCGTTCTGTGTCCCAGTGTTACTGCGTTGTGTCCCAGTATTACTGAGCTGTGTCCCAGTGTTACTGCGTTCTGTGTCCCAGTGTTACTGCGTTCTGTGTCCCAGTATTACTGAGCTGTGTCCCAGTGTTACTGCGTTCTGTGTCCCAGTGTTACTGCGTTCTGTGTCCCAGTATTACTGAGCTATGTCCCAGTGTTACGGCGTTCTGTGTCCCAGTGTTACTGCGTTCTGTGTCCCAGTGTTACTGCGTTCTGTGTCCCAGTGTTACTGCGTTCTGTGTCCCAGTGTTACTGCGTTCTGTGTCCCAGTGTTACGGCATTCTGTGTCCCAGTGTTACTGCGTTCTGTGTCCCAGTGTTACTGCGTTCTGTGTCCCAGTGTTACTGCGTTCTGTGTCCCAGTATTACTGAGCTGTGTCCCAGTGTTACTGCGTTCTGTGTCCAAGTGTTACTGCGTTCTGTGTCCCAGTGTTACGGCGTTCTGAGTCTCATTGTTCCTGCGATATGTATCCCACTGTGACTGCGTTCTGTGTCCCAGTGTTACTGCATTATGAGTCCCAATGTTACTGCATTCTGTGTCCCAGTATTGCTGCATTATGAGTCGCTGTGTTACTGTGTTCTGATTCCCAGTATTCCTGCTTTATGTTTATCAGTGTTACTGTGTTCTGTGTCGCAGTGTTACTGCTTTCTTTATATCAGTATTACTGTGTTCTGTGTCCCAGTCTTACTGTGTTCTCTATCCCAGTATTGCTGAATTCTGTGTCCCGGTGTTACTGCGTTCCATATCCCAGTGTTACTGCATCATGTGTCCCATTGTTACTGTGTGCTGAGCCCTAGTATTACTGCATTCTTAGTCCCCATGATACTGCATTCTGTATCCCAGTGTTACTGCATTGTGAGTCCCAGTGTTAATGCGTTCTGTTTCCCAGTGTTGCTGCATTCTGAGTCGCTGTGTTACTGCATTCGGGGTCCCAGTGTTACTGCGTTCTGTATCCAGGTGTTACTGCGTTCTGAGTGCTAGTGTTACGACATTCTGTGTCCCAGTGTTACTGCGTTTTCTTTCCCAGTATTACTACATTCTGTACCTCAGTGTTACAGCAATCAATATCTCAGTATTATTGTGATCTCTGTCCCAGTGTTACGTCAATCTGTATCCCACAGTTACTGCATTCTAAGCCCCTGTGTCACTGCGTTCTGTATCCAAGTGTTACTGCATTCTGTATCCCAGTGTTATTGCCTTCTGTATCCCAGTGTTATTGCATTGTGAGACCCAGTGATACTGCATTCGGTGTCCTAGTTTTCCAGCATTCTGTATCCCAGTGTTACTGCGTTCTGAGTCCGAGTGTTACTACGTTATACATCCCATTGTTAATGTATTCTGAGTCCCAGTGTTACTGCATTCTGTATCCCAGTGTTACAATGTTCTGTGTCCCAATGCTACTGCTTTCTTTATATCAATGTTACTGTGTTCTGTATCCCAGTGTTACTGCATTCTGTATCCCAGTGTTACTGTGTTCTGAGTCCCAGTGTTAGTGCCTTCTGAATCCCAGTGTTATTGAGTTCTGTGTCCCAGTTCTGACTCTCAATGTTACTGCATTTTGTGCCTCGGTGTTAATGTGTTCTGTATCCCAGTATTACTGTGCTCTGAGTCCCAATGTTACTACATTCTGTGTCCCAGTGTTACTGCATTCTTAGTCCCCGTGTTACTGCGTTCTGTATCCCAGTGTTGCTGCATTCTGTATCCCAGTGTTACTGCATTCTGGATCCCAGTGGCACTGTGATCAGTGTCCCAGTGGCACTGAGTTCTGTATCCCAGTGTTACTGCATTATGAGTCGCTGTGTTACTGTGTTCTGTATCCCAGTATTCCTGCTTTATGAGTCGCTGTGTTACTGTGTTCTGTATCCCAGTATTCCTGCTTTATGTTTATCAGTGTTACTGCGTTCTGTGTCGCAGTGTTACTGCTTTCTTTATATCGGTATTACTGTGTTCTGTGTCCCAGTCTTACTGCGTTCTCTATCCAGCTGGTACTGTGTGCTATGTCCCAGTGTTACGACATTCTGTATCCCTGTGTTACAGCACTCTGTATCCTTGTGTTACTACATTCTCAGTCCCAGTGTTACTGTGTTCGGTATCCCATTGGTACTGCATTCCAAGTCCCAGTGTTACTGCATTCTGTGTCCCAGTGTTCCTGTGTTATGTATCCCAAATGTTACACTGTTCTGTATCCCAATGTTACTGCATTCTGATTCCAGTGTTACTGTATCCTGAATCCCAATGTTACTGCATTCAGTATCCCAGTGTTACTGCATTCTGAGTACCAGTGTTACTGCATTCCGAGTCCAAGTATTACTGCGTTATGCATCCCCCTGTTACTGCATTCTAATTCCCCGTGTTGCTACGTTCTGTATCCCAGTGTTACTGCATTCTGTGTCCCAGTGTTCCTGCGTTATGAATCCCAAATGTTACTGTGTGCTGTATCCCACTGTTACTGCATTTTGATTCCAGTGTTACTGTGTTCTGTATCCCAGCGTTACTGCGTTCTACATCCCAGTGTCACTGTGCTCTGAAACCCAATGTTACTGTGTTCTGTGTTACTGCATCCTGAATCCCAGAGTTACTGCATTCTGGATCCCAGTGACAGTGTTCTGTGTCCCAGTGTCACTGCGTTCTGTATCCCAGTGTTACTGTGTTCTGAAACCCAATGTTACTGTGTTCTTATCCCAGTGTTACTGCATTCTGTGTCCCTGTGTTACTGCATTCTGAATCCCAATGTTACTGCGTTCAGTATCCCAGTGTTACTGCATCCTGAGTCCCACTGTTACTGTGTTCTGAGTCCAAGTGTTACTGTGTTATGCATCCCCCTGTTACTGCATTCTAAGTCCCTGTTTTGCTACGTTCTGTATCCCAGTGTTACTGCATTCTGTATCCCAGTGTTACTGTGTTCTAAGTCCCAGTGTTAGTGCCTTCTGAATCCCAGTGTTATTGAGTTCTGTGTCCCAGTTCTGACTCTCAATGTTTCTGCATTTAGTGCCTCGGTGTTAATGTGTTCTGTACCCAGTATTACTGTGCTCTGTGTCCCAATGTTACTACGTTCTGTGTCCCAGTGTTAATGCTTCCTTTATATCAGTGACACTGTGTTCTGTGTCCCAGTGTTATTGCGTTCTGTATCCCAGTGTTACTACATCCTGCATCCCAGTGTTCCTGTGTTCTGAGTCCTAGTGTTACTGCGCTATGCATCCCACTGTTACTGCATTCTTAGTCCCTGTGCTACTGCATTCTGTACCCCAATAATACTACGTTCTGTATCCCAGTGTTACTGCATTCTTTGTCTAAGTGTTACTGCATTACGTATCCCACAGTTACTGCGGTGAGTCCCAGTGTTACTGCATTCTGTGTCCCAGTGTTGCTGCATTCTGAGTCCCAGTGTCACTGTGTTCTGTATCCCAGTATTCCTGCTTTATGTTTATCATTGTTACTGCGTTCTGTGTCACAGTGTTACTGCTTTCCTTATATATGTATTACTGTGTTCTGTGTCCCATTCTTACTGCGTTCTCTATCCCAGTATTGCTGAATTCTGTGTCCCGGTGTTACTGCGTTCCATATCCCAGTGTTACTGCATCATGAGTCCCATTGTCACTGCGTGCTGAGCCCTAGTGTTCCTGCATTATGCATCCCAGTGTTACTGCATTCTTAGTCCCCATGATACTGCGTGCGGTATCCCAGTGTTACTGCATTGTGAGTCCCAGTGTTACTGCGTTCTGTGTCCCAATATTTCTGCATTCTGAGTCACTGTGTTACTGAGATCTGAGTCCCAGTATTATTGCGTACTGTATCCCAGTGTTACTGCATTCTGGATCCCAGTGACACTGTGTTCTGTGTCCCAGTGTCACTGAGTTCTGTGTCCCAGTGTTACTGCATTCTGGGTCCCAGTGCTACTGCATTCTGCGTACCATTGTTACTGCGTTCTGTGTCCCAGTGTTGCTGCAATCTGAGTCGCTGTGTTACTGTGGTCTGAGTCCCAGTATTACTGCATTCTTTGTCCCAGTGTTACTGCATTCTGGATCCCAGTGATACTGCATTCTGTGTCCCAGTGTTACTGCATTCTGAGTCGCTGTGTTACTGTGTTCTGTATCCCAGCATTCCTGCTTTTTGTTTATCAGTGTTACTGCGTTCTGTGTCGCAGTGTTACTGCTTTCTTTATATCAGTATTACTGTGTTCTGTGTCCCAGTCTTACTGCGTTCTCTATCCCAGTATTGCTGAATTCTGTGTCCCGGCGTTACTGCGTTCCATATCCCAGTGTTACTGCATCATGAGTCCCATTGTTACTGCGTTCTGAGCCCTAGTGTTACTGCATTCTTCGTGCCCATGATACAGCATTCTGTATCCCAGTGTTACTGCATTGTGAGTCCCAGTGTTAATGCGTTCTGTTTCCCAGTGTTGCTGCATTCTGAGTCAGTGTTACTGTGGTCTGAGTCCCAGTAATACTGCATTCGGTGTCCCAGTGTTACTGCGTTCTGTATCCCAGTGTACTGCATTCTGGGTCCCAGTGTCGCTGCACTCTGTGTCCTGGTGTTACTGCATTCTAAGTCCTAGTGTTACTGCGTTCTGAATTCCAGTGTTACTATGTTAAGTGTCCCCGTGCTACTGCGTTCTGAGTCACTGCATTCGGGGTCCCAGTGTTACTGCGTTCTGTATCCAGGTGTTACTGCATTCTGAGTCCTAGTGTTACTGCGTTATGCATCTCACCATTACTGCATTTTGAGTCCTAGTGTTACTGCTTTCTGAGCCCCAGTGTTACTGCTTTCTGAATCCCAGTGTTACTGCTTTCTGAGTCCCAGTGTTACTGCTTTCTGAGCCCCAGTGTTACTGCTTTCTGAATCCCAGTGTTACTGCTTTCTGAATCCCAGGTTTACTGCTTTCTGAGTCCCAGTGTTACTGCTTTCTGAATCCCAGTGTTACTGCATTCTGTAATCCTGAGTCCTGAGTCCCAATGTTAGTGCGTTATGAGTCCCATTGTCAACGCGATCTGAGTCCCAGTGTTACTGCTTTCTGAGTCCCAGTGTTTCTGCATTGTGCGTCCCAGTGTTACTGTGTTCTGTATTCCAGTATTAATGCATTCTGTGCCCCAGTGTTACTGTGTTCTGAGTCCCAGTGTCATTGCTTTCTTTATCCCAGTGTTACTGCAGTCTGTATCCCAGTGTTACTGCGTTCTGTATCCCATTGTCAATGCGATGTGAGTCCCAATGTTACTGCTTTCTTTATCCTAATTATACTGCATCGTCTATCCTAGTGTTACTGCCTTCTCTACCCCAGTGTTACTGCATTCTGAGTCACAGTGTTACTGTGTTCTGTATCCCAGTGTTACTGTGTTCTGAGTCCCATTGTCAATGCGATGTGAGTCCCAGTGTTACTGCTTTCTTTATCCCAGTTATACTGCATCCTGAGTCCTAGTGTTACTGCGTTATGGATCCCAGTGTTACTGCGTTCTGTATCCCATTGTCAATGCGATGTGAGTCCCAATGTTACTGCTTTCTTTATCCTAATTATACTGCATCGTCTATCCTAGTGTTACTGCCTTCTCTACCCCAGTGTTACTGCATTCTGAGTCACAGTGTTACTGTGTTCTGTATCCCAGTGTTACTGTGTTCTGAGTCCCATTGTCAATGCGATGTGAGTCCCAGTGTTACTGCTTTCTTTATCCCAGTTATACTGCATCCTGAGTCCTAGTGTTACTGCGTTATGGATCCCAGTGTTACTGCGTTCTGTATCCCAGTATTACTGCATTCTGTATCCCAGTGTTACTGCATTCTGTATCCCAGCGTTACTGCATTCTGTATCCCAGTGTTACTGCATTCTGTATCCTAGTGTTATTGCGTTCTGTGTCCCAGTGTTACTGCGTTCTGTATCCCAGCGTTACTGCGTTCTGTATCCCAGTATTACTGCATTCTGTATCCCAGCGTTACTGCATTCTGTATCCCAGTGTTACTGCATTCTATATCCCAGTGTTACTGCATTCTGTATCCCAGCGTTACTGCATTCTGTATCCCAGTGTTACTGCATTCTGTATCCCAGCGTTACTGCATTCTGTATCCCAGTGTTACTGCATTCTGTATCCCAGTGTTACTGCAAACTGTATCCCAGCGTTACTGCATTCTGTATCCCAGCGTTACTGCATTCTGTATCCCAGCGTTACTGCATTCTGTATCCAGCGTTACTGCATTCTGTATCCCAGCGTTACTGCATTCTGCATCCCAGTATTACTGCATTCTGTATCCCAGCGTTACTGCATTCTGTATCCCAGCGTTACTGCATTCTGTATCCCAGCGTTACTGCATTCTGTATCCCAGTGTTACTGCATTCTGTGTCCCACTGTTACTCTCATACCTTTGTGTTCTGCTGCAGCTGTGGCCTCTGATCTCATGGCCGCTCCGATGAAAACGCCATGCTGCCAGTTGAAAGCTTCATAAACCAGAGGGACACCTGGAACGGAATGACAAGGAATATCTTTGAAATAATGAAATGCTACACTGTGCAATTCACACTGCATTTTTTGAATGTACCATGTTCACCCATCTGTACAATTATGTAGTCAGATAACACTATGAAATGGCTGTAATGTGGATTTCAATGGGACAGATAAACTATTTACCAATGGCTATAAAACTAATGTGGATTTCACTGGAAATGACAATCTACCAATTTCTATAACAAATGACTAATGTGTAATGCCAACGCTATACTCTGAGTCATCCTGAGGGTTCCTGAACTGTCTAAGCAGCAGGTCAGCACAATACTAGCACAGCTGACAGGATCTGACTCTAATGTTTCGCTGTGTTGGTCTACAGATTAGACTATTGTACCTTTTGGCCTCCGTCCTCCGAAGATAATTCCTTCGATGGGAACCCCTTCAGGAGACTCCCAGTCTGGGTCAATGATCGGACATTGTCTGGCAGGAGTACAAAACCTGGAGTTGGGGTGCGCACATGGTTCTCCATCTTCTGGACTCCACTTTTTGTTTTTCCATGAAGTTACTGTGATGCCTGGGGACAGAGTTTCATCGATCCCTTCCCAGTGAACTCCCCCATCGCTGGTCTCTGCTACATTGGTGAAAATGGTGTTCTTGCTGATAGTTTCCATTGCGTTTGGATTTGTTTTTACAGATGTCCCGGGAGCTACACCAAAGAAGCCATTTTCTGGGTTGATTGCTCTCAGGTTACCTGTGGAAAGGTCCAGTAAGGGACATATTAATAAACTCATTGGACTTTCACCAGGCAATGGATACTTCCCCATCTAATCATTTCACATCTGCCTTAAACTACAGCAAGATGCCGAGACCAACAAACCTTGTTTGTCGAATTTCATCCAGGCGATGTCATCTCCCACGCACTCAACCTTCCAGCCAGGTAATGTCGGATTCATCATGGCCATGTTTGTTTTCCCACAAGCACTGGGGAAGGCAGCAGCAATGTACTTCTTCTGGCCTTTGGGATTGGTTACTCCCAGGATCTGGGGAGGGAGAGGAGAAGCTGATGAGCAAATGATGTCTGTGCGCTGACCCTGGGCTACAGTCTATTTGGCTCGACAAAAGAAATTTAACATGTGAAACTCAGTGTGTATGTTCACACTGACACAGGGTGAACAATGTCTCACTATTGAGCATTTCCTCACCGTCATATCTCACATGCTACACAGCCGATCCCAAATGATTTAAATTCCTCCAGTAAAATACACCCAAAACACTTCATTTAGCCTAAACTTAAGACATTATTAAGCTCAATGTCAGACTGAGAAATATTACTCAGCAGGACAAGAAAGATTTGCATTTATATAGCACCTTTCAATATCCCAGGGTGGCCGAAAGCACATTACAGCAAATGATGTACTTTTGAAGTGTAGTCACCGATGTAATGTCAGAAACGTGGCAGCCAACAAGTGCACAGCAAGGTCCCACAAGCGATATTGTGATAATAGCCAAATCAACTTTTTTTAGTGATGTTGGTTAAGGGGTAAATATTGACAAGGATACCGGGGGCAAAAAACACCCTTTAGTTTTCAAATGATGGTGTGGAGTCTTTTATGCCCACATGAGGGACAGGATGGGGTTCAGTTCAATGCCTCATCTGAAAGACAGCAGCTCTGACTATGCAACACTCCTTCAGTACTGCACTGGATTATCAACCTGGATTATGTTCTCAAATCTCTCGACTGGGTCTTGGATCCATGACCTCTGAGTCAAAGGTGAGAGGGCTACCAATTCAGCCAACACCATAATGCAGGGCTTAAATTTAATATTCATGTTATTTCAGGCGTTTGCTTCTTTCGCAGGCAAGAGTCTTACTACTGACAAACTACAGCTGTTAAAGATCCAGCAAAGAGTATCTCCTGTATTCTTACCAGCATGTGTTCAGCCAGCCAACCCTCTTCTTCAGCAATCCTGGAGGCAATGCGCAGAGCGAAGCACTTCTTCCCCAGCAGTGAGTTACCTCCATAACCGCTCCCAAATGAAATAATCTCTCTGCGCTGAGGTATGTGGGCAACCAGTGTCAGCTCGGGGTTGCAGGCCCAGTTATTGATCAGTGGCCCTAAATACAAGAGATGGATTGTCAACCAAAGCTCTATGAAAAGCTCCTGGATCAAAGGAAAAGACCTGTCTCCCCTTCTCTCCCCCACACCCAGACAGCAATAATTAATCCAAAGATGCTGAATCCAAACTCACTCTTTAGTGGTAAAGGGCATCCGACTGAATGAAGGCATTTGACAAACTGGCCGTTGCCCAGGGTCTCCAGTACAGTTGATCCCATGCGAGTCATGATCCTCATGCTGGCCACGACATAAGGTGAATCTGTCAGCTGGATCCCGATCTTAGACAGAGGTGACCCCACAGGTCCCATGCTGAATGGAACCAGGTACATTGTACGGCCTAGAGATTTACAGGAAGAAAGTCAATCCTAAGACTATTCTGGGATATAATTTGCTTGATCTTTAAATCCTTAAAAACACAAGATTAAGCTCAGGTACGGTGATAATTCCAGCTGTCTATTACAGCATTTACATAACTACAACAAATAACAAACATTGTGAGTAACGCCAGGACAGTTATCTCATCAATGGGTTAGGATGAGGTCATAAACCACAAGAGTGGAGCTCAGAATTTCTGTCTGCTATCCAAGCCCCAAACTCCCTTGCACCTGTACTTGTACTGTGTCACACTGAGGGATGGGGTGGGGATAAAAGTTTCTTTGATTTTGGTTGCACCTCTGGCTGGCATCTGCCACCATCTGCATTCTGCATCATTCATGCCAGTTACTGAGTCTCCCTGGAATAAGCAAACTTGTCAACTACAGTGCTGTAGTTAGGGCAGCTGAATGGTGCAGATAGGATGTTTGTAAGTAGTCAGAAGCTGTCACAGTTAGCAGCAGAGATCCTGGATCCTCCTTGATAGATCAGGAGCTCCGTTTAAGGTGTTGTGTAGGGTGAGAAGCAGGTGAACAGAATGTTTGAGCAGCTTTAGTGTGATACATTCACACGGAAGAGTCAATAACTGTGACATAATCACTGCACCTTCATTGAGTAATAACTCACAAGTGGTTATGCAGTAGGAATAGCTAAGAAATATCCCAGATTGAATTAATGTCTGTACCTTTCATACATTCCGGGAATCGAGCATTGAATGCCTTTTCAAACTCCTTCTCTGACAGCCAACGCCCAAGCTGGCTGACTCCACTCTTTGCTATGGGAATGGTATCTCTCTGCTCAGGGGTCACAATCACGGTTTTACTCTCCACACGAGCAACATCCCTGGGGTCCGTGCGAGCCAACCAGCTAGAAATAGCAAACATTAATCCAATTCAGTCACAGCGATTCCTGCTTTAAAGGCGAGTCAATTGTCATCACAATTCAAGAATACGTCCCTTCAATGTGTGATTGAGATTTGAAGGCTGGAACTGAAATCAGCTCCTTCATTTGTCCGATACGTCCATGGTCTGAAAGCCCTTTGCAGGACGTTTCTGTGAGAAACCTAGTTTTTAGACTGAATGTAATGCATCTGTGTGGTGAGACACTGTGGAAGAGAAGGGCAATGAACTTTGTGCTGTGTGTTCTATCTTATGTTTCATATGTTGGTGAGTATAGCAAGGTGAATACCTCTTGGACTCATGTTCTGCTACAGAGACAAACTTGTTTTTTGCCAGATTGTCAAAGTATGCCCTATCCACAAAAAGCAGGACAAATACAACCTAGTCAATTACTGCCACATCAATCTAGTCTCAATTAGCTGGAAAGTGTCATCGACAGTGCTATCAAGTGGCATTTACTCAGTAACAACTTGCTCACCGATGCTCAGTTTGGGTTCCGCCAGGGTCAATCAGCTCCAGACCTCATTGCAGCATTGATCCAAGCATGAATAAAAGAGCTGAACTCCAAAGATAAGGCAAGAGTGACTGTCCTTGACTTCTAGGCAGCATTTGACCAAGTATGGTACCAGGCAGCCCTGGCAAAATTGAAGCCAATGGGAATCAATGTGTCTGACTGGAGTCATACTGGGCACAAAGGAAGATGGCTGCCATTGTTGGAGGTCAAACATCTCAGCCCCAGGACATCGCTTCAGGAGTTCCTCACTGTAATGTCCTAGGCCCAACCACCTTCCCTACAACATAAGGTCAGAAGTGGGAATGTCCCCTGATGATTACATAATGTTCAGCTCAGATACTGAAGCAGTCTGTGTCTATGTTCTGCAAGACCTGAACAATTTTCAGGCCTGAGCTGATTGTTGGTAAGTAACAGCTGCGCCACACAAGTGGCAGGCAGTGACCATCCCCCCTTGATGTTCAATGGCATTACCATTGCTGAATCCTCCACTGTCCACATCCTGGGGGTTACCATTGACCTGAAACTGAACTGGAGCAGCCATATAAATACTGTGGCTACAAGAGCAGGTCAGAGGCTAGAAATACTGTGGCAAGTAACTCACCTCCTGACTCCTCAAACGTGTCCACCATCTACGAGGCACAAGTCAGGAGTGTGATGGAATACTCTCCACTTGCCTGGATGTGTGCAGCTCCAACAACATTCAAGAAGCTTGGCACCATCCAGGCTAAAGCAGCCTGTTTGATTGGCACCCCATCTACTACTTTAAACATTCAGTCGCTCCACTGCTGACGCACAGTGTCTGCAGTATGTACCGTCTACAAGATAAATTGCAGCAACTCACTTTATCAGCACCTTCCAAGCCCATGACCTCTGCCATCTAGAAGAATAAGAGTATCATTCGGATGGGAACACCACCACCTACAAGTTCCCTCCAAGTCACATACCATCCTGACTTGGAGCTATGTCGCCATTCCTTCACTGTCTCTGGGTCAAAATCCTGGAACTCCCTAACAACACAGTAGGTGTACCTTCACCGGATGAGCTATAGTTGTTTAAGAAGGTGGCTCTCCATCACCTTCTCAAGGACAATTAGCACTGAGCAATAAATACTGCTCACCAGTGACAAAACCCAATCGACCATGTTGATTGTTGTAAAAACCCATCTGGTTCACTAATGTCCTTTAGGGAAGGAAATCTGCCATCCTTATCTGGCCTGGCCTACATGTGACTCTAGACCCACAGCAATGAGGTTCATTCTTAGTTGCCCTCTGAACAAGGGCAATTAGAGATGGGCAATAAATGCTGGCCTAACCAATGATGCCCACATCTCATGAATGAATAAAATACCGCCCTCCATCAGCTGATGAATCAGTGCTGCTCCATGTTGAACACCACTTGGAGGAAGCACTGAGGGTGGCAAGGGCACAGAATGCACTCTGGGTGGGGGACTTCAATGTCCATCACCAAGAGTGGCTCAGTAATACCACTACTGACCAAGCTGGCTGAGTCCTAAAGGACATAGCTGCTGGAGTGGGTCTGCAGCAGGTGGTGAAGAAACCAACAAGGGGGGAAAACATACTTGACCTCATCCTCACCAACCTTCCAGCCGCAGATGCATCTGTCCATGACAATATCAGTAATGCACAGTTATTGTGGAGACAAAGTCCCACCTTCACGTTGAGGATACCCTCCATCCAGGACATCACTGCAGGAGTTCCTCAGGGTAGTGTCCTTGGCCCAACCAATGACATTCCTTCCACCATAAGGTCAAAGTGGGGATGTTCGCTGATGGCTGCACAATGTTCAGCACCATTCGCGACTCCTCAGATACTGAAGCAATCCATGTCCAAATGCAGCAAGACCTAGACAATATCCAGGCTTGGGTTGACAAGTGGCAAATAACATTCATGCCACACAAGTGTCAGGCAATGACCATCTCCAACAAGAGAGAATCTAACCATCACCCCTTGATGTTCAATGACATTACCATCACTGAATCCCCCACTATCAACATCCTGGGGGTTACCATTGACCAGAAACTGAACTGGACTAGCCATGTAAATACTGTGGCCACAAGAGCAGGTCAGAGGCTAGGAATTGTGCGACGAGTAACTCATCTTCTGACTCCCCAATGCCTATCCACCATCTACAAGGCACGTCAGGAGAGTGATGGAATACTCCCCACTTGCCTGGATGAGTATAGCTCCCACAACACAAAAAGCTTGACACCGTCCAGGACAAAGCAGCCCGCTGATTGGCACCATATCCACAAACGTTCACTCTTTCCAACACTGACGCATAGTAGCAACAGTGTGTACCATCTTCAAGATGCACTGCAGGAATTTACCAAGAGTCCATTGACAGCACCTTCCAAACCCACGACCACTACCATCTTGAAGGACAAGGGCAGCAGATAGGTAGGAACACCAGCACCTGGAAGTTCCCCTCCAAGTCACTCACCGTCCTGCTTGGAAATGTATCGCCATTCCTTCACTGTTGCTGGATCAAAATCCTGAAACCCCCTTCCTAACAGCACTGTGGGTATACCTACACCACATGGACTGCAATGGTTCAAGAAGGCAGCTCACCTTCTCAAGGCCAACTAGGGATGGGCAATAAATGCTGGCTCAGCCAGCGAAGCCCACATCCCGTGAATGAATAAAAAAAAATTGTTCTGTGTTTGATTCTGTGAGTCTGTTTACTGTGCTCGATTAGTTAAGCCTGGATATGGACTCAGAAAAAAGTCAACAAACTGTAGAAAGAGCTGGAAACTAGAGCTGAAGCATGGAGTAGACATTTTAAAACACTGTAACTAATAGAACCTGTTACACACATAAAATCTTGTGTCATATCTGCATAGCTCTGAGGTATAAAATATACAACAGTGCTGATACATATTGGTGGGACAAAGTAGAGGGAGTTTTGCTCTGCATGTAACCCTTGTATACCTGACCTGGGAGTGCATGTCACTGATGCAAAAGTGAAAAATTGCATGCCTAAAATTGACAAGCACAATAAAACTTTATCAAAACGTGTAGACTTGTAGAGGAGAAATCTGCTCACCAGTTTTGATACTTGTGCAGGCGTTTGATCATCCCTTGCTCTTCCATCAGGGACAAAATGTGCCTGTTTTCTTCCTCACTGCCATCACAGATGTGGATGCTGTCCGGCTGACACAGCTTCGCATTTTGTTCAACAAAGTCTCTCACTGCAGAGCTCAAGGTGTTCAGATCCCCCTGAACCACATTCAGAGGGAGTTGGGGCTGAGACTGGACCTGTGGGGCCATGTCTTCTTCGAGAAACGGATTGGAAAGAGCCTGCAAAACAATTATAACGTCACTGCTAAGAGCGGCCAGAATGCATTGGTGTTGTGTCACTGAGCAACTCACTGAATTTGAAATTCATTTCTAATTGGTCAGGTTGCTTATATTTACTGGCATGTGGTATTTTGACACTTTTTGTACATTAGATGTGTACAGCGTGTCCACAAAATCAACTTCATTCAGCGTGTTGTACTACTGAATGATAATGTTCTGCACATTTTGTTTCTAAAAATTGCAATGGAATCTTGAATATTAATAACAGTGCTACCACAGCCACAATTTGCTTGTTATTTACCTTTCTTAGTATGGCTTAAAATTCCATATACAGATCATAAGACAAATGAAGAGGTGCTTGAAATTGCAAGAGCGAAAAGCAAAAACTAAAAAGTGACATCCAGAAAAGGTAATGTCAATATTTCCTCCATTTGATCAGAGCTGAAAAGCTACAGAGATCTATCTCTGCTAGAGGGCAAAGTGGAAGGCAGCAAAAAGAGGGGTCAACCTAGGCGTGTTTGGATGACAGATGTCACAGAGTGGTTGCTGCCGAACTACAGTGTATGTATGAGGATGGCATAAGGCAGACGAATGTGACATACCATGACAGCAGATCTCCTGGTAGGAGAAGCTAGAGGCAGCAGCAGCATTATGGCTTGTACGGGTCCAGTACCTCAAATCCAGC
Source organism: Cetorhinus maximus (assembly GCF_964194155.1). Classification (NCBI taxonomy): domain Eukaryota; kingdom Metazoa; phylum Chordata; class Chondrichthyes; order Lamniformes; family Cetorhinidae; genus Cetorhinus; species Cetorhinus maximus. The sequence goes on along the minus strand of NC_135891.1, from coordinate 66,396,679 downwards.
ATCCCCAGGACTGAGATTTGAGATATTGTCGGATCTGGGGTCGGGCGGTTCGGGGCAGTTCAGGTTAAGCCAGATCGGGTGGGATTATGGGTCAGTCACTTGGGGTGCGGGATAGATCAGTGCATGAAACCGGTAACTAATCAGACACCACACTGCACCAATGCAACACCTAGCTGAATTGTCTGGGTAAGATTTTTTTTAATTTCACTCAATTAAAATTAATGCATGGCACATTATAAAAATATCCAGTTTCTGGACACCGCTGGTTTTCGAGTAGCCTGATTTGAGGTACTCTACCTGTATTCTGTATTCATTTAATATGTTTTAGTATATTTAATATGGTATTTTTATTGCTCATGATGTATATAATTGGCTTTATATTTCTTCAGCTGCAATATGACAGAAACCATGTGACCATAAAACAACTACAACTTGCATCTGTATAGCACCTTCAACATGGGAAACCATTCCAAAGCTGCATAAAAGAGTCATCAGGCAAAATCAGGAATTCCTGAGGTAGACCCATACTTATGCTTTCACCATCACATATAACCAAAGGAAAGTGTACTCCGTTACAGTGTGCCTGCTGAGAAAAGGTTTTTATTATCAGCAACATACTCTTAGCTTAAACATTCCCATCAACCATGTTAAGCATCTGCTACGTTATCCTCTATTGTGCTGACTATGACTGTGAGAAACCAAAATACTTGTTGAGGAGTTAACAGTGAAGTGGCATGAAGATTTTTCATTGTTTCTGTTGCTGAGGTGAAGACTCTAATATGACCTCTCTCAGGAGGTTGATCAGTTGATTGATATCTACTGATTTGCTGACTTCTAGAAGACGCCCAGCTGTATGTTATACAAGGAAAGACAAATAGAACTTGTATTTATATAGAGCTTTTCATGACATAAGGACATCTGAAAGCTCCTCACAACCAATGAAGTACTTTTTAGTGTCCACTGTTGTAATGTAGGAAATGCAGCAGCCAAATTGTGCACAGCAAGCTCCCACAAACAGTAATGAGATAATGACCACATTCATCTGTCTTAGTTGATTGAGGGATAAAATTGATCAGAACACCAGGGGGTCACATAAAGCATGGGATCTTTTAATTCCATCTGAAGGCAGACAGAAGCCTTGGTTTAACATTCCATATGCAAGATTGAGACTTTCTTTGTGCTCCCTCAGTTCTGCACTGGAGTGTCAGTCCGCATTTTTAGCTCAAGTCTATGGTGTGGGATGAGCTCATCTACTTTTGAGAGTGCTACCACTGAGTCATGGAGAACACCTTCTGTAGAAAACCAGGGGTCACCTTGGGATTCACGAGAAGTCAGAGGCATGTTATACTGATAGTCTAAGTGATTCAATCTGCTGCTGCATTATAAATGTGTTCCTTTAAAGTGACAAAGTCTAATTGTATTTAAGTTAACATTGGACAAGGTCAGTTAAAGTTTTGTTGCAAATTAATGAGGTGCTTGTTTCAATTAATGACTTGCTATGTTTCTCTGCATAGAGCAAGTTTTTGGCTTTGTGGTTAGAACTCTTGTCTCCCTGTTAACAGATATAGGGCTCAAGCTGTGTTCGAGATAGCTCCTGACGAGAGGGGATTTGAACTCATGTCTCTAGGTTATTAGGTCCCATAACGTAACCACTATGCTACTATCCCCCAAAACATTACTAGCATTGCAGAATGCCTATGTTCCCTCGAACTATCTCGTATTGGGCCCTAAATAAGTGGGCACCTTCTTGCAACAGGAACTGAATATCAAAATGTATTGGCAGTCTGTGACTACCTTGGCTTTCTTCAGGCTTCAAGTGTGAACTGTGCAGAGTCTATTCTGACAAGAACATGAGTATATGAGGCTGCTCACTCACTCTACCACGAACAGAACTTTTCGTTCCAAAGACTAAGCCCAGTGGTAGAAGCGAAAGTTGGAGTGACTTATGCTGGAGAGTGAGGCGGCTGAACACCTGAGACCTTGCGCTGCTCAGCTCATTAATTATGCAGCTGCGAAGATCATGTTGAATCTCATGGCGGGGCGGGCAGGAAGTAGCCCGCCCCGCTGTTACCTCATAGGCTACAAACTCCGGGCATCATATTTGAACGGCACCCGGACAGCCATTCACTCTTCCACCCCGCTCCTCGTCTTGTTGCCCCCCCCACCCCCCACCAGTCCTGGCTCAGTCTCACCCCTCCCTTGTGCCCAGCCTTGGTGCAATGTGTGTGACAGGCAGTTGGTATCTCTCAGTGATGGTGTGAAAGGAAGGTGAAAGCAGCATCCACTGACCTGAAAGTCCAGGAAGGAGTTGACTTCACCATGTCCACGCCACTTATGTACAGTCGTGAAACAGAACGTTCTAAATTCCTGTTGGGTGCTTAATTTGGAGGAGCAAGATTCCTGTGTGTTGGCCTTTTAATGAGCGTTCATTTAATGAGCAAATGGGGTTCCCGACATAGATCGACAAATCACTGGACCCACCCTTAACTCGCCATGAGAATCAGGAGAACAAGATTCCAAACTAATTTCCCAATGTTCGGAAATTGATTTTTGGCCTCCCACCAAATCTTGCTCCCCTGCCCGCCACAACCCATCAAAGGACTACATAGATGTAAGTCTTTATTTCTCCAGAAAAGGTAAAGATAGTTCATGTCTGACTAACTCAAAACCCACTGCTCTGTGATAATTCCTAATCCAAAAGCATTAATGCCGAGTTTCTTAATATAAACAATTCTGAGGACAAATTCCTCACGTCACTATATGTCCTTGTAAATGTTGTGTAAAAAAAACTGCATCACTTCCTTCATGGTGTAATCTAGTGTAGTGGGCAGGTTAACAACCAGAGTAGTTGTAACACAGTTACTACTCTGACAAAGGGAGTGATTGATGAGTCCTTACAGCTCTGACTTACCAGGGAATTTCGTCAGTTCTGGCAATCCAGTTTCTCCTTCTTCTGGCTGTTCTTGCTTTGTGTAGTGAATATCTTTCAATAGACCGAGTCTTGGTCAGTGGCATGTTTTCTTGGGATGTTTCCCTGCCCCTCTTTAATAACTTCCCAGCCACAGTGACCTCCAAGCCTCTGTCGAGAGACATGCCTGTCATCACCAACACACTCTGTCTTCACAGTTCTGAAGAAGAGTCATACGGACTCAAAATGTTAACTCTGTCTTTCTCTCAACAGATGCTGTCAAACCTGCTGAATTTTACCAGCAATTTTTGTTTTGGTTTCTGTCTTCACAAGAACCTTGTACTTGCCTCCAAAACATATCAGTACATAGTCGACGATTAACTCTGGACAAAACCCAGACTGTTTCATTAATAAAATGCAAAATCTGCAAAGCTACATGTTGGGCAGTGCTGTGCCACTGGTGTCCTGTGTGAATGGGCAAAATCATAATGCTAAACATTTATACCAGCATTTCATGTAATTCTATTTGGGTGAAACTGAGGGTGGTTGCGTGAGAGTGATGAGTCTGTTGGTTCTGGTGTTAACGTATCTGAAACAAATCAAATGGTTCTTTGCCTCCCAGTCAGAAGATCATTGGTTCAATTCCCAGTACAAGGACTTTGACACATTACCCAGGCTGACATTTCTGTGCCATACTGAGGCAGTGCTACACTGTTGGAAATCTCATCAATTGGATGAGACATTAAATCGAGGCCCTGCCTACCCTTCTTTGTGGGATAAAAAATCCTGTAGCACTATCTTGAAGAAGAGCAGGAGAGTTCTCTCTGGTGTCCTGGCCAACGTTTATCCCTCAAGCAACATCACTAAAATACAGATTACCTGGTGATATTTTTTATTTTTTCGTGGGATGTGGGTATCACTGGCAAGGCCAGCATTCGTTGTCCATCCCTAATTGCCCTTGAACTGATTGGCTTGCTGGGTCATTTCACAGGACATTTAAGAGTCAACCACATTGCTGTGGGTCTGGAGTTACATGTAGACCTGACCATGTAAGGATGGCAGATTTCCTTCCCCAAAGGGATATTAGTGAACCAGATGGGTTTTTATAATTGTTGATAGTTTTATTACTGAGACTAGCTTTCAATTCCAGGTTTTTTTTATTAATTGAACTCAAATTCCACCAGCTCCTGTGATGGGATTTGAACCCATGTCCCCAAAGCATTGGCCTGGGCCTCTGGATTACTAGTCCAGTGACATTACCACTAACTCTCCTAAATCTGGTGATTTATCTCACTGTTGTTTCTGGGACCTTGCTGTGCGCAATTGGCTGCCATATTTCTCTGCATTGTAACAGTGACTATATTCCAAAAGGATTTCATTAGCTATGATGTTACAAAGGTAACAAAAAGACAAAACTGAAGGCTCGCTGTCTGAATGCAAGTAGCATTCATAATAAAGTAAATGAATTGATGGCTCACATTGAAGTAAATAAATATGATCTAATAGCAATTACAGAGACATGGCTGCAGGACGACAAGGATTAGGTCCTTAATATTGAAGGTTACGTGACATTCAAGAAGAATAGGAAGCTAGGATAGGAGGGGTAGCATTGTTAATCAAAGAGGGCATTGGTGCGATAGTAAGAGATGACCTTGTTTCAGGAGATCCAGATATAGAATCAGTTTGAGTGGAGATGAAGAATAGCAGCCACAGTGTAGAACAAAGTATTCAAGAGAAAATATTGTGTGCTTGTGATAAAGGAATGGCAATAATCATGAGTGATTTTAATCAACACATAAACTGGAAAAATCAGATTGGCAGTAGTAGCCTGGATGAGGAGTTCTTAGAATGCTTTTGAGATAGTTTCTTAGAGCAGCATGTTCTGGAATCAACCAGAGAGCAGGTTTTATTAGACTTGGTATTGTGTAATGTGACAGGATTAATTAATGACCTCAGAGTAAAGGCACCCCTGGGTAGCAGCGACCACAAAATGATTGAATTTTACATCCAGTTTGAAAGGGAGAAGGGTAGGTCTAAGACTAGTATCTTAAACTTAAATAAGGGCAACTATATAGAGATGAAAGCTGAGCTAGCTGAAGTGAACTGGGAAAGTAGGCTAGAGGATAGATCAATAGAGAAGCAGTGGCAGACATCTAAGGTGATATTTCGGAGTATTCAGAATAAGTACATTCCTATTATAAAGAAAAATTCTAAGGGGAGGACCCACCATTCATGGTTAAATAAAGAAGTTAAGGAAAGCATCAAACTTAAGGAAAAAACATACAACTCCGCAAAGATGAATGGCAGGTCAGATGATTAGTCAGAATATAAACAATGGCAGAGAATGACTAAAAGGAGAAAGAAATCAGAGTATGAGAGGAAGCTAGCTAGAAATGTAAAAACAGATAGGAAGAGTTTCCACGGGTATTTAAAAAGGAAAAGAGTAAGTAACGTGAGTGTTGGTCCTCTTGAGAGTGACAGTGGGGAGTTAATAGTAGATAATAAGGAAATGGCGGAAGAAATGAACAAATATTTTGCTTCTGTGTTCGCTATAGAGGATACAAAAAACATTCCAGTAATAGCTACAAATCAGGAGGTGAACGAGAGGAAGGAACTTGGTGAAATTACAATCACTAGGGAAACGGTACTGAGCAAGTTGATGGAGCTGCAGGCTGGCAAGTCTCCGGGTCCTGATGGGCCACATCCAAGGGTCTTAAAAGAGGTAGCTAATGAGGTAGCTGATGAGCAGGTGTTAATTTTATAAAATTCGCTAGAGTCTGGAAAGGCTCCATCAGATTGGAAAGTAGCAAATATAACCCCTCTATTCAAGAAGGGAGGGAGGCAAAAAACAGGAAACTATAGGCCAGTTAACTTGACATCTGTCGTAGGGAATTATTAGAATCGATCATTATGGAGGTTACAGCTGGGCACTTGGAAAAGCTCAAGGCAATTGGGAAGAGTCAGCATGGTTTTGTGAAAGAAAAATCATGTTTAACCAATTTATTGGAGCTTTTTGAAGGAGTAACAAGCTCAGTGGATAAAGGGGAGCCTGTAGACGTACTGTTCTTGGGTTTCCAGAAGGCATTTGATAAGGTGCCATATGAAGATTATTATGGAAAATAAAAGCACATGGTGTAGTGGGTAACATATTAGCATAGATAGAAGAGTGGCTGGCTGGCAGAAAGCATGGAGTATGCATTTTCCTGATTGGCAGGATGTGACGAATGGAGTTCCACAGGGGTCTGTACTGGGGCCCCAACTTTTTACGATTTACGTCAATGACTTAGATGAGCGGAGTGAAGACATGGTAGCTAAATTTGCAGATGACACAAAGATAGGTAGAAAATTATGTTGTGAAGAGGACGTGAGGAGGTTTCAGATGGATATAAATAGGTTGAGTGAGTGGGAAAATGGAGAACAGCTGCATAATTCTGAGGTGCAGAGGGATCTAGGTGTTCTAGTACGAGTCACAAGAAGTTAGTATGCAGGTACAGCAAGTAATTAAGAAGGCTAATGGAATGCTATCCTTTATTACGAGAGGGATTGAACATAAAAGTAAGAATGTTATGCTTCAGTTATACAGGGCATTGGTGAAACTACACCTCAAATACTCTGTGCAGTTTTGATTTCCTTATTTAAGGGAGGATGTAAATGCATTGGAGGCGGTTCAAAGGAGATTTACTAGGTTGATACCTGGAATGAGTGGGTTGTCTTATGAGGAAAGATTAGACAGACTGGGCTTGTTTCCTTTGGAGTTTAGAAGAGTGAGGGGTGATTTGATTGACGTATACAAGATCCTGAACAGCCTTAACAAGGTAGATGTCGAAAGGATGTTTCCTGTTGAGGTTGAGTCCAGAACTAGGGGGCACTGTTTTAAAATTCAGGGTCGCCCTTATAGGACAGGGATGAGGAGAAATTTTTTTCTCTCAGAGGGTTGTGCGACTTTGGAATTCTCTGCCTCAGAAGGTGGTGGGGGCGAGTTAATTGAATATTTTTAAGGCAGAGGTAGATAGATTCTTGTTAGGCAAGGAAATTAAAGGTTATCGGGGTTAGATCGGAATGCGGAAATTGAAACTCAAGAAGATCAGCCATGATCTTACTGAGTGGCAGAGCAGGCTCGAGGGGCTGAATGGTCTACTCCTGTTCCTATTTCTTATGTTCTTATGAAGTGCTTTGGGATGTCCTGAGGGCTGTCCAAGGTGCTGAGTGTATATGCACATTCTTCATTTAATCTGTATTTTCTCTCCTTAATGGCATTCTTGGTTTAGTTTGACTAACAAGCAGGTCTCTACCTACCAGATCAGCCATAAGGCGGGAGTGGCTTTTCAACGGCTGCAGGGCTAGGACCTGCTTGGGGAAGGGAAAGAAGTGGCCTTAGGCAAGGAAAGAGGCTGCAAGGCGAGGGCTGTTCTGGGGGAGGGGGTATCCCAAGATGTGTGTGGGGGCACATGTTGATCTGTGCAAGTGACCTCAAGATGGTGTGGGCAGAGGAGGCAGTCTCCAGAGGAGATGAGGTCAGATGGAGATGTGAAGGTGTGTGTGAGAGAGTGAGTGGTGATGTCCCTTGAGCTGGCATTGAGTGAGATGCCAGTGAATGTGTGATGTCCTTGTGAGTGTGTGAGTTTAGAGTGATGAGATGGTTGCCTTACCCTGGCAGCACGGATGAGATCATTCATCCTCTATCTGCACTGGATGGCCAAACTCCTCTGTACAGCATTGGCACCGACCGCCACTGCCACTGCCTCCCAAGACGGAGTGGTGAGATTGCTGGACATCCTGTGGCCAGAGCAGGGGTGGAGGACATCATGGCGGGCCTCCAAAAGGCATTCCACTGACAGGTCACAGAGCACTTCTTGTCTTTCAGGGCCGAGTCTTCACTGGAGCAGTCCTGGGCTGCTAGCATTGAGAACTGTGTGCGCGGCTGCAGTTTAGATATGGCACCCAGAGTGAGGAAACGGTGAGGTAACAGCATGGCGGGCAATTCAGAGGCCACCTGCCAGCGAGGTGGCGTGATTCCTGTGGCTGCATAATTAATGAGACGGGAAGCAGACGATACGTTGCAAAAACCCGCCATTGCGGTCGGCAGGTAAAATGTCATTTTTCACGCCCGCTACCACACTTAGTGCAATTCCTGGACAATTCTGCCCTGAGACTAAAGGCTACTTTTGGGGAGAAGATAGGAAAGAGCCTCGAGTCCCAGGAAAGGGAATTTCCCTTAACAATGTAAAATTCAATAGTGAGGTTCAATAACCATTCTAGCTGGGAGTTTAATTTGCTGAAACCAATGAAGCTGCCCATATCACTTAATTCCCTGAGAGACCAAAAATCTGCCTATTCCAGCCTTAAATGTATACAAGCATGCTTCATTGTTTATATTGAAACTGTAGTATAAGGGTCTGGCATATACAGGGTTAATGTGAGACTGAATACAGTACCCTCCACACAGTGATATAAGAAGGCACATGACCCAGAACGAGGGTCAGTGTGGTGCTGAACAGACGTGTTAAGACCTAGACATGGAGATAGTTCCATGCCTATACACTTTATTGTATATATGTATATAGTTACAAGTAATTAATAAAGACTTGCTGTTGTCATAAAGAAGACTATGAAGACTTCTTTAACAGACATGTTCTGTAACCAACACCATTACAACAGAAACCAGTCTATTAAATAGATTGGTTGGTTCTTTCTCAATATCTTTTAATTGCCTGATTACCCATGTTCAACTTTTCTATGATTTTAAGGACCATCAAGAGTAGAGCGATTGAGGTTCAGCATTTCAGCTCTAATCCTTGTAAAGAACTGATTACGCTATCTGCTCTGGCAGGCTATCCTGGGCAATAAGTGATTCTGGCTGATTCAGAAGTTGTCCAGCACCCCCCATTACCACCCCCACCCTCCCAACCGCCCCTCACCAGCCCCCCCACCCAAACCCAACATAGCTTCATTAGACTTGATGATAATCTTAGTTTGCCACTTAATTCCTCGGGTTGGACTATCAGTGTAATCCAGGCTCCTGAACACATTCCTCATCTTTGAAGAACGGATAAAAGACCAAGACTCTCTCAATGGAGAAGCGGACTACGGAGTTCAAACAATGACAAACATGTTGAGGAAAGTAAAGCACGTAGTATGTGGGATTTGAGATGCCAACCTGAAAGAAGTGTTATGGAGGGAAACAGAGCAAGTTCACATGAACTGCAATGAGATAGATGACTACATAATCTTTTTTCACATAATTGTGTTGGTTGAGGGACAAATGCTAATCCATCAATCTGATAGACAACTGTTCAGCACTACTGTCTGCTTTCTGTCTTTTAGTGCTAATAGTATCCAAGTTGTCACTGTCCCTTTAAGCTACTGCAAATGGATCTTTCTTTCATTTCAAAACAATGCTGAAATGCAATGAAGATTAACTTGTGTAATTTTGTTTTGCAATAACCGCAGCTTGTTGAATATAGATGGAATATCACTAATCTTTAGTAGAGTTTAAGTAGCATTCTTGCACCTCAATGATGTTGAAATGCTGACTTGCTGTTTACCTGTTGGCTGAGATCCCTGACCTTTCATGTTCATCAGAGGCCTCCCTTCACACTGTCTTCTCTTTAACTGGTAAACAGTTACAAAATGTATTCTATCGATATATGTGGAAAACACTCCATTTATGTAGTGACCCTTTACCTCTGTTAGACCAGCTAGTTTGTTCTGGAACAATCAGCCAACTGGTTTCAACTTACCTAATGTTAGCACTTGTTAATCTTGACATAAAAGATTACAGAAAAACAAGCTATTTTGTCCAGCAAAAATTGTTAAGGTGCACGGACAGAGGATTCATCAAAGTGCATCATGAAGTATGTATATAAAAGGTGAAGGATAGTCGGACTAGGGAATGTGACTCTATTATACCCATTGTCAACATCAAGCACTCCCAGAACAGATACACCGTGGGCTCTCGCTATCCATGTGGCTATTTCAGAATTAGAAAATTTTTGCTGATTGGACTCAAACTTACATCCCAGGGCAGGGAGGATAGTATCCTAACCAACCACATATCTGCAGTGGACTGCTTTAAGACAAAGGCATAGTGGCAGCTGTCAGGAAAGATAGCAGTCTTCAGTGTGACACAATTCTGCTGACCAAAAGCAGGATAACCTTACAGAGAGCTGAATCCTTTCCTGTTGATGTAGGTGATGGGATTGATCAAGGAAATATGCACTTCTGTGCTTTTAGAGCTCAGCACTGTTATAAATCTCTGGAATTGCCCACGTTGTGGAGTTAATTTTTATATTCATTCATGGGATGTGGGTGTCAGTAGCTAGGGCAGCATTTATTGCACATCCCTAATTGCCCTTGAGAAGGTGGTGGTGAGCTGCCTTCTTGAGCTGCTGCAGTCCATGTGATGTAGGTACACCCACAGTGCTGTTAGGGAGGGAGTTCCAGGATTTTGACCCAGCAACAGTGAAGGAACCACAATATACTTCCAAGTCAAGGATGGCAATTGGCTTGGAGGGAAACTTGCAGGTGGTGGCGTTCCCACTGAACTCCACTGAGTTGGCACTGACTGCCCTGTTCACCATCCCGAGCACGGTGCAACTTTACAGTTATTTTTCAGACATACACAACCTGATGAGAAATATAGTTTCATCAAAGTTCCCTTCAATCCTCAGGAAGCATCCTGGGCTGCAATGAGCTGCCAAGAATATTAGCCAACACTTGGATAGGGCTTTTGATCTGGTACTCCATTGAATCAGGTCCTGCAATCTCATCTTACCCCACCACCCACCCACCCCTTAAACCAGGTGACCTGGCAGTGGTAGAAATAGAGCCGGGAGGGGCAGGAAAATAGTTAAATGAAGCTGAACATGGAGGATTCACCAGAGGATCACCAGAGAAACAGGCCAGCCTGAAGCCTGACTCTGGGTCATAGAACCATAGAAGGGTTATGGCAAGAAAGACGCCATTCAGCCCATCGTGTTTGCACCAGCTGAAAAAAAATCCACCTATTCTAATCCCACCTTCCAGCACTTGGTCCATAGCCTTGCAGGTTACAGCACTTCAGGTGCAAATCCAGGTACCTTTTAAATGAGTTGAGGGCTTCTGTCGCAACCACCAATCTGGGCAGTAAATTCCAGTCACCTACCACCCTCTGGGTGAAAAAGTTTTCCCTAATATCCCTTCTAATCCTTCTACCAATCACCTTAAATCTGTGCCCCCTGGTAATTGACCTCTCGACTAGAGGAAACAAGTCTTTCCTATCTACTCTATCTAGGCCCCCTCATAATTTCGTGCACCTCAATTAAATTACACCTCTGCCTCCTCAGTTCTAAGGAAAACAACCCCAGCCTATCCAATCTTTCCTCATTGCTGCAATTTTTGAGTCCTGGCAGCATTCTTGTAAATCTCCTCTGTACTTGCTCCAGAGTAATTATGTCCTTCCTGGAATGTGGTGACCAGAACTGTACACAAAATTCCAGCTGTGGCCTAACCAGCGTTTTATCCAGTTCCAGAATTACATCCCTGATTTTGTGTTCTATACCTTATCCAATAAAGGAAAGCATTCCATATGCATTCTTTACCACCTTATCCACTGTCAGGGACCTGTGGACATGCACTCCAAGGTTTCTCACTTCCTCTACCCCCCTCAATATCCTCCTATTTATTGAATATTCCCTTGCTTTGTTTGCCCTCCCAAAATGCATTACCTCACACTTCTCCACACATCTGCCACTTTTCTGCCCACTCAAACAAACCATTGATATCATTCTGGAGACAACAGCCATCCTTTTCACAATCAACTACGCAGCCAATTTTTGTGTCCTCTGTAAATTTCCCAATCATGCCTTCCACATTTAAGTCCAAATCATTAATATATACAACAAACAGCAAGGGAGCCAACACTAAGCCCTGTGGAATGCCACTGGAAAACACATTCTATTCGAAAAAACACCTATTATTCATTACCCTTTGTTTCCTGTCTTTGAGCCAACTTTAGATCCAACTCACCACATTCCCCTTATCCCATGGGCTTTTACTTTTCTAACCAGTCTGCCATGTGGGACTTTGTCAAATCCCTTACTAAAATCCATGTAGACCACATCTACTACACTACCCTCATCACTCCTCCTTGTTACTTTCTCAAAAATATTCAATTAAGTTAGTAAGACATGACTTTCTCTTAACAAAACCATGCTGGCTATCCACGATTAATCCGTGCCTTTCTAAGTGACGGTTTATCCTGTTTCTCAGAAATGATTCCAATAATTTGCCCACCACTGAAGTCAGATTGACCGGCCTATAACTTTCTGGCCTATCCCTTGCACCCTTTTTAAATAATGGCATGATGTTTGCAGACCTCCAATTTTCTGGGACCTCGCCTGTATCTAGTGAGGATTGAAAAATGATCCTCAGAGCATCCGTTATTTCGTCCCTGGCTTCCTTTAACATCCTGGGAAACAATCCATCTGGCCCTGGTGGTTTATCCACCCTCAAGGGTGCCAGTCCCTCCAGTACTTCCTCTCTCACTATGTTTATTGTATCTAATATTTTACACTCCTCCTCATTAGCTAGAATGTCTGCATCATCCCTCCTCTCCTTGGTGAAGACAGAGACAAAGTACTCATTGAGAATGCTGCCTGCATCTTCAGCATCAACGCACAAGTTACCTTGTACCTCCCTGATAGGCCCTACCTTTTCCTTTGTTATCCGCTTGCTCTTAATGTATTGGTAAAACATCTTTGTGCTTTTCTTGATTTTTCCCTGTCAATATTTTATCGTATCCTCTCTTAGCTTTCCTGATTTACTTAATTGCTTCACGACGTCCTGAAACAGTTTATAATCATCCACTCTGCCTGTCAATGGCGAGCCGTGAATCCTGCCATTGGACGTTCGGAACTTCATTGTAATACATCTGCATATCATTATAAACCCAGCTCACCAGAATCATGCCTCAGGAGCATATTGGCATGATTGCACGATGGCCTGTTTCACAACGTACATAAGCAACATGCATCTGGCAGGCTGCACTTCGCTCGGGACTTCGAGGTTTGTTTGCCTAGCTTGCTCTGGGCAGCACTCGTGGTCATCAGCGCCAGGCTTCGCAGGCAGCACCACATCACTTTTAAGGAGCCTCACAGGCAGGTCTCTACCTAACAGACCAGCCATAAGATGGGAGTGGCTTTTCAAAAGCTGTAGGGCTAGGCCTTGCTTGGGGAAGGGGAAGAAGTGGTCTCAGGCAAGGGAAAAGGCCGCAGAGCGAGGGCTGTACTAGGGAAAGGGGGGATCCCAGGGGTACATGTTGATCTGTGCAAGTGGCCTCAAGATGGCGAGGGCTGAGGAGGCAGTCTCCGGAGGAGATGAGGCCAGGTGGAGGTGTGAGGATGTGCATGAGAGGGTCCCTTGAGCTGGCAGTGAGTGAGATGCCAGTGAACATGTGTTGAGCTTGTGTGTGTGAGTTTAGAGTGAAGAGATGGTTGCCATACCCTGGCTGCACAGATGATATCATTCATCCTCTATCTTCATTGGATGGCCAACCTTGTCTGTACAGTATTGGCACTGATCGCGACTGCCATCACCTACCAAGCAGGAGTGGTGAGATTGCTGGACCTCCTGTGGCCAGAGTGGGGGTAGATGATATCACAGCGGGCCTCCATTGTGTCCAAAAGGTGTCCCAGGGGTGCATCACTGAATTGGGGGGCTGCAGTCTTCTTGCCTTTCGGGGCCATCCTATCTTCTGAGCAGCAGTCCTGGGCTGGAAGCACTGAGAAGTGTGCACGTGGCTGCAATTTAAATATGGCATTCGGTGTGAGGAAGCGACGTGGTGACAGCGTGGCAGGCAAATGAGAGCCGCCCACCATCAAAATGGTGGAATGCATGATTAATGAGGCGGGATTGGGACGATATGGCTTGAAAAGCCGCCATTGCGGTCAACAGGTAATACGTTCTCTTTCCCACCCGCTACCGCACTTAGTGCAAGTCTGGGACGATTCCGCCCTGTATCTTTTAACTGCTCTCTCAACCTGTCCTGCCACCTTCAATGATTTGAGCACAAAACCCCCAGGTCCCTCTGCTCCTGCACCCCTTTTAAAATTGTACCCTTTATTTTATATTGTCTCTCAAAATCCTGGAACTCCCTCCCTAACAGCACTGTGGGGGCACCTACACCACAGGGGCTGCAGCGGTTCAAGAAGGCAGCTCACCACCACCTTCTTGAGGGCAATTAGGGATCGGCAATAAATGCTGGTCTAGCCAGCGAAGCCGACATCCCGTAAATGAATTTTTTTTTAAATTCCTCCTACTAAAATGAATCACTCCACACTTCTCTGTCACTGTCTGTCCATTCCACCAGCCTGTCTATGTCCTTTAGAAGTCTATCACTATCCTCCTCACAGTTCACAATACTTCAGAGTTTTGTGTCATCCGGAAATTTTGAACTTGTTGCCCTGAACACCCAAATCTAGGTCATTAATGTATATCAAGAAAAGCCGGGGTCCTAATACTGATCCCTGGGGAACTCGCCTGTAAACCTTCCTCCAGTCCAAAGAACAACCATTCACCACTAATGTTTGTTTCCTGTCATTCAGTCAATTTCCTACCTACTGTCTCTTTTATTCCATGAATCCCAACTTTGCTCACAGGTCTGTTATATAGTGCTTAATCAAATACCTTTTGGAAGTTCATGTACACCACAGCATTACCCTCATCAACCCTCTCTGTTACCTCATCAAAACCTCATGCAAGATGGTTAGACACAATCTTCCCTGAACAAATCCATGCTGCTTAATTAACCTGTATTTGCCCAAGTCACTATTAAATTTTTGTCTTGAATTATCATCTCTAGAAGTTTCCCCACCACTGAGGTTAAACCGAAGGACCTGTAGTTGCTGGGCTTATCCTCACACTCTCTTTTCAATTAGAGTGTAACATTTACAATTCTCCAGGCCACTGGCACCACCCCTGTATCTAAGGAGGATTGGAAAATTATGGCCAGAACCTCCTCAATTTCCACCCTCACTTCCCTCAGTATCCTTGGATGCATCTCATTCTGTCCTGGTGACTTGTGATCTTTAAGTACACCCAGCCTTTCTAATACCTCCTCTTTATCAATGTTTAGCCCATCATGTGTCTTAACTGCCTCCTCTCTCACTATGGGCAGGATTTCCAGTTCCGCCCAGGACAGGCATCATCGAGGGTGGGAGGGGAAAGTTTATAGAGCAGGCAAAGGTCAATTGACTTTTGGCCACTCTCCAAGTTTTCCTGTCCTGCCCACGATGATACCTGCCGTGGGTGGGACCAGAAAATCCCAGCCTATGACGGGCTGCATCTTCTTCCTTGTTAAAGATGGGTGCAAAGTGTTAATTTAGAACCTCAACAATTCCCCTGCCTCAACGTGTAAATCATCTTCTAGGTCCCTAATCAGCTCCTCCTCCTCTTACCACCCTTTTGCTCTTTATATGTCTTTAGAGGACTTTTGAATTTCCTTTTATGTTAACTGCCGTTCTCTTCTCATACTCTCTCTTTTTGCATTTCTTATTTTTTTATCATTTCCCCTCTGCATCTTCCATATTCAGTCTGGTTCTCAACTGTATTACCTGCCTTCTGTTTGTCATATGTACCCTTTTTCTGCTTCATCTTACTCTCTACCTTTACTGTCATCCAGGGAGCTTTGGATTTGTTTACCCTACCTTTCCCCTGTGTGGGATTGAATATACATGAAATGTACCCAAACTATCTCTTCTTTAAAGGCAACCTATTGTTCAGCTAGAGTTTTGCCTGTTGATCTTTGCTTCCAATTTATTTGGGCCAGAAGCATTCTCACCCCATTGAAGTTGGCTTTTTCCCACTTGTACAGCATTAGCCATCGTAAGGTTTTGCAGTCTCTTCTGTCCTTGCCACTATCAGTTCCTTGCCCTATATTCCAGTGATGAAACTACTGCTTAGCTGACTCGAGCTTGTGTGATCATCAGTAACCTCAGAGAGCTACTTTCTGACTGGTCGAGATTAGGAGGCTTGGCCCAAGCTTGCTCCATACCTGCCTCACTGAACACAGCAAAACATCAGGTGAAGGAATAACGCAGCCATTATGTAACTTGACCTCTCTACGTGGTACTGATACTGTGAGTTCTCTCATGTATTTAAGCCATTGCTCTTTCAACTTGAAAACTCTGTATCCAACCAGTCACAACTACTTCTTGCTGATACTAAAAACTGAGTTGCAGAGTTTGAGCACAGGCCAAGAACCTGACTGTGAGCAAGGACTCTGCAAACAGCTGTGAAATGGGCCAGAGCAGTGAGATGTTGGGCAAGATTTTACCATGAGCTTTCGGACCCCATGTCAAGATGAAATGGGGGGGGCCTGAGCCCGCACTCTCCTGTAGCGGCAATTTTCCCAAAGGCAGCCCCCTAATTGGCCATCTCTGGGCTGAGTAGAGTTCTGAACAAATCACGTTCTTCAGGCAGCCTTCCCCCTTTTAAATGGGCAGGCCCTGTAAAAAGGAACTGCAGGTTGCTGGATATGGGAAGCATTCAGGGTGAAGGGAGGTGACACCGCGCACCAGGGAAAGGGTTCCCCTCTTCAGGGACGCCATCCTGGAGGCACTGGACAGACAGGTGGAGACCGGGTAAGAGGCCATCAGGAGCAGGAAACCTTCCAGACAGAAGCTCAAAAGGGAATGGGTGATGGTGGCATAGTAGAAATGTCACTGGACTAGTAATCCAGATGCCCAGGCTAATGCTCTGGGGACATGGGTTCAAATCCCATCATGGCAGCTGGTGGAATTTAAATTCAACTAATAAAACTTGGAATTGAAAGCTAGTCTCAGTAATGGTGAGCATGAAACTATCATCGATTGTTGTAAAAACACATCTGTTCACTAATCCCCTTTAGGGAAGGAAATCTGCCATCCTTACCTGATCTGGTCTACATGTGACTCCAGACCCACAGCAATTGGTTGACTCTTAATGCCCTCTAAAAAGCCTAGCAAGCTATTCAGTTCAAGGGTGATTAGGTTTGGGCAACAAATGCTGGCCAGCAACACCCACATCCCATGAAAGAATTTTTAAGAAGGTGGCAAGAGCAGTTTAATACCCAGCATAGTGCAGCCAACACCTGGCAGCGGTGCAGAAAGAAGTCTAATGACCCTACTAGGGTGGTCAACGTAAGCGAATGCATCTCTCACCCACCAGACCACACACCTCTCACACTGCCCTACTCATCCAGCAGCTTTGCCTGGCACTCGGAGTGCACCCCCAACATCTGCATCTTCCAATCATGCCAGCTACAAATGCTTCTCCAATTCAGCTATGGCAGGCACACTGACATACAATCACTGGCACTCTACCCTTGCAGGAGAATGTGGCACGCAACAGGTGGGTAAACCAGAGGCCTGGCAGATGTCAGCACCCTTGACGAAATTGTCCACAAAATCATTGGGATCACCTTCACAGGTCCAGTGGTACACTGTGCTGACAAGACTGAGGATGCTGGTAAGTTGCTGCCTTATGTACTTTCTCCACTCACTCCTCACCCTCATCCTGAAGGATGCCACAATTTGGGAGTTGCCATGGAACTCCTGTTCTGCTCCCCACTGACCCAACCCACCCCTTATGTTTTTGCGCTTTAGATAGTCAAGATCTGATGTCTGCCCAGCTACCAAAGAGCCCTGAGGAAAAGAAAGAGCAGCTCTATGACAGTGAAGAGGAGGCGCCATCATTTAACCTTACACTCCCAGCCTCCAGCTCAGATACTGGCACAGCACAATGTTAGAGGGTAGTTTAAAGCATGCAGAGAGTCACCCTCTGAGTGAAGAAGTTTTTCCTCATCTCAGTCCTAAATGGCCGACCCCGTATCCTGAGACTGTGACCCCTTGTTCTAGACACCCTCAGTCAGAGGAAATATCATCCCTGCATTCAGTCTGTCCATCCCTGTCAGAATTTTATATGTTTCAATGAGATCTCCTTTCATTCTTCTAAACTCCAGTGAATCCAGGCCTAGTCATCTCAATCTCTCCTCAAACGACAATCCTGCCATCCCAGGAATCAGTCTGGTGAACCTTCACTGCACTCCCTCTAAGGCAAGTATATCCTTTCTTAGGTAAGACCAAAACTGCACTCAATACTCCAGGTGTGGTCTCACCAAAGCCCTGTACAACTGTAGTAAGACATCCTTGCTTCTATACTCAAGTCCCCTCACAATGAAGGCCAACATACCAGTTGCCTTCTTAACTGCTTGCTGCACCTGCATGCTTGCTTTCAGTGATTGGTGTACAAGGACACCCAGGTCCCTTTGTACATCAACATTTCCCAATCTATCACCATTTAAATAATATTCTGCCATTCTGTTTTTCCGACTGAAGTGGATAACTTCACACTTATCCACGTTATACTGCATCTGCCACGTATTTTCCCACTCACTCAACCCGTCTAAATCATCTTGAAGCCTCTTAACACCCTCCTCGTTGCTCTCATTCCCACCAAGTTTCGTGTCATCAGCAAATTTGGAAATACTACCTTTGGTTCCCTCACCAAATCATTGATATGCTTTGTGAATAGTTGGGGCCCAAGCACTGACCTCTGCGGAACCCCACTAGTCATCACCTGCCACTCCAAAAAAGACCCATTTATTCTTACTCTCTGTTTTCTGTCTGATAACCAATTCCCAATCCATGCCAATATATTACTCACAATCCCTTGTGCTTTAATTTTACACACTAACCTCTTATGTGTGACTTTATCAAAAGTTTTCTAAAAATACAAACATACCACATCCACTGGTTCTCCCTTAACTATTCTGCTAGTTACATCCTCAAAGACTCCAGTAGGTTTGTCAAACATGATTTCTCTTTAATAAATCCATGTTCACTTTGTCTAATCCCGTAGTTATTCTC
This sequence comes from Cetorhinus maximus, assembly GCF_964194155.1. NCBI lineage: Eukaryota > Metazoa > Chordata > Chondrichthyes > Lamniformes > Cetorhinidae > Cetorhinus > Cetorhinus maximus. The sequence goes on along the minus strand of NC_135891.1, from coordinate 66,377,887 downwards.
TAAGTGTCCTGTTATAACATCCTTCATAATAGACTCTAGCATTTTCCCTACTACTGATGTTAGGCTAACCGGTCTGTAATTTGCTGTTATCTCTATCCCTCCTTTTTTAAATAGTGGGGTCACATTTGCCACCCTCCAATCTGCCAGGACTGTTCCAGAATCTACAGAATGACAACCAACACATCCACTATTTTCATGGCCACCTCCTTTAGTACCCTGGAATGTAGACTATCAGGCCGTGGGGATTTATTAGTTTTCAGTCCCATTAATTTCTCCAGCACTATTGTTTTAGTAATACTAATTTCCTTCAATTCCTCCTTCTCACTAGACCCTTGGTTCGGTAGTATTTCTGGGAAGTTATTTGTGTCTTCCTCCATGAAGACAGAACTAAAGTGGTTGTTTAATTACTCTGCCATTTCCCCGTTCTGTTATAAATTCTCCCATTTCAGACTGTAAGGAACCTACATTTGTCTTCACTAATCATCTTCTTATTGAAGCTTTTACAGTACCTTTTATGTTCCTTGCAAGTTTACTCTCATAGTCTATTTTTCCCCTCTTAATCAATCTTTTGGTCCTCCTTTCCTGAATTCTAAACTGCTCCCAATCCTCAGGCTTGCTACTTTTTCTAGCAGCTTTATATGACTTCTCTTTGGATCTAATACTATCCTTAATTTCTTTTGTTAGCCATGGTTGGGCCACTTTTTCTGTTGTAATTTTGCATCAGAAAGGAATGCATAACTGTTGCAATGCATGCATTAATTCCTTAAATATTAGCCATTGTCTATCCACCATCTCAATGCCTTTTAATGAAGTTCCCCAATCTATCTTAGCCAACTCATGCCTCATACCTTCGTAGTTTCCTTTGTTAAGATTTAGGACCCCAGTTTCAGATCGGACTACTTCACTTTCCATCCTAATGAAGAATTCTAGCATGTTATGGTCACTGTTCCCTAAAAGACCCCACACAACAAGATTATTAATTAAACACTTCTCATTGCACAATACCAAATCTAGGATAGCCTGTTTCCTAGTCAGTTCCTTGACATTCAGGTCTAAAAAACCATCTCTTGCACACTCTAGGAATTCATCCACCATGCTAATTTAGTTTGCTCAGCCTATATATAGATTAAAGTCACCCATGATTACTGTAGCACCCTTGTTACATGCATCTCTAATTTTCTGTTTAATGCTGTCCCCTACCTTATCACTAGTTTGGCAGCCTGTAGACAACTCCCACTAATGTTTTCCACCTCTTGTTGCTTCTCAGTTCCACCCAGACTGACTCTACATCTAGAATATCTGAGCCAATATCCTCTCTCATTATTGCACTGACTTCATCCTGAACTAACAACACCATGCCACTTCCTTTTCCTTTTTGCCTGTCCATCCTAAATATTGAGTACCCTTGGATGTTCAGTTCCCAGCCTTACTCACCCTGCAGCCATGTCTCTGTAATCGCAATCATATCATACCCATTTACATCTATTTGCGCTGTTAATTCGTCTACCTTATTGCGAATGCTCCGTGCATTCAGGTACAGTGCCTTTAGACTTGTCTTTTTAACATTTTTACACATTTTTTTTGTACTATGGCCCTATTTGCTGTGAGCCCTTGGGGAGGAATTTCCCCTCAGGAGGGCACAGGAGGAGTGGGGGCACAAAACTCAGGGGTGGGTTTGCGGGGTCACATGGGGTTGGGGTTTGGACCATAAGACCATAAGACATAGGAGCAGAAATTAGGCCATTCGGCCCATCAAGTCTGCTCCGCCATTCAATCATGGCTGATAAGTTTCTCAACCACATTCTCCCACCTTCACCCCGTAACCTTTGATCCCCTTACCAATCAAGAACCTATCGATCTCGGTCTTAAATACTCTCAATGACCTGGCCTCCACAGCCTTCTGTGGCAATGAATTCCATAGATTCACCACTCTCTGGCTAAAGAAGTTTCTCCTCATCTCTGTTCTAAAAGGTCTTCCCTTTACTCTGAGGCTGTGCCCTCGGGTCCTAGTCTCTCCTACTAATGGAAACATCTTCCCCACGTCCACTCTATCCAGGCCTTTCAGTATTCTGTAAGTTTCAATCAGATCCCCCCTCATCCTTCTAAACTCCATCCAGTATAGACCCAGGGTCCTCAAACCTTCCTCATATGTTAAGCCTTTCATTCCTGGGATCATTCTTGTGAACCTCCTCTGGACCCTCTCCAGGGCCAGCACATCCTTCCTGAGATACGTGGCCCATAATTGCTCACAATATTCTAAGTGTGGTCTGACCAGAGCCTTATAAAGCCTCAGCAGCACATCCCTGCTTTTATATTCTAGTCCTCTCGAAATAAATGCCAACATTGCATTTGCCTTCCTAACTACCGACTCAACCTGCAAGTTAACCTTAAGAGAATCCTGGACTAGGACTCCCAAGTCCCTTTGCACTCCAGATTTCTGCATTCTCTCCCCATTTAGAAAATAGTCTATGCCTCTATTCTTCCTACCAAAGTGCATGACCTCACACTTCCCCACGTTGTATTCCATCTGCCACTTCTATGCCCATTCTCCTAACCTGTCCAAATCCTTCTGCAGTCTCCCCGCCTCCTCAATACTACCTGTCCCTCCACCTATCTTTGTATCATCTGCAAACTTAGCCAGGTTGCCCTCAGTTCCTTCATCTAGATCATTAATGTATAAAGTGAAAAGTTGTGGTCCCAACACTGACCCCTGCGGAACTCCACTAGTCACCGGCCGCCATCCTGAGAAGGACTCCCTTATCCCCACTCTCTGCCTCCTGCCAGACAGCCAATCTTCTATCCATGCTAGTACCTTGCCTCTAACACCATGGGCTCTTATCTTACTGAGCAGCCTCCTGTGCGGCACCTTGTCAAAGGCCTTCTGGAAGTCCAAGTAGATAACATCCATTGGCTCTCCTTTGTCTAACCTACTCGTTACCTCCTCAAAGAATTCTAACAGATTTGTCAGGCGTGACCTCCCCATGCTGACTTTGCCCGATTTTACCATGCACTCCCAAGTATTCTGAAATCTCATCCTTAATAATGGACTCTAAAATCTTACCAACGACCGAGGTCAGGCTAATCGGCCTGTAATTTCCCTTCTTTTGCCTCATTCCCTTCTTAAACAGAGGGTTTACATTAGCGATTTTCCAGTCCTCTGGGACCCTCCCTGACTCCAGTGATTCCTGAAAGATCACCACTAACGCCTCCACTATCTCTTCAGCTATCTCCTTCAGAACTCTGGGGTGTAATCCATCTGGTCCAGGTGATTTATCCACCTTCAGACCTTTCAGTTTTCCTAGCACCTTCTCCTTGGTAATGGCCACCATACTCACCTCTGGCCCCCGACTCTCTTGAACTTTGGGGATGTCACTTGTGTCTTCCACTGTGAAGACTGATTCAAAGTACCTATTCAGTTCCTCCGCCATTTCTTTGTTCCCCACTACTACTTCTCCAGCGTCATTTTCCAGCGGCCTATTGTCCACTTTTGCCTCTCTCTTACCCTTTATATATCTAAAAAAACTCTTGCAATCTTCTTTTATATTACTGGCTAGTTTACCCTCATATTTACTCTTCTCCCTCCTTATTCCTTTTTTAGTTGTCCTCTGTTGGTCTTTGTAGGCTTCCCAATCCCCTGGTTTCCCACTGCTCTTCGCCGCATTGTATGCTTTCTCTTTAGCCTTTATGCTGTCCCTGACTTCCCTTGTCAGCCATGGTTGCCTCGGAGGGGGTGTGGTGTCAGAGGTCTGAGTTTTGGGGGGAGGTCAGGTAGAGGGATGTTGGGTCGAGACGAGTATGAGGGGAGTCAGGTTGGGTTGGGTCAGGTCTGGCCTGTGGGGGTGGGTGAGTTTGGTCGGTTCAGGGGGGGTCAGCGTAGGTCAGGCAGGGGGGAAGCAGGAGTCGATTCAGTCGGGTCAGGGGAGGAGCACATTGCAGGCGGGGGGGAATCCCATGGCAGGGGTTCAGGGAATACCATGGAGGAGGGTGGTTAGTTGGGGTGTTGGGGGGGGTGTATCCCATGGGGAGTCTGAGGTATGTGGGGAGTCCTGTGTGTTGGTGGGGAGCTGGTCTGGATCTTTACAATAGTTACTCAGAAATTAGAAGAGGTTTTAATTCTTCTAAAATAAAAACAGAAAATGCTGGAAAAACTCGTGGGTCTGGCAGTATCTGTGGAGATAGAAACAGAGTTAACGCTTTGAGTTCGGAGTCATATGAACACGAAACGTTAACTCTGTTTCTCTCTCCACAGCTGCTGTCAGACCCATGAGTTTTTCCAGCATTTTCTGTTTTTTATTTCAGATTTCCAGCATCCACGGTATTTTGCTTTTAATTCTTCTAACTTTTTCTGTGTAACTATTGATATAACCCTTCGGAACAATCCAAAGTTTGTGATTTAAATTGCACTTTCAGATAGTTCCCAGAGCAGGGCAATTGCCCAGGGGAAGTTTGTGCTCCTGGGCAATTGCCATGCAAACCCTTATCTGTGAAGTTCTGAGAGAGATTCCCCAGCGCATCTTTGGCGTATCCCCCCAATCCGATGCTGGAGAGCTCAGAAGTCACAGCCCAATAAAGATGGAGAAATTGGAGTATGAGAGAAACGTAGCAAGAAATATAAAAACAGACACAAATGTATAAAAAGTAAGAGAGTAGCTAAGGTGAGCATTGGTGCCTTAGAGGATGAGACTGGGGATGAGACTGGGGAATTAATAATGTAAAACAGGGTGGACAGTCACATTGCTGAGGTCCCTGCCACTAGCAATATGCAATGGCAGCAGCAAGATGCTTGGCTCTCCTCCCCATGCCCTGAGACATGAATAAGTATCTTGTATCTTTCTTCATGGTAGAAGATAAAAAGTATCGAAAGAATAGGAGAAAATCAAGAGACAAAAGGGCGGGAGGAGCTTAAAACAATCACAGTCACAAAAAAAAACTAGGAAAACTAATGGGACTAATGGCTGACAAATCCCCTGGACCTGACGGCTGGCATCCTAGGGTCTTAAAGGAAATGGCTGCAGAGATAGTGGTTGCATTGATTATAATCCTCCAAAAATCCTTAGATGGCATGGGGAGGAGAGCCAAGCATCTTGCCACCACCATTGCATATTGCTAGTGGCAGGGACTTCAGCAATGTAACTGTCCACCGGGCAGATAATAGGGGCAATTAAGTGCCCAAGTAAGAGGCAATTCCTGCCCCCACCGGCATTTGCCCATGTCAGGAGGGCACGTCACCATCTGGGAAGACCACTAAACTCTGGCAGCCTCCCACTGGGTTCTGGGGGGCCCCCGTCCCTGATGGATGCTCCATGGTCTATGGATGAGCCCCTTCCGGTGGTAGTCGTCATCTCTGCGTCTATGGCGCTGTCATTAGAATAACCGTGGCGCCCCCACCTCACTCCTACCCCTCCCCCCACCAACCACTGGGGCCTGCCTGTCTGGCTTCTTCAAAAGAACTCACTGTTCTCCAAGAGTGCCTCATCATGGAAGCAACCTCTCCTTTGCAACACAGCCTCAGCAGTGCAGGGGGGGGGTGGGGGGTGGGGGGGGGGGGGTGGGGGGGGGGGGGGGGGGCGGGGGGCGGGCGGGTGTGGTAGCAGGCATAGACTGCTATCTTCAATTAGTCCTGTTACTTGGTCGGCAGTGGCAAATCCCACCCTGGGGTCCACTATCTGCCAGAGTGGGGTTGGGAATCCTGAAAGATGCAGCCTCTTATATGGAAAGGGAGCTCGACCAATCAGGCAACCGCTCAAAGCCAACTAAGGACAGGTAGTTTGAGATTATTGACCTTAATGTGCTGCATGTTTGGGTAAAGCTGAAATATCTCATTCCAAAGATTTTACTTCCTAAACTTGCTGCAACAATGCGGTAGTCCATGATATTCAAAGAGATCACTACATTACTAGACCAGCACAAAGATCAAGTGTCCCAGTACTGAGCCCTGTGGATATCCACTGGAAATAGCTTACCAGTCATAAAACCACTAGTTGGCTGTTACTCTTTGCTTCCTGCTGTTGAGCCAATTTTGCACCCAACTTTTCACTTTTCCCCTTAGGTCCCATGGGCTCTTACTTTTCTGATCAATCTGCCATGTGGGGCTTTGTCCAAAGCCTTGCTAAAATCCATGTATAATACATTAAACATGCTACCTTCATCAACCCCCTTGTTAGCTCCTCAAAAAATTCAAATCAAGTTCATCATCCTTTAATGAGTCCATGCTGACTGTCCTCGATTAATCCCTGTCTTTCTAAATGATAATTAGTACTGTCCCTTCGAGTTTTTTCTGATGATTTGTCCATTGCTGAGATTAGGCTGACTGGCCTATAATTACTCAGTCTCTCCCTTTCCTCCTTTTTAAACAATGGTACTATGCTCACCAGTCCTCCAGTCCTTTGACACCATGCCTGTAGCCAGAGAGGTTTGAAAAATGATGGTTAGAGCATCCATCATTAGTTAACCTTTTGTCCATATCTTTGACCTTCACATGGAGGTGGGTCAGTCAATGCTAGAAAGTGGATGCAGGGCGCTCTGTTGAAAATGGGTCAGAAATTGCCTGACCGAGGGTGAATATGACAATTGCCATTTTATCTTCAGCTCAACTTGGATGTGTCAGTCAACATTTTCATCATCACTCTGATACAGTCAAAACCTTGCTTGCAAAGTGCTGGACAGAAGCCTAGAAAGCCACAACAAAATGGCTGTGTCTGATAAATATAATGCAGAACTCCAAACTATAGTGGAAGAGAGAGGCAGCAAAGTTCTGCAACTAATGATGAAAGATGGTTAAGCAAATATATACAAACAGCTTACATTTATATAGTGCCTGTAATAGAGTAAAGCATCCCAGGCACTTCAAAGGAATGTGATGAGACAAAAATGTGACACTGAGGTCAGGCTGGACCTGGAAATCCCACTTTTTGCTGGTTTGCCACATTTTCTGTCCTGCCCGTGATGGGTCCCACCTCAGGTGGGACCAGGAAATCCCGGCCTGAGTTGCATAAGGAGGTACCAGGAAAGGTGGCTAAAAGTTTGGTCAAAGAGGTAAGTTTTAAGCTGGGTCTTGGAGGAGAGTGAGAGATGTTTTGTCGGGTGGGGGGGGGGGGGTGGAATTTCAGAGCTTGGGGCCTTTGCAGCTGAAGGCTTGGCTGCCAATGGTGGAGCAAAGGAAGCTGGGGGTGATCATGAGGCCAGTGTTGAAGAACTCTCTGAGAATGGTAGGGCACGAGGAGGTTACAGAGATAGGGAGCGGTGAGGCCATGGAGGAATTTGAACCTGAGGGCGAGTATTTTAAACTGGAGGCATAAGGGGAGTAACCACGTGAGTTAGCGAGCGCAGATCTGATAGGTGAGCGGGACCTTGGTGCAGGTTCAGATATGAGCAGCAGGGGTTTGGATGAAAGGCAGGTGAAAGATGGGACACTGGCCAGGAGGGCTTTGTAATAGTCAAATCTGGAAGTAATAATCATGGATGAATGTTTCATCAGCAGATGTGCTACAGCAGGGGCAGAGATGGATGTTATATTACCAATTTGGAATATGCATGTTAAATATCTATCTATATTGTGTGATTGTGTACAAGTTTTCGATTAAATACAGTGCATCTGGTCAATGATTTCTATTGGACATCACCAACTGAAAGTGCTGCACTGCCACCATTGGATGCAGGGGATAATTGCAGCATGATAAATTTAAAGAAGCCATTTACATTCTAAACATGAGCTCAACTCATGTATTTAGGCCTGTCGATGAAATTACATTTGTTTCGTGCACCTAACCCTATGCCGCACTTGCCTGCAATGGTCCTGACTGTACATAAGAGATAAGTTGGACCTAGGTTTAGGTGGCCAAGACAGGAAACCGGGGACTCTGAGTTCATTCTCTGTGCAAATATGAAACCCGTTTTTTTTTTTGTAAAAGGCACAGTCTAGCAACCTACCATTTCTTCCTCCTCAACTCTACAATTGCAGAATTTGTACCACCACTTGTGAAATCCTTCCATTGCTGCCATGATCTCCAAAATACAACATGGGGAACTGAAAATAAAATGAGATGGAGATTTATTCACAAGAGCACAAGAGATAGGAGCAGTAGTAGAACATACCGCCCATCAAGCCTGCTCCACTATTCAATACCATCATGGCTGATCTTGGGCTTCAGCTCCACTTTCCTGCCCATTCCCTGTATCCCAGACCCACTACTGAAAGACCAAAAATCTGTCTAAATCAGCCTTACATATATTCAGCGATGGAGCATCCACAACCCTCTGGGGTAGAGAATTCCAAAGATTCATAACCCTTTGAGTGAAGTAGTTTCTCCTCATCTCAATCCTAAATGACCAGCCCCTTATCCTGAGACTGCGCCCCCGTGTTTTAGATTCTCCGACCAGCAAACACAATCTCTCAACGCCCCTGTCAAGCCCTTTCAGAATTTTGTAGGTTTAAATGGGATCACCTCTCACTATTCTAAACTCCAAAGAATATAATCCCAATTTACTCGGCCTCTCATTAAAAGACAACCTCCTCATCCCGGGGACCAATTCAGTGAACATTCGTTGTACCCCCTCCGATGCAAGTATATCCTTTCTTGAATGTGGAGACCAAAACTGCACACAGTATTCCAGATGTGGTCTCACCAAAACCTTGTACAATTGTAGCAAGACTTCTTTATTCCCATACTCCAATCCCCTTGCAATAAAGGCCAACATGTCATTTGCCTTCCTAATTGCTTGTTGCAACTGCATGTTAACTTTCTGCATTCCTTGTACAAGCACACCCCAGTTTCTTTGAACATAAACACTAATAAGTTTCACACTTTTTAAACAATATTCAGTGCAGCAGATTGCAGGTGGCCAATAGTGTTGACCCCTTGCACTGTTTTGGACAGTTGGTTTTTGGGTAGATTGTTCCAGAAATTTGATAAATGTAAACAGGACACTAAAAGGCTGAAGGATTGGGTAATTTCTTTCCATTACATCCAATTTTCAATCTAATCCGAACCCTAACATTTCTAAGCATCAGGCTCACGATCAGACGCCTTCACCCTGAATCAAGTTCTGGTATGATAGCCAAGTGGTTATGGTACTAGGCTTGTAACCCCAAGACCAAGAGTTCAAATCTCACCATGGCAAATTATGAAATAAAAATACCTTCACTCTGAATCTCCAAACTCTCACCAACCCTAACCACCAAACTCTACCCCTATTTGTAACCAAATCCTAACCATGAGCTTTAACTTTAACCCTTCTATACATCAGACCTGGCTTCACCCTTCAAAAGTTTGATTCCTTTAAAAAAGGAGTCTTGATTCATTTGAAAAAGGACTAATCCTAAACCCTAATCACTAACCTATAACCATTAATCTTAACTCAGACCCTAAATCATTACACCAACCCTAAAGCTAATCCTAAAGTCTAACCAAAACTTCTAACCTTTAACCACTAATCCTAACCGTGACCCTAAATCCTAAATACTAAATCTGATTGCTAACCTTCAAACACTAAACCCTAGCTCTAATCCTAATACCAACAGAGGCCCACAATTTGTGTAACCATTATAACTGGGTTTACAAATGTAGTACATCTGAGACCCAACATCACGGGTGTACACTCCTAGAAGGAAGATTCATTCAGTGGAAGCACACATCAAGAAATCCCCATCGTTTTCTTTCTATTTCTTTGAATAGATAGAAAGCTGTGACAATTTCCTGGTATGTACTGCCAACAGGCAAAGGCCTTGTGGTGGGAGCTTCATTCAGTGACTCGCCCCATATAACACAAAGATCTGCCCTCACTAAATCAAAAACTAGACACTATGAGGAAGGTTATTGTGTCGCTCTTAGCTCATGCACCTCTGGGTTAGAGACATTTTTAGAACCAAGTTCTGGTCAGGATAAGATAATCTAGATGTGTGTCCAATTACTAGTGTTACAATATTTGTGGAATCATCTCAGTTTAAACAAACAGCTGCAGAATATTGCGGCTAAAAATTAGAAAGTATTTAAACTGTGAATTCCTATGCCCTACATATGAACATAAGAAATAGGAACAGGAGTAGACCATTCAGCCCCTCGAGCCTGCTCCGCCATTCAGTAAGATCATGGCTGATCTTCTTGTGTTTCGATTTCCACGTTCCTATCTAACCTCGACAGCCTTTGATTCCTATGCCTAACAAGAAACTATCTACCTCTGTCTTAAAAATATTCAATGACCCCGCCCCCACCACCTTCTGAGGCAGAGAGCTCCAAAGTCGCACTCTGAGAGAAGAAAATTCTCCTCATCTCTGCCCTAAGAGGGCGACCTCTAGTGCCCCCTAGTTCTGGACTCATCCACAGGAGGAAACATCCTTTCAACGTCCACCTTGTCAAGGCCATTCAGGATCTTGTATACTTCAATCAAATTACCCCTCACTCTTCTAAACTCCAGTGGAAACAAGCCCAGTCTGTCCAACCTTTCCACATAAGACAACCCACTCGTTCCAGGTATCAATCTAGTAAACCTTCTCTGAACCGCCTCCAATGCCTACCTGAAGAACAAGTCTATAGGGGTCCCATAAAGCTGTGTAAAATACAAATTGAATGGTATTTGATGTAGTCCCACAGCTGATGCTTTCAGTTTTGATGGGAGAACCTCCTCAATTTATGTGAGCTTCAACTTTGTGTTGTCACAGTAACAGCCCTGATATCACAGTAAGGTGCGCATGACATCACAAAACCCTGTAACAGTCTCCTATGTTTAAAATACCATAGCAACAAACACATCACCCACCTTACGTTATTAGGATATAGGGTGAATGTATACATTACACAGAATTACATAGAGTGTACACAACACACAAACAGGTCAGTCAGCCCAACAGATCTATGCTCATGTTTATGCTCATCACAGGCCTCCTCTTCATCTAACTCTAACTTTTGAATCCTCTCTCTTCATATGTTTACCCAACTTTCCCTTAAATGCATCTGTGTAAATGTATTTATTTTTCTCAACTGTTCATTGTGATGGTGAGTTCCACAGTCTCACCACTCCCTAGGAAAAGAGGTTTCCCCTGAATTCCCTATTGGATTTATAAGTGACTATCTTATATTTATGGCCCTTCATTTTGGTTTTCCCCACAAGGGGAAACATCTTCTCTACATCTAACATATCAAACCCTTTCATAATCTTGAAGACCTCTAATAAGTCACCCTCAGCCTTCCCTTTCTAGGGAAAAGAGCCCCAACCTACTCAATTTTTGTTGTTCAGTATAACCTTTCAGCGCTGGTGTGCCAAATTAGTGAGGCTGACTTAATAAGCTATTGGATTCCTGATATTCATGACTTATCTGAAAGCATATCTCACCTTCAGGTGTCTGTCAGTCAACACAAGGTCATAATCTCTTGGCCAGGTGATGTTCAGATTGTATAAACCATGAGAGTGAACCTTAAGCAGTTACTTAGTCACCTAACACCTCGCAGTGAATGAACAAATTGCTTCTTACTAGACTAGTAATCCAGGGACAGGAATTCAAGCAGATAGAGGAATTTAATTTCAATTAATAAATGTGAAATAAATAGCCCTTCTCAGTAATGTTCATGAGACTTGTAAAGAATATATCTTTATATTTCTGTTGGACTGTGGATTAAAATTACAATGCTTGCAGTTTGAAAGACATGTCTACTGGAACACTGTGAGGGATATGCACAATGTTGCTGTCCTGGAACAGAGTGTGCCATGAAAGACAGGATGGTGCCAAGGAGGAGTCCGGTCTAAATGGGGAACTGCCTGGCAACAACAGTTTAATTGACTCCTGACCAGGTGACTAGGGTTTGTGAGAGAGCAGTGCAGCAAAATAGCTCCTAGCTTGTAAGGAAAAATACCTAAAACCTTTGCTTCCTGTGTTTGTAAGGTTCCAGTAATTCTACAATTATAGCTAGCTGGCTTTTTCTCCTAATATCTCTATAACCTGCTCCCTCTCTGAAAACCCCTGTCAAGAGGCAAAGGGGGAAAAAAACACCATTAGAGACGTTGAAAAGCAAGTGCTCAGCCAGTGAACTAAAGACTGAAAGTGCTGGAAGACCACCTCATGTCATCAACAAAGAACTGAAAGGAATTTGGAAGACATCGATCAAAATCAACCCAACGAATCCTGTACTCCGGAATTGATGCTATTGAACTGTCTTATCCCACCTTAAAATCTATGTTTTTGTTTGCCTTATGTGTCTTGTATGTGTACATATAGTGATTTAAAAAGGGGTAGAGTTTAGGTTAGAGAGTTAGAAATTAGCAGCTTATATTTCTTTCTTTTGGCACTGGTTAATGACAATTTGTTCAATAAACAGTTATTTACTTATTAAGTTTACAAACTTGGTGCTCGTATTCTGTTAACCTAAATTAAACAGTTAGGTGGGCTGATCAAACTTTTTCACATTTGTCACGGCTCCAGGAGCAGCAGGGTTTGACATTTCAGCGCACTATCCCCAGTGAGTTGTGACAAACTACACATTGTCATAAAAACCCATCTGGTCCACTAATGTCCTTCAGGAGAGGGAATCTGCCATCATCACCCATATGTGACTCCAGACCCACAACAATGTGGTTGGCTTTTAAATACTCCCTGACATGGCCTACTTGGCTAGCAACTCAGTTCAAGGAGAATTAGGGATGTGCAACAAATGCTGCTCATATCCAAAGAACAAATAAAGAAATTATCTGTAGAATATTGGCTGATCTCCCTTGTTTATGGGTAGCCTGGGATCTGGACCATGGTTGTGATGTTTAACTGCAAAATGGAGTGGTGTTTAACCTGCTCTGTCTCTTTAAGGTTACCCGTAGAAAAGTAAACCAAATATGAGACCCCGAAGGTCAGATCGAGCTAAATTGCTTAGGGAAGTGTCTGTAGATTGGCAGCTCCTTGTAAGTCCTGGAATTCTTTCTTTTATTGATTACTTTCGTTTATGACACTGATGCGTGACAAACTTGTACAAAACACATATATGTTCAATCAGCAAGTCAACTTGTGTTTTTATTGTAGTGTTTTGTGTTAATGATCATTTCAGCCTTGAGTTCTATGTGCGTTTTTGAATGCTGGGGACTAGTTTTCCACAGTCGTGAAATTTACCTTTTACAGTCTTTTCCACGCTTTTTTATTTAAAATGTGTCAGCTGTGAAACAAGTGAATCATTAGACTTACTGAAGATACTGTACTCCCACCACTGGACGGAGGGTGTAATGACGGCATGGTAAGTTTAAAGGTGCCGTTTCCATTCTAAACTTGTCATGTATTTCAGCCAGTGGATGAAATTACATTTGTTTTATCAACCTAAACCAGTACTTTACTCACCTGCAGCAGTCCTGGCTTGACACAAGAGATAAGAACGTCGTAAATTTAGGTGGCAAAGCCAGGGAACCAGCATTTCCCTGAGATTCTGTGAACATTCTCTGTGGAAACATAAAAGTGTTCCTTTTTTAACCCTTTCTTGTAAAAGACACAGATTAGCAATACTACCTAGGAAAGCAGCAGTCCATCTATCACTAAGATAAAAGCAAAATACTGCGGATGCTGGAAATCTAGAACAAAAACAAAAATACCTGGAAAAACTCAGCAGGCCTGACAGCATCTGCGGAGAGGGATACAGTTGACATTTTGAGTCCGTATGACCCTTCATCAGAACGAAGACATATAGAAATGAGATGAAATATAAGCTGGTAGAAGGGGGTGGGACAGGAGAGTTCGATAGGGAGCCAGTGATAGGTGGAGGCCAAGAAGAGACTGCCAAAGATGCCATAGACAAAAGGACAAAGGGGTGTTGACGGTGGTGATATTATCTAAAGGATGTACTAATGGGGACATTAAGGGAAGCAAGCTAGTGGCAGATGGCCCTAGTGCAGGTGGGGTGGGGGGAAGGGATTGAAATGGGCTAAAAGGTGCAGATGAAACAATAGATTGAAATAAATTTAAAAATAGGCGGGAAAAGAAAAAAATGTAGTGTAAAAAAAATAATAAATTATTGGAAAAAGGGGGATCGGAAAGGGGGTGGGGATGGAGGAGAGAGTTCATGATCTGAAATTGTTGATCTCAATATTAAGTCCGGCAGGTTGTAAAGTGCCTAGTTGGAAGATGAGGTGCTGTTCCTCCAGTTTGCATTGAGCTTCACTGGAACATTGCAGCAGGCCAAGGATGGACATGTGGGCATGAGAGCAGGGTGGAGTGTTGAAATGGCAAGTGACAGGGAGGTCTGGGTCATGCTTGCGGACAGACCGAAGGTGTTCCACAAAGCGGTCACCCAGTCTGCGTTTGGTCTCTCCAATGTAGAGGAGACCACATTGGGAGCAGCGAATGCAGTAGACTGAATTGAGGGAAGTGCAAGTGAAGTGCTGCTTCACTTGAAAGGAGTGTTTGGGCCCTTGGACGGTGAGGAGGGGGGAAGTAAAGGGGCAGGTGTTGCACCTTCTGCGGTTGCATGGGAAGGTGCCGTGGGAGGGGGATGAGGTGTAGGGGGTGTTGGAGGAGTGGACCAGGGTGTCCCGGAGGGAACGATCCCCCCAGAAAGCCACCAGGGAGGGTGAAGGGAAGATGTGTTTGGTAGTGGCATCATGCTGGAGTTGGCGAAAATGGTGGAGGATGATCCTTTGAACGTGGAGGCTGGTGGGGTGATAAGTGAGGACAAGGGGGACCCTATCATGGTTCTGGGAGGGAGAGGAAGGTGTGAGGGCAGAGGCGCAGGAGATGGGCCGGACACGGTTGAGGTTGAGTCCATCTATCACCTCTGGCAAACGGACGGTGTTTGATGTATTGTGTGTGAAATTCTCAAGATTATGTACAGGCAGTGATTTGGATCACATACTGACTCTGTACAGCATAAACTGTCCAGGAAGGCCAATAAACCTGAAATAATAACAAATCACTGAAAAACAGACAGTAGATCTGTCGAGAGAGAAAAACAAGAGACAGTGCTTCAGGTGGTTGACGAACAGGAGTAAAGCTGTGGAAAAGAGAAGGCAGGCAAAGAACAAGAAGGGCAAGGTCTGCGACAGGTTGGACTAAATAGAACCCCTCCTTCCCACACCGCCCCTTCCACCAGGTGTTCACCCACCCTAATCTGTTTATCCTTATGCCAATTTGCATGTGGCTATGTAATAATGCAGAGTTAAAACTCCTGAAGTCATGTCCTGTAATTTAGCTCCTAATTCCTGGTACTCTCCAAATAGAATTGGTTGCCTATTCTTTCCGCTGTTGTTGGTCCCAACATAGAGCATAGGGACTGGATTCCATCACCCCCCGCCCCCAGCCTCCTTCTCCAGTCCCCTACCAGAATATAAATGCGTAAAGGCATCAGTTGAGTTGTGATGCCCTCATGCCCGACTGGCATCTCCAATCCTGAGGGAAGGAGAAATGTGAAGGGAAAAATGCTGACACCATCGATCTCCCAACTGTGTTTATTTTATACAGTGACACAAACTGGAGTGAACTGCCGAGAGGTAAAGAGATTTGAGAGTCTAAGTACAAAAATCACTGCACGTTAGTGGACATGTACAAAAAGTGATCAAAACGGCTAATGGAGCATTGGCTTTTAGCTAAACTGCAACAATGGGGAAGTTCGGCCTCAGTTGTATAGAACTATGTATTCAACTGTGCCTGAAGTGCCGCTTCAGTGTTGGACACACTATGTCAGGGAAGATATATTGACTTGAATTTTGTTGAGCTTATGATGGTGAAGCTGTCATTGTTCGCCACCGTTGCAATAGTGAGAAGCCCGGGAACTTTGGGGAAGTACACATACACTGTAGCACGTAATGGAGAAGTTGTGGTGGGCCTTCTGAGCTGCTCCAGAGGTTTCACTAATGCATGGAGTCGACCTTAAGGTTAAAAGGGAAGAAATGGCCCTGGTGAGAATTTGGGCTGCTTGGGGCAGTTTAATGTGGTTCTGAAACTGTTTATCTATAACTTTTTTAAAAATGACTATAAATTCATGATTTTTCAAACTGTCTCTGATACCATTTAACTGATTTTTAAAACTAAGTATAAATTTATGAGTCACGAAATGCATTTCTGTAGCTTTGCCCTAGCAGTGCAACAAAGACCTACATAACGCTGCATATTCCGGGGAAGGGGGATGGAGGGCTCCCTCCAAACCCCCCACCTCAGGAGGAAAGTCAGCTTCGCTCCACATCAGCCCGCCCCGCAGCTATAACATGCTGCAGGCGCCCAAAATTGGTGAAGGGCGGGTATTTTGCGTCCCTCATTGGGAAGTCCCACCCTCGGGAGCTGCCAGCCAATCGGATTAGCTGGCAGTTCCAACAGTCCCAGCAGCACCAAGATCTCATTAGTGGGCACTGCCGGGACCGCAAGAAGACCCAAGAAGACGGCTAAATGGATTCCGGAGTTTTGAAAAATTCATTCATGGGATGTGGGCGTCGCTGGCCAGGCCAGCATTTATTGCCCATCCCTAGATACCCTTGAGAAGGTGGCGGTGAGCTGCCTTCTTGAACCGCTGCAGTCCATGTGGTGTAGGTACACCGACAGTGCTGTTAGGGAGGGAGTTCCAGGATTTTGACCGAGCGGCGCTAAGGAACAGTGATATATTTGCAAGTCAGGGTGGTGAGCGACTTGGAGGGAACTTGCAGGTGGTGATCCCTGCAGGATTCCTAGCCTCTGGCCTGCTTTTGTAGCCACAGTATTTATATGGCTAGTCCAGTTCAGTTTTTGGTCAATGGTAACCCCCAGGATGTTGATAGTGGGGGATTCAGTGATGGTAATGCCATTGAGCATCAAGGGGCGATGGTTGGATTCTCTCTTGTTGGAGACGGTCATTGCCTGGAACTTGTGTGGCACGAATGTTACTTGCCACTTGTCAGCCCAAGTCTGGATATTGTCCAGGTCTTGTTGCATTGCTGTGGTGAGGTAGTTCTGGGGTATTGGGTAGAGAAGGTTGGCCAGTTTAGGGAGGGGGAAGGGGTTGGGGTGGTGGGTTTTGGTGAGCAGGCGGGTAGGAAGAAAAGGGGGTTACATCCTTAGGGGGGCTGCCTTCTGATGCGCAAAGGGCACCCACCGAAAATATACACCCCTCCTTCCCACCCTTTTAAAAACTTTATAAGAAAAACTCACTCCCACCAGACTGCCCACACCAACTATATTATTCCATGGGCAGTGTATTATTGGGGTCAATTGGCTTGTTAACAAGCTCAATTGACCCTTAATTATTTATTTAAATATGGTGGGCAGGTTACAAATTTTGGTACTCGCCCACCTACTATGATATGGAGGTGAGCTTGGGGCTGGGCAGGAAGTTTGTGGGCTGGGCACCCACCCTGTTTTACATTTTTACATGCCCCCCCCCCCGCACCCCGCCGAAAACACAAGGGGCCCACATAAAATCCAGCCCCTGATTTTCTCAAGGGCAGACTATAATGCTGACTGCTACCTGTGAAGCCCATGCAGCATTCTCCAAGAATATGACCGCATGTTGAATTGGCACTATCCTGAAGTCATACAGCCCAGCCAGCAGATGTCATGCCAGGATTCTGAGTTTGGACAACACAGGTCCTGACAAACTCTGTGGCCTCTACCAACTTGGAGTTGGGGACCTCCATGTTTCTTGACAGCAACCAGAGGCTGTCTGGCAGGCCAGCTCATGCACTCAGCATCTGGGCGTGCATGCGCATACTCTATCAATCCTCCTTCGACAGCATCTGCCAAACCCGCGACCACTACCACCTACAAGGACAAGGGCAGGAGACACATGGGACACCATCACCTGGAGGTTCCCCTCCAAGCCACTCACCATCCTGACTTGGAACAATATCGGCGTTCCTTCAGTGTCACTGGGTCAGAATCCTGGAACTCCCTCCCTAACAGCACTGTGGGTATACCTGCAGCGGTTCAAGAAGGTGGCTCACCGCCTCCTTCTCAAGGGTAATTAGAGATGGGCAACAAATGCTGGCCTAGACAGTGATGCCCACATCCCATGAAAGAATTTTAAATATCCCATCTTAACGACGTCCTCATCTGAATCCCCTATAGGAGTACTCATTTTCAACCTTGCCCTCTGATGTGCTGGCAAACAAACCATCCATCACCCTGGTCTGACTGCAGACCACTAATGCCCTGTGACTCACCATGTGCAGATCCCAACTCTATACTAGCCTTCAAGACACATGCAGTGCCAAAAAATGAACTGGTGGTTGTATCAAAGTAGGTGGCATGATCTCTTTCTCGATGCTGTCGTTCTCTCTCTCTTCCTCCTGGAGCTCCTGTGGCTGTGCAGGTGGCAGTTCTTGGATGTGTGAAAGCAGGAACTCAAAAAGGGGAAATCTGGGGTGAGGGAAGGGGGATGGGGTGAGAAGCAAGAGCTCCATAGTCACACCATACCAAATAGCAGGATGAGGGTGATGAGGGAGTTGAGAAGGGGCATAAGGCTGGAACATATTGTCATCTTCAATGTTCTCAGTGATGTTGGGTGCCACGGGCTCCATCACAGCTGGATCCATGATGCTGAGAACCATCTCCTCCCGAGGGTTCAGGAGATGCAAGTGAACTTTTCCCTCACTGGTTCTGCTCTGCTCCCATTTATTGTGTGCCACCTTGTCCTGTAAGAGAGAGGGACAAATCGCTTTGTCAGGGATTGTTTTGCACTGTCATTGGGTGATGTGCCTGCCAAAGCTGAATAGCTGTGTTGGGGGATTTCTCAATTACGCTTCTTGGGGTCTGTTAATTTGCTGAGGGCTTCCTGTTAGTGTGGCCAAAAGAAAATAAGAGAAAGCCACGAGACCCCAGCTGGAGGCGAAGGCACAGTTGATTTTATTATCGTTACAATGAGAGATGTAGACTACACCAGAGTCACATCTAACCAATACAAGCATGTATCCAGTTTTTATGGTAAGACAGTTTCATTCATTGCTATGGCTAGCAATACAGCGGAGATAGTAAACAATACGCGGAGATTGTTTCCCATTTCATATTAACGATTGTACAGTCAAGTTCATGTTACAATGCAGCCGGAGGTAAACTCTGATAAGTATTGATAGCCTGTTAACGATCGGAGGTGAACTCCGATGAATATTGATAGTCTACTATTGTCTACTTACAGACATCCATCTCTCTTTAACTGCCCTCCCGGAACAAGGTTATGTGTGTTCACAATGCCCAGACGGTTCCGATTATTTTAAACACACAAAATGCACATACAACCCATGTCAACGTCTGTCCCTATCTTACACAGATTTACATTATTAACTAGCTCAGCCTATTACCTTTGTTCTCAACTGATCCAGGTTTGCTCACGAGCAGCAGGGGTCCAAGCACCGGCACTAAGGAGTAGTCCCTACATACCTTTCCGTCTAGTTAATGTCGGTGGGGGACCCACCACACAGCCCAGGAACCATGTTCCCTGACTAAAAATTCCCCACAACAGCTGGAAGTATGTGGAGGCAGCAGGAGGTGGGTGTGAGGCTGGCATCATTTGAAGGTGCATGAGTATAAGGTGGAGCATCTGAATGTTAGGTGTGATTCCTGAGTGCCAGGGATTGCTGCTGGGTGAGTGATGGCAGTATGGTGCAGCGTGAGAAGTTAGTGGTGCGATGGGGAGGTGAGATCATGTGAAGATGCATTCACTGACCTTAACCATGCATGTGAGGTCATTGGGCTTTGGGTAGCACTGCTGCCAGGTCCTTGGGTCCAGACTCTGGGAATTGACCTTCCTGGCCACCTGCTCCCAATTCCCATCCAAAGATGGTCCTAGAGGCCCCACTGACATTACAGGGACCATGTCTTCTCTCCTTGTGCCTATATTATTGTGTTGTTGGGTTGGGGTGCTTTCAATAGCTCCCAAAGACTGCCAGCTGCAAACACCCTAACTTTATTGTAGCATATTTAGAGTTATGAGAACACTCCCTTATCCATGCTGCTTTCTCCTTGGCTCTCAGATCACATGCGTATATGTCACTTCCTTCTATGACATCGCAGACTATTACAGTTAACTCTTTATGGGACTTAGTCTAACATTTCCATTATACCACAGTAACCACCTACACCACCTGCCTCCATTAGTCCTAACACCATGAAAGATATCTTTACTAGTTTTCAGGTCTCTCTATTCTTGCTTTAGAATTGTACCATTTAGTTTTGATTGCCTCTCCTTGTTCTTTCTTCCAAAATGTATTATTTCGCACATCACTGCGTTAAATTTTCGTCTGCCATTTGCCCATTTCCCCATTCTGTTAATGGCATCCTGAAGTCTGTTGCTGTCCTTCTCACTTTCCCAAGTTTTCTGTCATCCTCAGATTTTGAAATTATGCCCTGTTTTTCCCAAGTCCAGGTCTTTAATCTATATCAAAAAGAGCAATGGGTCCTAATACTGCCCCCTGGGAAACACCACTAGATCCTTCTCTCCAATCTGAAAAACAACCGTTCATCATTTTTCTCACTTTCCACCATTTAGTTCATTTTGTTTTCTTGCTGCCATTGTCCCTTTAATCCCACAGGCTTCAGTTTTGCTAACAACTCCATTCTGCATTATTTAAAGTTATTCTTATAAAGCTAGAAATCTTTTGGACAAGAACTCACAGCAACAATTTATGTCAGCCATGGCTCATTGGTTGCTCTCACCTCTGGGTCAGAGCTGCAGTTCCCTTGCTATAACTTTTAACATTGGCAATCTGGTTTTGCTCAACTGAGCAGACTAAGACCATCTCAATACACATCCCTTTCTACACAACATTAACCCATAAGGGTAAAGACTTTAGGTCATTACAATACATACATCAAAAGGGTCACCAAAATCAGAGTTTAGAGTATATAATCTCACTGTCACTTTACTGCACTACTGAGGGAGTGCTGCATTGCTGTAGGTACCGTTTATCATATCAGCTGTTAAACCGAAGCCCCACCTATCCTCCCAGTTGGATGTAACGGCACTATTCTAAAGAACAGGTGAGTTCTCCACCATGTCCTGAGCAATATATATTCCCCAGCCAACATCACTAAAACAGATTATCTGGTAATTGTCTGCTTCTTTTGGCCAGTTCATTCTGAATCCCTCTGTAACCAGGGAATTTAGGTCTTTACAGTTGCATGGACCTTCTGCATTGAGCAACCAGTTCCTCTGAAGCACAATTCAGCGTTTTATTTCTTGCTCAGTCATCAGTTCCTCAACCACACGCCTCGAAACTCCCAGTGAGGGAACTTAGAAATCACAGGATGCTTAAGAAAAACCACTCCACAGCACAAGGAGGAAACGGTGATATAATGCGATAATTGGGGAATGACAAGGGCTGGGTTCCTGACAGGTTTGGTTCAATCACCTAGTCTGAGTTTAAATTCACAAGACAGATCTGCTTGAAGGTTCGAATAACGAACCTTTCAGTCTGTTTGATCTCATCCTTTCAGAATACAAACCCAATCAGCTGTTCCATGAGAATATCCAGTTGTTTCTTAAACTATTCAATATCCTGGCCTCAACCATTCACCTTGAAAGCTGTTACTGCTGTTCATCACGCTTAGTGCCTGTCTTTGATTTGACTATCACTCTGATCCTGGACAGATGCCAGGATGAGAGTGATAATAGTGACCATGAAACTGCTAGATTGTGTAAAAATCCATCGAATTCACTGATGTCCTTCAGAGAAGGAAACCTGCCATTCTTACCCGGTTTGGCTTACATGTGACTCCAAATCCATTGTAATGTGGTTGACTCTTAACTGCCCTCACAAATGGCCTAGTAAGCCATTCAGGTGTATCAAACCGCTACAGAAAAGTTTAATAAGACTAAAACCAGACACAAGAAGGGTGCACCCTGCCCAGTCATCCCTGCAAAGTCCTCCTTATTAACATGTGTGCACTTGTGTCAAACCTGGGAGAGCCTTCTCACAGACTCATCAAGAAACAGCCTGATACAGTCATACTCACCGAATCACTACTTTTGGTCAATGTCCCAGACTCCTCCATCACCATCCCTGGGTATGTCCTAACCCACAGGCAGGACAGACCCAGCAGAGGTGGCGGCACAGTGGTATACAGTCAGGAGGGAGTTGTCCTGAGAATCTTCAACATTGATTCCCAATACCATGAAGTCTCATGGCATCAGGTTAAACATAGGCAAGGAAATCTGCTGCCGATGACCACCTACTGCCCCACCCTCAGCTGATGAATTAGTATTGTTCCATGTTGAACACCACTTGGAAGAGGACTGAGGGTGATAAAGGCTCAGCATGTATTTTGAGTGGGACACTTCAAAGTCCATCACCAAGAGTGGCTTTATAGCTGGCTGAGTTCTGAAGGACATATCTGCCAGACTGGGCCTGCAACAGGTGGTCAGAGAAGCAACAAGAGGGAGAAACCTACTTAATCTTGCCCTCACCAATCTACCTGTCGCATTTAGATCTGTCCATGATAGTGTTGGTAGGAGTGACCGCCACGCACAGTCCAGGTGGAGACAAAGGGTGGTATTTTAAGTCCCCCCCTAAAAGAGGTCTGGGAGGAGGGAAACATAAAATCAGGTCTGAAGACTGTCACCTTCCCACCTCCCCTGGTATCTTATCAATAGCAGGATAGGTGGTGGGAGGCCCACCTGCTCATAGTCAACTGAGGCCCTAAGTGGCCAATCTTCCCGCTGATGGGACAGATGGACACTTTGCCAACTCAGAAGGCTGCTCAGTAAAAGCTGGCGGCCCCTTTGTTGGCTCCGGGAGGGTCCCTCCAGGTTGGGCACCCTGTGACGCACATAGGGCACCCCCGGCATCAAGCGCTGCCCCTGCTGGAAGAGCAACCCCGCCCCCCCCAACCCACTCTCGCAATCAACGCCACCCCTCACTGGGGCCTGCCTAATTGGTCCAACCGAGGTTTACCCCAATTACCTTTACTCCAGGCCTCCTCAATGGTCCCTAGTCAGGGGACTACAACTCCCAGTGATTAGCCAGCAGCTCTTAGAGGAGGGACATCCCGTCTCTAAGGGGTGGAAGCCACGAATTATTAGTCGCCTGAAAAACGTAAAATTCAGTCATGGCTTCCAAGGCCAGCGGAGGTGGAGTTGACCCTGACTTTCTTGTGGTGTATGGAAACACCGCCTCCACATTGTATCCTGGCCAATGTCTTGTCTTCACACTGAGGACACTCTCTAATGTGTTTTATGGCACTGCTGCTGTGCTAAATTAGATTCTGAACAGATCAAGCAACTCAAAACTGGGAATCCATGAGGTGCTGTGGGCCATCAGCAGCAGCAGATTTGTATTTAACCACAATCTGTAACATCATGACCTGGCGTTTCCCTCACTCTACCATTACTATCAAGCTGGTGGACCAACTCTGGACAATGAGAAGTGTAGGAGGGCATGCCAGGAGCAGCACCAGGCATACCTAAAAATGAGATGCCAATCTGCTGAAGCTAAAATACAGGACTGCAAACATAATAAATAGCGGCAGCAGCATGTGATACAGAGAGCTAAGTGATTCCACAACCAAAAGATCAGATCTAATCTCTGCAGTTCTGCCACAACCTGGTGCCAATGGTGATGGACAATTAAACAACTAATGGGAGGAGAAGGCTCCATAACCATCCTCATCCTCAATGATGTCAGACCCAAAATGACAAGACTGAAACCTTTTCGACAATCTTCAGCCAGGAGAGCTGTGTGGATGATCCATCTCAGCCTCCTCCTGAGGTCCCCAGCATCAAAGGTGTCAGTCTTCAGCCAATTCGATTCACTCCACATGATATCAAGAAACAGCTGAAGGTCCTGGGTACTGCAAAGGCTATGGGCCCTGACAATATTCCGGCAATAGTACTGAAGACTTCTGCTCC
The DNA here is from genome assembly GCF_964194155.1 of Cetorhinus maximus. Lineage (NCBI taxonomy): Eukaryota > Metazoa > Chordata > Chondrichthyes > Lamniformes > Cetorhinidae > Cetorhinus > Cetorhinus maximus. Next base: position 66,354,125 of record NC_135891.1, on the reverse strand, counting down.
AGCACTTGCTGCGCTCCTAGCCAAGCTGTTCCAGTGCAGCAACAATACTGGCATCTACCCGGCAATGTGGAAAATTGTCCAGGTATGTCCTGTACATAAAAAAGGACAAATCCAACCTGGCCAATTACTGATCCATCAGTCCCCTCTTGATCAACAGTAAAATGATGTAAGGGGATATCAACAGTGCTATCAAGCAGCACTTGCTTAGCAATAACCTCCTCTGTGAGGCTAGGTTTGGGTTCCGCCAGGATCACTCGGCCTCTGACCTCATTATAGCCTTGGTTCAAACATGGACAAAAGAGCTGAACTCCAGAGGTGAGGTGCGAGTGACTGCCCTTGACATCAAGGCAACATTTGACCGCATCAAGGAGCCCTAGCAAAACTGGAGTCAATGGGAATCAGGGGGAAAACTCTCCACTGGTTGGAGTCATACCAAGCACAAAGGAAGATGGTAGTGGTCGTTGGAGGTCAATCATCTCAGCTCCAGGACATCACTGCAGGAGTTCCTCAGGGTAGTGTCTTCAGCCCCACCATCTTCAGCTGCTTCATCAATGACCTTCCCTCCATCACAAGGTAATGAGGCCAGAATTGGTAATGTTCGCTGATGTTTCCACAATGTTCAGTTCCATTCGTAACTCCTCAGATACAGTATATGTCCATGTGCGGCAAGACTTGGACAACATTCAAGTTTGGACTAATAAGTTTAAGTAATATCTGCGGCACACAAGTGCCAGGCAATGACCATCCCCAACAAGAGTGAATCTAACCATTGCCCCTTGACATTCAATGGTATTACCATTGCTGAATCCCCCACTAGCAACATCCTGGGCGTTACCATTGACCAGGAATTTAATGGGCCTGTCATATAAATACTACCTGTCACGACAACAGCAGATCAGGAGCTTGGAATTCAGAGATGGAAAATACTGTGTTTCCAAGAGCAGGTCGGAGGCTGGGAATCCTGTGGCAAGTAACTCACCTCCTGACTCCCCAAAACCTGTTCACCATCAGGAGTGTGATGGAATACTCCCCACTTGCCTCGATGAGTGCAACTCCAACACTTAAGAAGCTTGACACTATTCAGGACAAAGCAGTCCCCATTTAATTGACATCCCATCCACAAACATTCACTCCCTCCACCACGAAAGAACAGTAGCAGCAGTATGTACCATCTACAAGATGCACAGCAGAAACTCAACAAGCCTCCTTAGACAGCACCTTCCAAACCCACAACCACTGCCATCTAGAAGGACAAGGGCAGCAGACACATGGGAACACCACCAACTGCAAGTTCCCTTCCAAGCCACTCACCATCCTGAGTCGGAACTATATTTCCATTTCTTCACTGTGGCTGGGTCAAAATCTTGGAACTTCCTCCTTCAGAGAACTGTAGGTGTACCTGCACCACATGGGCTGCAACAGTTCAAGATCACAGTTCACCACCACCTTCTGAAAGGCAATTAGTGTTGGGCAACAAATGCTAGTCTTGCTAGCGATGCTCAAATCCCATGAATGAATAAAAAATGGATAAAAAACCTGACCCTGCTGTATGTCCTAACCTTGACCTTTAACCTGACCCTGTGCCCTCTTCACCTGCTGCTTCCAGCCTATCCATTTACCTTGTCTCAGTACATCTCCTTAAGATTCTCTCCAACACATTCTTTTTCGAGGCTGAAGAGCATATCAAACCATTTCTCAGCTCTTTCCCTGACTAACATGGACTGACCTCCTATGCATGAGATCTATTGCCAACTAGCCGCCTCATGCTGTGGCGAAGGAACAGTATCCCATATTCACGGAGCAGCCTGACCAGGGCCCTATGTAACTCCACAATCACCTCTGGCACTTTGAACTTAACTAGTTTGACAGCATAAACAATCATCCTATTAATGTTGTTTATCAGCATTTGACCTCAATGACCCTCCCTGTTCCTGCGTGGAATGGTGACCCAGGCAATAGATGGCACAGCCCTGATCAGAAACTATGCTCAGTCAATGAGGCCTCCTACAAAGGCTCCCTATCACTATCCTGTGCACTGAAATGAAGCTAAATGTTTGTTGGTCATTTAAAGCCAAACCCCTGTCAGGTTCTCCAGCTTGGAATCAACAGGAACGTCTCTGCTGACTTTCCTTTCAGACCTGACTCCCTTTGCGGATTTAAGACTCTCGTTCTTATTCATTGTTTTCAGACCAAAATTGATCAGATAAAATAAAGGACAAGCCATAGCGTAGCAACAGCTGTGATTCAACTAAAAGGCCCGTTACCACCTTCTCCGGGTAACTAGGAAGGGACAACAAATGCCAACCTTGCCATTGTTGCCCACATTCTGACAACAGTCCGGCACTCTGTACAGCACTTGGGTTGATTGGGACTTGAATCAGCAACTTGTGACTCAGAGGTGAGGGTGCTGCCCCTGAGCCAAGGTTGACACATGACAGATTGGCATCATGCAGGGTTGAAGGCTGCCATGTGATCACATCCCAATCATAATCTATAGCTTCAGAGGAAGACAGTGGCAGAGGGATATTAGGAATAAGGAATGGAACCCTTTCCCATTCATGCAGATTTAAATATGAGCATCTGAACTTACCTAGTATGAGTTTGGAACCTTCTTCAATCTGGGAGACACATTTGCCTGTTTTTATTTTGCTGCAAGCTTCCCAAAAGTCTCAGATTTCTTCAAAATGGTGTTCCACTGACCTCTTCCCGTGAGGTGCAGGTCATGCTCTGTTGATTCTGTACTGAACCAGGCCGATAGCCTCTGCATAGTAAAATCAGAAACAGTTGTAATTGTTATAATCCCAGCTGATGTTACTACTGAACAAGTCAGATCCCTGGGTGGAACCCGGCTTGATAGATCCTAACTTTTATTTTTTGATAAGAAACATGGATAGTGGCTGCTGAACAGAGTCACAGAGTCTGCTGATGTAGTTTCAACGAAAGAATAAAACATGTATTAAACAAGAGAAAGATTAACTATATTACACTACTCCGTCACCCACAACCATACCTTTACAGATATATACAGACTTGTAACACCCACCAATGCAAATATAACTTACTGAAAACTAACTCTAGTTCCTAACATAATGTTTTCACTTTGTTATGTACAGGGTGGAAAACAAATATTCCTTGTTGTCCTTCAGCCCAAACCTCAAAAGAACCTTCTCCCTCTGCATCAGTGTGAAATTCTTCCTTTTCCTGAGCGATGATGCTACTTAAGTACCAATGGGTGCTGATTAAGGGCCACTGGAAATGGGAATGACGCTGTCCAAAATCATTGCAAAGTGGTCACACAGCCAACTTCTGTGCACCCCCAGCTTCCATCAGCAATACAGAGAATGCTGGAAATACATAGCCTGTCAACAAACATCTACACGAGGAAAGGACAGGTTATAAATTGGTTGTCATGTTTGCCCACACAACAACAGTGAATGTACTTAGAAATTAATTAATGGTGCTGTATAAATGCAAGTTATTTTTGACTATTGTTACCTGTTTAAAAATTCAGTTCACTTGCATCTCAGATAAAGTGAGGTAGTTGATATTACCCAGTGGAGTGAGCTTTGAGTCAGTGCTGGTATTCCCACTGTGGGTCAGAAGATTTTGAGACCCACTCCAGGCAGCCCGAAGAAGCAGAGATGACCACTGGGTTTCTGATTACTGGACAGACATCCAGCGAGACACATTTCATCTGAAAGTGGATTGCTCACCCAGGCATTGGGAGTTTGGGGTCTGCTTAACCACTTGTCCACGTGCAAAGGGACTCCATTCAGGAAACAACACAAGAGCACAATCAGTTGGATGCAAAGCAGTGAAAGACTTTCACAAACTCAAACCTTTGAAGTGTAGTCACTGTTGTCGTGTAGGAAAACACGTCAGCCAACTTACACACTGTAAGGTCCCACAAATAGCAAGATAATCTGCTTTGGCCATTGGCCAAGAGATAAGATCCAGATGCCAGGGAGAGTTCCTCAACTCCTCTTCAAAATAGTGCTTTTTAGTGATGTCCACTTGAGGGGGAGGATGAGACCTCAGCTTAATGTTTCATCCAAAAGATAGCACCTCTGACAGTGCAGCACTTTCTTGGTCCTGCACTGGAGTTTCAGCCTGGAATCTGAGCTGACATCGCTGGAGTGGGGGGTGCGGGGGGGTTAACCCACAAACTCTGTGACTTAGACAGCAGAGTGCTAACACTAAACCAAGGATGACAGTGCATTACCCCTTAACACTGTGACGCATAGAATCATTGAAATCTACAGCATGGAGGAGGCCATTCAGCCCATCATCTCTGTGCCAGCTGAAAATGAGCTATCCAGTCTCATCCTAGTTTCCAGTTCTTGTTCCGTAGTCCTGTAAGTTCTGGCACATCCAGTCCATATCCCAGTGAGTTAAACATGAGTATTTCTGCCTCTACCACCCTTTCAGACACGGAGTTCCAGACCCCCACCACCCTCTAGGTGAAAATATTGCCCCTCAAATCCTTCTGCCAGTTACATTAAATCTCTTCCCCCCTCCCGGTTACTGAGTTAGGTCCTTCCTATCCACTCTATCTAGACCCCTCATAATTTTATACACCTCAATTAAATCTCCTCTTAGCTTCCTCTGTTCCAAAGAGATGAAGATGCTAGAAGTCAGCATTGTTCACTATGGGTTTGAGTAGCCCAATGCTCCCAGTGCTGAGATGGGGCTGTGTTTTACAGCACTGAGTCACCTATTGCAGACAGGGAGGGAGTACAGCACATTGCAGATTCATTCCTACCCCCTCCCTCTCAGCCCGCCTCCTGGTCATGTGACCATCCTCAGCAGGACCCGGAGCACATGACTTTGAGGTCACGTGACCTTGGGTTCGGGCTGGAATCCGGATTGGGGTGAGTGAATGGGAGCCGGAGTGAGTCAGGGGAGGGGATCGGGACAGCGGCTGCCCGCAGTCCGCTCGCTGCATTACTGGCCACGGGGGTAACCGTGTCCGGGCTCGATAGCGGGGCAATTCCCGGCGCTGGGGATCGGCGAGGGGCAGGGGATGGGTAGGGGGTGATAGCGGGTGGTGCGCTGCTGTTCTCCCCTTGCCCACCCCCACCGCTATGTTGGGGACCTTTGGGGCAGAGCCTCCTTCATGAGAGTCTGTGTCCTTGTAGGGGGAGGGCTCTGAGGAGCGGTCCCCGCCCTGGGGGCTTTTGTTGGGGTTGGGTGGTATAGTAATCTCCAGCCCTCTGCCACTCTGAGTTGCTTCTGTGTGGCTCTATTGGGGACACTCTCACCCTGAGTCAGAATTGATTCAAGTCCCACTCCAGGGACTAGGACACTAAATCTAAGCTGACATTCCCGGTGTAGTACTGAGGGGGTGATGTAGTGCTGTCTTTCTCCTGCCACGTTAAAGTGAGGAGCTATCTGCTCTCTCGGGGGTGTGAAAGATTCTATGGTACTGTTTTGAACAGAATTTCTTCCGGGTGTCCTGGCCAATCTGGTTCATAACCTGCTCAATATTTGCAGTGCCAGAGAAAACTGCAAAGTTATTACTCATTGATTTTTTTAAAAATAGCTCTGCTGGTTTCTTTCCCACAGATGGTTTCTCTTGTGCTGTTTGCTGTGTTGCTGAAAGCCTTTCTTATTGAATCTGCTCCAGCCAAGGATGAGGTCGCTTACCTCCCAGGCCTGGCCAAGCAACCCAGCTTTAAGCAGTACTCTGGATACTTGAATACATCTGAAAATATACATCTCCACTACTGGTGAGTGATTTAGGTTCACTTTCTAAATTGAGTGTTTAGCTTAGTTTAACTGTTTTGCATCCACTTCCTCTACACTAGAACACAGCAGCGGCAGTGTTTGCTGACTACCAGATAAACTGACTGGCACAATCCAAAGTCCAGGACTACGTGCCGAGGGACGCACTAAAGCTTGGGGCAGCTGCCGCAAAGGCGCAATGGGGAAGGGTCGCTGTCTAAGACCTTTCTGCCACAGTGCACCGAGGGGCTGGGAACTGTATAGACCCCCTCGGGCTGTACAGCTCAAAATGAAAGGCTGTAACTGATTGTAATATTGTTTGTACTGATGCACCTGGTGATACATTTTGTAAAAGTTGAACCAGATTGTACCCTTGTAATGGTGTTTTTGGAATGGTTTGGAATGTGGTTGAAGATATTTTGAATAAAGCATATTTTTGCAAAAAAAAAAGATAAACTGCAGCAGCTCGCCAAGGCTCCTGCAACGGCAGCTTTCAAATCTGAATGAAAGACATTGCCAGCAACTGCATGGGAACACCACCACCTGCAAGTTCCCCTCCAAGTCACACAGCATCCTGACTTGGAACTATATAACCATTCCTTCACTGTTGCTGGGTTAAAATCTTTGAATGCTCTTCCTAACACCATTGTACGTGTACCTATATAACATGGATTGCCGTGGCTCAAAATAGCAGCCCACTTTCCAAGACTAATTAGGGATGGGCAATATATGTTAGCTTCGCATTGATTTGGTATATAGACCAAAAGGTACGGATGTAATTTAACAGTGGAAAACATTTTTTAAAAATCAATTCAAAATGTTCAACAAAAATACATTCCATTGAAAAAAACAAAAACTCAGCAAGAAACACCCGTCTGTGGCTTATGCAGGAAGTTAAGGATAGTATTAGATTAAAAGACAAGGTTTATAATTTTGCAAAGAATCGTAGCAAATCTGTAGGAGTTCCCCTTTTCCCTCAGAGACCCTCCCTGCACTCAAGTTCATGACACCAGATTCACAAGTGTATGGCTTGAACAGAATGACCAGTGAGACAAGTTTCTTCTGATAATTCACAATCGCTTTATTAAATCACCCACATCCCCACAGTATAAAACCCCCAAATTTAAAACAACCCATTCCCAGTACCTGACACAAAGTCACTACAACTCAGTTAAAACTTACAAAAACACAGGCCAAATACCATGTTCTGTCCTGAAACCTTCAGAAAAGAACCCTCAGACCAATATGACTACAATTTGGCTGAAAACACTTACAATCCCCAACACGGCTGGTCTGTCCGGTGTTGACTGTAGGCCTGAGTCAAGGTGACCAAACTCGAGCCTTCTTCCAACTGCAGCACAAAACATCAGATCTGCTCTTCTTTCATAATTTAACTCAGACATGTCTAAACATATCCCCTGTTGTTCCAATGTCCACTGAGTTGATGCCACACAAAGTCCAGACAAATGTCATCAGCTCCTGCTGGTTGAAACAATACAGGGTTTTCCATGAAAGATGTAGATGAATATTATCAGTTCGCATTGTATGAGCAATTCTCCTGCTGTTTGAGGTGGCACAGTAACAGCACCTGGCTCCAAAGTTAATGAGGGTTTGAATGATTCCAGTATTATTGTTCATGGTGGTTGAATAATTCCTTGAGTGTGTTGTATTGATATGTCCTTTGTGTCATTGTATTGGGTAATCAGACTTCTTGATCACATTAGTCAATGCCCAAAGCCTTTTGATGAGTCACTGTGTTTTCACTAAATGTCCGAATTAACCCCTTGCTGCCCAGCCATGTACTGCTGACCGCAGCTTATCTTTTTAAAATTTATAGTTCCAATCATGAGGTCAAAACATGTCCATGGGTTTGAAATTATGTTCCATAAATTTCGCAGTTGGAGGGGATTTCGATCCTTCAAATCTGAGGATTGGGAGTGTTTTAGAAACCAGCAAAGGGCCACTAAAAAGTTGATAAAATGGAAAAAAATAGAATGAGAGAGTAAACTAGCCAGGAATATAAAAACTGATTGTAAGAGCTTTTACAAGTATGTAAAAAGGAAGAGTATTTAAAGTAAATGTTGGTTCCTTAGAAGCAGCGACAGGAGGATTTAACCTGGGAGATGATGAAATGGTGGAAACACTGAACAAATATTATTCACAGCAGAAGACACAAATTGCATATCAGAAAGAAGATAACCTAGGGGCTAAAAAGACTGAGGAAATTATCAACAGAGATAAAGTACTGGAGAAATTTAAGGGACTAAAATATAACAAATCCCAAGGACCTGGTGACCTACGTCCTCGAATTCTAAAAGAGAGAGCTACAGAGATAATGGATGTGCTGGCTAGGATTTTGAAAAACTCCCTAAATTTTAGAATTGTCCTAGCGAATTGGGAGTTAGCAAATGCAACACCGCTATTCAAAAACAGAGGGAGACAGAAAATGGAATGTTACAGGCCAGTTAGCCTGTCATCAGTTGTCGGAAAAATGCTGGAATCCATTGTTAAGGAAATCTTGATGCACTTAGAACATCATAGCATGATCAGACAGAGCTCACATTGATTTTATAAAAAGTTTTATTAAAGCTTTTATGAAAAGGAAGTTGTGTTTGACAGATCTATAAACTACTCCCAACAGCCTTTCTGTCCTTGCTTCTTAGCTGTACCCAATGATTTTCCAAGATAACATCCTTTTTTTCTACTACCGTTATCCCATCCTTCATTACAAGGGCAATCTCGCACTTTCCACTTTGCATTTATCTCTTCTAAAAGTCACCTATTCACTTCCCAACCTTACTCACTCTGCAACCCCCTCTCCAGATTGACTTAGATCAAACGCATTCATTTCTGACTGAGCTATTGATTCATCTATTTTGTGAATGGTTCACAACACCTTTAGCTTTTAGCTTCTTTCTATCTTATCCTGGCATCACCTTAGTCACCAGTGTCCTATTATTACCTTTGTTAATCTCTCTATCCCTTCCTGTTCTGCTCTGCTTATTTGTTTTATCCAACTGGCTGCTTTACAGCCTTGTCATTTCTCATCCTGCTTTTGAATTTAGCCTTTCCTGAATCCTCCCCTTTCTCCCAACTCCAACTCTGTTTTTAAACCCTTGTCCACAGCCCTGGTTATTTGATTTTCTGGGACACTGATCCCAGCTCTAAATTCGGCTCATCCCAAGGGAGCAGCTCCATCTTTTCCCAATATCGGTGCCAGTGCTTCATGAATTGAACACTGCCTCTTTCCCCATTCCTTCAGCCACGTATTAAACCTTCTAATCTTTTAATCCCCCTTGTGCACGGGCTCAGGTCACAATCCAGGGATTACTATTGAGGTTCTCCCTTTTAGTGTTGACCGTGACTCCTGAAACACTCTCGACAGAACCTAGTTCCTAGTCCTATCAATGTCGGTTCCAATGCGGGGGATGGCAAGTGGATTTTCCCCCTCCCATTCCATCCTATACATGCAAGGAGATGGCCTGAACCTTGGCACCGGGCAGGCAACACAACCTTCAGAATTCCCGGTTGTAGCTGTCTATTTCCCAACTATACTGTCCCCTATAATAAAAACAAAAAGTGCTGGAAAAATTCAGCAGGTCTGGCAGCATCAGTGGAGAGAGAAACAGTTAATGTTTTGAGTCCAATATGACTTCTTCGGAACTGAAGAGAGACAGAAAGGTGTTGGGTTTTATGCTGTTGAAAAGGGGGGAGGGGCAGGTGGAACAAAATAAAATAACAAAGATGTCATGGAACACAAGATAAAGGGAGTGGTAATGATAGCATAAAAACAAAATCTTTGGTCCAGAGCAGGTGTTAATAGCAGAATAAAGGTCAGCACCAGCTGAAAGCAAAATAGCAGAATGTGTTAATAGCAGAGAACGAGGTCAGTACTGTTTGAAAGCAAAAGCATGAAAACAAGATACAGACAGGCACTTGAGGAGCTGGGGGGGGGAATCAAATTGGAGGACAGAGTTCATGGTCTGAAGTTGTTGAACTCAATGTTAAGTCTGGAAGGCTGTAAAGTGCCTAATCAGAAGATGAAGTGCAGTTCCTACAGTTTGCGTTGAGCTTCACTGGAACATTGCAGCAGGCCAAGGACGGACATGTGGGCATGAGAGCTGGGTGGTGAATTGAAATGACAAGCGACCAGAAGATCGGGGTCATGCTTGCAGACTGAGCGAAGGTGTTCTGCAAAGCGATCACCCAGTCTACGTTTTGCCTCCCCAGTGTAGAGGAGAAGCGTTGTGAGCAGCAAATACAGTATACTTAACTTGAAAGAAGTACAAGTAAATCACTGCTTCACCTGGAATGAGTATTTGGGGTCTTGATAGTGAGGAGGCAAAGGGGCAGGTACGATTGCATGGGAAGGTGCTGTGGGAAGGGGATGAGATGTTGGGGGTGATAGGGGAGTTCGAACAGGGTGTCCCGGAGGGAACGGTCCCTACGGAATGCTGACGGGAAGATGTGTTTGGCAGTGTCATGCTGGAGTTGGTGGAAATGACGGAGGATGATCCTTTGAATCTGGAGGTTGGTGGGATGGAAAGTGAGGACAAGGGGAACCCTATCATGGTTCTGGGAGGGAGGGGAAGGGGTGAGGGCAGAAGTGAGGGAAATGGTTTGGACACAGTTGAGGGCCCTGTCAGTGGTGGGGGGAATCCTTGGCCGAGGGAAAAGGAAGACGAGGCTTCTGTTTTGCTCCACCCACCCTGCTCCTCTTTTCCAACAGCATTAATTACATTTCTCCCTCTCCCCAGTTCTGAAGCAGAGTCATACGGACTCGAACCATTAACTCTGTTTCTCTCTCCACAGATGCTGCCAGACCTGAGTTTTTCCAGCATTTTTTGTTTTTATTTCAGGTTTCCAGCATCCGCAGTATTATCCTTTTATTATACTGTCCCCCAGCTCTATTATATTCCTTTTCACTCCTGTGCACTTAACAGATATCCTGTACCATGGTGCTTTGATCAGTTTGCTCATCCACTTACAGACTTTGCCCTCATTCACTTTAGCAGCAATAGCTTTGTTCATGCCTGTTGGCTGAGAGCATAGACCGAAGATCCTCCATTACTGGATGCCCTTATCTACTGAACTCACACTGTCCTGTCCCTGACCACCAACCAGACCTGTACCATGACTTAACCTAAGGGGTGTGACTATTTCCAGGATCAAAGAGTTCAGATGACACTCTCCCTCACTGATACACCACAATGTCTGCACTTTGGACTCCAGCTCAACAACTCTGAGCTGAAGTTTCCCGAGATGCAGGCACTTAATGCAGGTGTAGTTGTCTGGGATCACAATGGTCTCCACAGACTCCCACATGCTGCAGTTACAGGACACAAGCTGCACTGCCATCCCTTACTAAATGTGAGTGTAATAAGCTTAGATTTAAAATAAACTGAATATATAATGAATGGGATCCGTCTAATTTAAATTATAAGTTGAATTATATATTTATTGATAACCTACCCCTGCCGCCACCTCCTTGTGCCCTGTTGGCACTTTACTGTTTATTACCTTCCCAGCCCCGGCCCTTTCTCCTGCCCGGCACCGGCCTTTTATACCATAGCCTGTTGCTGTGTGTATCTTAGTGTGTTCAGCAAAAGTTCCTGGTGCTGATTGGTTATTGCTCTTGTCCCACAGGTTTGTGGAGTCTCAGGGACATCCTGAGAATGATCCTGTGGTACTGTGGCTGAATGGAGGCCCTGGCTGCAGCTCCTTGGATGGGCTTCTGAATGAACATGGCCCTTTCTTGGTAAGCAAAGCGAGACTTTGAATCTTCCATCAACTCGGTATGTACTTTTTGGGAATGGTTTAGTGTTCCATTAAGGATTCTGAGGAATGACCTGGTCAGGTAAGTTCATTGCCCAGTATGAGCCTGTGAGGCCCAGTAGAATTCCCTTGTCTGTGCTGATTGGACAGGTTCAGTAGGAGAGTTACAGTTCGTCTCAGCAAGTCCAGGGAGGGTTGGGGTGGATGTGGGGGCAGTGGGCGGTTGGGGCTGGATGCGGGTGCAGTGGGCAGTTGGGTGGGGGGATTGAGGGTGGATGCGGGGGCAGTGGGCAGTTGGAGTAAGCATCAGCCAGGTACTCCTGCTGGACATCCTGACAGTTAAACCCTGACAGTTAACTGTCACTCCCACTGACAAGCAGTTTCTGTTAACTTGTCATTAATTAGCTTGCAGTTTGAAAGTTCTAAGTCAAATTCCAAATGTTAAACTAAATTACAGCTTGAGAAATGCTTACTAGAGAGTTCTCACTTGCACCAAATCTCTGACTTTAGCACCTTGTCTACAAAGCACTTAGTTCCCTGATCACTCTGTGCTTCGTAAAGCCTCTTTCACAGCCTCAGAATGTACTGAAGTACTTTACAGTCAATGAAGTACTTGAAGTGTAGTCACTATTGTAATGTTGGAAACACAGCAGCCAATTTGTGCACAGCAAGATCCCACAATGACACAGATGTGCTGTTCAGACCGGTAGTTGAGGAATAAATATTGGCCAGGGAGAACTCTCCAGCTCTCCTATGAAACAGTGCCATAGCCTCTTTTATGTCCAACTGAAGGGGCAGACAGGGCCTCAAGTTTAACATCTCCTCTGGACAATGGCACCTCTGACACTGCAGCACTCCCTCAGTCCTGCACTGGATGTGAAGGCCTAGATGTGCTTCGGTCTCTGGAGTGGATTCACCATCTTGTGACTCAGGTGAGAGAGCTACCACTGAACCACAGCTGACAGGGTAGTCCAACACGGTAACTGTTTACTAACCAATGGAAGGTAACAAGTAGCAGGCATCTCTTTTCCCTTTTATTTTAAATTGAAGTCTCACTGCCTGAGAGAGAAATTTTCAATCTAAAACAGTTTTGAGATGTTGCAGCGTGGCAGGAGTTGCAGTATATTTCCAGGAGTTACTAGAAGGTGGGGCTGCCCTCATTTCCGAAGCTGTTCTGTGGAGTGATGGGGGTCCGTATGGTTTCTTTCCTGGATTTGACTCTCTTAATTCTCAAACTGACAACACCTTGGGGTTCTGTGGAGACTTTCTAGGGAGGTGAATGGCATTCACTGCTACGGTGGCATGAGTGCGACACGCTGTTTGAACTGAATTTGATTTCCTGAACCTGGATTAATACTGCCGTCCCAGATACTGGGGGTGTTCTGATGGTAGAATTACTGACACCATCCCCCGCCCCCCAGGCAGCGTGCCAGTGAAGGCAGGCTGGTAAACAGCAGCGGGAAGGGAATAAACCCTGAAGCATTCAGCAGCAATACAGTGAAGGGACGGGTGGTGACAGGTTACACCTGAAACAGTGCCAGTGTTCCCAAAAGGAGGCACTGAGCCTAATCCCACAAATATAAAAGCAAAATACTGCGGACGCTGGAAATCTGAAATGAAATTAGAAAATATTGGAAATACTCAGCAGGTCTCAGCAGAGAAACAGAGTTAATGTTTCAAGTCAACAACCTTTCATTAAAAGCTTCCTCCTACAGGAGCAGTGCGGTGTGTTGTGGTGAAGTATGTTGCTTATCCTGTAGAGCAGGCTTATCCAAACTTTTCGCTAGGGAGGCCCACGTTCCCACTTTTTTCTTACTCAAGGGGCTGTTGAGCAAATTTCAGAGAGAGAAGATTCAGCACAACTTTAAATTGAACTTCAAAAAAAAAATTAAGAAAAGAAACAATTGCTGAGCAAAAATAAAGCAATGTCATAGCAATAAATTGTTAAGTTTAAAAAAGAACAATTAATAAAAATGACCAGAATGTCAATGTGTGTGTCTGGCTCACTCCCAGTCTCAGGGTGCTCACTCACTCACCCTCACCCACTGTGAGTAGGTGTGTGTGTATGTGTTGGTGTGTGGGGGTGAGAGTGAGTGAGAAACCTGACACCGGGAGTAAGGCAGACACACACACACACACTCTCTCTCTCTCTCTCTCACACACACACGTACGCACTCGCACGTGCTCCCACTCCCGCAGACACACTTCCCCCACTCTCTCACTTCCACACTCTCTCTCTCCCCCTTCCGCCTCACACACGCACACGCTCCCATTCACTGTCTCATTCACATACTCACTCACATACTCTCACTTGCGCTCTCTCTCACTCTCTCAACTCCCACCCCCACACAATCTCTCATACACACCTGTCAGCCTTTTCCCCACACACCTCCTCCAACTGGCGCCCAGGCTTCACTAGTGAGCCTGTCAGCAACAAACCCGTGAGAGCAATGGCCAATAATTGAAGGACAGCTCTTTAAAGATTCTTTCACTTAGCTGCTTGTCCGGCATTTTGAAAACTGGCTATAGGGCCACATACCATGGTTTCCGGTGGGCCGCATCTGGCCCTTGGGCCAGTGTTTGGACAAGCCTGCCATAGTGTTACCCTTCAGCTGAGGGAAGAAGAAGCTTTTCTCATCACCAATCACATCACTATATTGTCACCCCGGCAAAATCTTATGTAAGTCCCTTCTGCAGGACACTGTTGAGGTTCACATTCAGAATGTAAACATGCAAGGAGTTTATCATATCATTTAACTGGGGATACCATGATTACTAATCCATTTGAAAAAGGATCCTTCAGCTAAAAATGTTTGGGAACCACTGATCTACCCAATATTTCCCTCATACCTAACAAACTGATTTGAATGTTGCTATTTACTTTTCAGATCCAAGCAGATGGGAAGACTCTGCATTATAATCCCTACTCCTGGAATCTGGTATGTCATTTCTGTTTTGCATTTTGAACTCTTGCTGCCTTTGGTCAGTTTTGTTTTGGTTTCTATTTAACTCTTCCCCTTTCTCCCCTCTAACTCAAAAGCATGAAGCCAAGTTTGAGCCACCTGTTCTCATAATTTAACCCCCTAAACCCAGTATCATGTTTGGATAATCTGCAAGACCCCTCCTTGGTCAGTACATCCTTGCTGTAGTGCAGTGCCCAAATCTGAGCATGGTATTCCAGATACAGTCTGTACAAGGCTCCATACAAGTGAAGCATAACTTCCTCCACTTTGCATCCAAACGTCTTGAGTTAAAGGTCAACATTTTGTTAGCTTTTTTTGATTAATTTTGGTACATGCCTACTCGCTTTCAAGGATTTATGAACTTGGACTCTCAAGTCTCTTCGCTTCTCCATCATCCTAGTTTCTCACCACTTAGAAAGTGCTATCTTAGGTCAAAAGTGGATAACCTCATGCTTGCTCAGGCCGAACTCTACTTGCTATAATTTTACTCGCTCACTTAAACCGCCTGAATCTATCCAATGGAAATTGGGAAAGAAAATATTCCTAATGGGGCATTTGGAAGAAATGCTTATGAGTAGTCACTAATTTAGTGTCTTGTACCACTCTTATATAAGCAGATTTCTAGGATTTATCCATTAGTGTCTGTCCTTTCAAACGACTATTCTGCTTTAACAATACATAATGAATCGTGTTTCCATCACAGATTGCAAACGTGCTGTACCTTGAGTCACCAGCAGGGGTTGGATTTTCTTATGCCAATGACAAGCAATATCAAACCAATGATAGTGCGGTAAGACCATGGTAGCGTGTGTCGTGGGTGTGTACATGGGCGGGTGGGTCTGCATGGGGTGTGTACGTGTGTGTAAACATGCGCCTGTGTTTCGTACTATGGGTAGATAGGGGATATGTTTATTTGTTCATGGGATGTGGGCAAGGCTGGCATTTATTGCCCATCTCTAGTTATCCTGCGAAGGTAATGGGCCTTCTCTTTGAGCCCCCACAATGTTGTTAGGTGGGGAATTCTGACCCTGGGAGCCAATCGTATGTGGTTTGGAGGTCATGGTGTTCCCGTGACATTTATTGCAGGGGAGGAGATACTG
The DNA here is from genome assembly GCF_964194155.1 of Cetorhinus maximus. Classification (NCBI taxonomy): domain Eukaryota; kingdom Metazoa; phylum Chordata; class Chondrichthyes; order Lamniformes; family Cetorhinidae; genus Cetorhinus; species Cetorhinus maximus. The sequence continues at coordinate 66,338,563 of NC_135891.1, read as the reverse complement.
TCGAAGTAACCTTAGTCAGATGCTGCACTTCATCCTGTAGTGAGTGCTTACCACTGTGCTGCTGGTGCAAGGGGTGGATTTTGAGCACAGGGGCATCGATCAAACAAACCATTCTATCTTGCATGGTGTTGATTTTCGTGAGTGTTGTGGCTATACCCATCCAGGTGAACGTTCCATCACTCTCCTTGACCTTTTTCAGATGGTTTAATGACATTGAGGCTGTGAGTTATTCATGGTAGAGCACCCGGTCTCCTCCTTGCTTTTGTAACTATGGTGTTGATAAAGCTGATCCAGTTCAACTTCTAGTCAGTGGTGACACTGAATCCTTCACCATCGACAGCTCAACGAAGGTGGTTCTATTGAAGGTCAACGGGAAGTGACTGGGCTTTTTTTTGTTCGAGATGATCTTTACCTGGTGTTTATGTGGTGTGAATGTTAATTGCCAAGTGATAGTTCAGGGCCAGATCTTTTCCACATCCTGCTGTAGGCTGGCATAGATTTCTTTATTAATGGAGGAATTGTGAATCAAATTGAATGCTGTGTAATCATTAATAAATAACTACTCTCTTGACTTTGTCATTAAGTGTGGTCATTGGTTGGTTAGGGGATGTTTCTTTGACCTCTGGGGCTGTGAGGATTGCTCCTTTGCCATTACCATAGACCATAAGACATAGGAGCAGAAATTAGGCCATTCGGCCCATCGAGTCTGCTCCGCCATTCAATCATGGCTGATAAGTTTCTCAACCCCATTCTCCCGGCTTCTCCCCGTAACCTTTGATCCCCTTACCAATCAAGAACCCAACTATCTCGGTCTTAAATACACTCAATGACCTGGCCTCCACAGCCTTCTGTGGCAATGAATTCCATAGATTCACCACTCTCTGGCTAAAGATGTTTCTCCTCATCTCTGTTCTTTGCCCATTCTCCTAACCTGTCCAAATCCTTCTGCGGCCTCCCCGCCTCCTCAATACTACCTGTCCCGCCACCTATCTTTGTATCATCTGCAAACTTAGCCAGGATGCCCTCAGTTCATTAATGTATAAAGTGTAAAGTTGTGGTCCCAACACTGACCCCTGCGGAACTCCTCTAGTCACCGGCCGCCATCCTGAGAAGGACTCCCTTATCCCCACTCTCTGCCTCCTGCCAGACAGCCAATCTTCTATCCATGCTAGTACCTTGCCTCTAACACCATGGGCTCTTATCTTACTGAGCAGCCTCCTGTGCGGCACCTTGTCAAAGGCCTTCTGGAAGTCCAAGTAGATAACATCCATTGGCTCTCCTTTGTCTAACCTACTCGTTACCTCCTCAAAGAATTCTAACAGATTTGTCAGGCATGACCTCCCCTTGATGAAACCATGCTGACTTTGCCCGATTTTACCATGCACTCCCAAGTATTCTGAAATCTCATCCTTAATAATGGACTCTAAAATCTTACCAACGACCGAGGTCAGGCTAATCAGCCTGTAATTTCCCTTCTTTTGCCTCACTCCCTTCTTAAACAGGGGGGTTACATTAGCGATTTTCCAGTCCTCTGGGACCCTCCCTGACTCCAGTGATTCCTGAAAGATCACCACTAGCGCCTCCACTATCTCTTCAGCTATCTCCTTCAGAACTCTGGGGTGTAATCCATCTGGTCCAGGTGATTTATCCACCTTCAGACCTTTCAGTTTTCCTAGCACCTTCTCCTTGGTAATGGCCACCATACTCACCTTTGCCCCCCGACTCTCTTGAACTTTGGGGATGTCACTCGTGTCTTCCACTGTGAAGACTGATGCAAAGTTCCTCCGCCATTTCTTTGTTCCCCACTACTACTTCTCCAGCATCATTTTCCAGTGGCCAATGTCCACTTTTGCCTCTCTCTTACCCTTTATATATCTTAAAAAAAAACTCTTGCAATCTTCTTTTATATTACTGGCTAGTTTGCCCTCATATTTAATCTTCTCCCTCCTTATTTCTTTTTTAGTTGTCCTTTGTTGGTCTTTGTAGGCTTCCCAATCCCCTGGTTTCCCACTGCTCTTCGCCGCATTGTATGCTTTCTCTTTAGCTTTTATGCTGTCCCTGACTTCCCTTGTCAGCCATGGTTGCCTCGTCCTCCCTTTAGTATGCTTTTTCTTCCTAGGGATGAATTTTTGCTGTGTCTCCCAAATTACTCCCAGAAACTCCTGCCATTGCCGTTCCACTGTCTTTCCTGCTAGGCTCATCTACCAGTCAATTCTGGCCAGCTCCTCCCTCATGCCTCTGTAGTTGCCTTTATTCAACTGTAATACCGTTACATCTGATTCCAGCTTTTTCCCCTCAAATTGCAGGGTAAATTCTATCATATTATGGTCACTTCCTCCTAGGGGTTCCTTCACCTTAAGCTCCCTTATCAAATTTGCCTCATTACACATCACTAAATCTAGAATTGTCTGTTCCCTAGTGGGCTCCAACACAAGCTGCTCCAAAAAGCCATCTCGTAGACATACCACAAATTCCTTTTCTTGGGATCCACTACCAACCTGATTTTCCCAGTCTACCTGCATGTTGAAATCCCCCATGATCACTGTAACCTTGCCTTTCTTACAAACCTTTTCTATCTCCTGGTGTATCTTGTGCCCCACATCCTGACTACTGTTCGGAGGCCTGTACATAACTCCCATTATGGTTTTTTTACCTTTGCGGTTCCTCAACTCTACCCACACAGATTCTACATCATCTGACCCTACATCATTTCTTGATATCGATTTAATTTCATTTCTTACTAACAAAGCAACCCCACCCCCTCTGCCAACCTGCCTATTTTTTTGATAGGATGTATATCCTTGGATATTTAGCTCCCAGTCCTGATCCCCTTGCAGCCATGTCTCCGTGATGCCCACCACATCATACCTGCCAATTTCAATCTGCGCCACAAGCTCATTTACCTTATTTCGTATACTGCGTGTATTCAGATACAATACAGTCCTGTATTTCCCATCCCCTTTCTCATTGTCGTCCCTTTATCTGATGTGCTTGAAGTTAGATTCCTAGCCCTTTCCAAACACTCTCCTACTTTGTGTTCTGGAGACTTTAATCGCCTCTCCTGGGCTCTCCTTTCTTTTCAGTTTTTTCATAATTTTCCATGAAGTTGAATCCACCCCCCCCACACGCTAACCTGCTGCTTTGTTTCCCATTAGTCATTCTTCTTGGAGTTTTACCCTTCCCTCCCTCCCCATTTTCTAGTTTAAAGTCCTGTTGACCACCCTATTTACCCTTTTCGCTAGAACATTGGTCCCAGATCGGTTCAGGTGGAGACCATTCCAATGGTACAGATCCCTCCTGTTCCAATACTGATGCCAGTGCCCCACGAAATGGAACCCCTCTTTCCTGCACCACTCCTTTAGCCAAATCATCTTCCTTTGTTTAAAGTATCACTGCAGCCACTGGAGTGTTTTCCCTTTTTGTTTCTCATTGACGAGCGTTGCCAGAGCTCTATGGATGCCATCTCCAGTCAAATGCTGCCCTGATATCGAGGTCAGGTCTTCCCGCCTCCCCTATGGCATTCAGCTCTTGTGTCTATTTCTAGATCAGGGCTGTGATTAGGTCTGGACTTTAATGGGGATCCTGTGGAAGGTATGCGGGGTTCTAGCAGAGCTTGAACATGGTATCTATCGATGGGCAGGTCATTACTGAGGTTTGATGGTAAAAGTGTTGACTCCCCCATCGTTTTGCTTGTAACGATCTGTACCCACAGATGGGAATGAGGAACTGGCAATCTGGCACGGAAAGGCTTCAAACTATAAATGTATGAAGATGACGAGCTGCAAAAGATCATCTAGCCTGCCCCACACTCATGATGGATGGAATATTGTGCATGGACTTTTCCTACCTGTCCTGCCCCTTGCATACATGTGATTTCCTGAGAGAAGCAAAACAGAATATCTCTGGATCAATAAGGGAAATTGTACCCTGGAAAATTCCTCCTCAACCCCCTCCAGTGATCAGAATTAGTCCAGGAGATCATGGACCAAGTGTTATATCTTGCTTTCCATATGATGCAATCCCTTTCTCAGCCAGTAACCAGGCCAGTTCCCTCTTGAAGATGTACAGTCAGTACACTTCATATCAGCCAGCAACACAAATCCGGAGGCTCACTACTCAGGGGAATGAAAAAGCACCTGGATTCCAGTCTTTTTGTACTCTTACACAGTTTAATCTCAGCTCCCCAGTCCTCTTCAATCTGTTAAACTAGCATAATCTCTCAATAGGCACACTACTTCACTCTTAGACATCTGATCAGATTGCCTCGAAGTCTTTGCTGCTGTAGAGTAAATACACCGAGTTCTTTAAGTCAATCTGAGTAGCTACGCTCTTTAAGCAAGGAATCATTCTTCTGGCTCCCCTCTGGACCTTTTCCGAAGCCGATATATCATCCATCTTTAGAAGTAGGTTGTGTTGAAAGATGGTGTCTGTGTAGTTGTCTTCTGGCCTGTGTATCCTCTATTAATAGGATCCAAGCTGGTTGGTGAAGCCAAAACCAAAACACAGCGCTTTTCTTCATTGAGAGAGTTTATTGACTTGTTCAGTCTCGCGGCTCTCCTTCCATTCCACCCAGTGTCCCAGCTATCCCCTATTTATATCCTTTTGAGTACCAATAAAAAAGTAAATTAATGAACAAATTAACAGCCCCTTAAAGGGGCATTGCAGCAAAAATACAAATTCTGAAAGGAAACTTATCAAATTAAATTAAAATAATGTTTACGGGGCTGATGATGCATTCCAGCACCCGTGTCGCTCACCAGTCACGGAAGGCCTCAAGCATACTGGCAGACACACGTGTTCCCTCTTCAGGGACACGTGGGTGCAAATACAGCTGCGGAATAGGGGCAGACAGTTTCCTCCACTGACCTGTCCCCTACTTGTATGTGCTCAAAGACATTTAATACCCATCATGTGTTTCTCTTAACCTTAACAATGTAATTGGAAAAGCATTAATATCCTGGAATAGAGATGAATGGCTATTTCCTCTCTGTTCATTCAAGGTACTGAGGAAGTATAACAGATAATTGAAATCACACTTTGACAGTGGATTCTGTGGATGCTGCTTTTTTTTAACACCATACTTAATGCTAGTCAATTGTAGTCCTGTTAATTAAATGTGTCTACCGAAAATTTCTCTCTCTTACACTCTTGCTTCCTTTTTCTCTCCCTCCTGCTCCAGGTTTCATTTAATAATTACCTGGCCCTGAAGGAGTTCTTCCGCCTATTCCCAGAATACAGTAAGAATGAATTCTACATCACCGGAGAGAGTTATGGAGGAGTCTATGTGCCAACACTGGCAGAGCGCGTCATGATTGATCATAGTATCCATTTCAAGGTGGGAGCCAAGCAATGAAAAGTCATGTAGAAAATGCCGGAAATACTCAGGCAGGCAGCATCTGTAGAGAGGGAAACAAAGTTAATGTCTCACATCAGTGACCTGTTACCTCCATGAAAGGGTCCTGACCTGCTGAACACTGGCAGCAGCTCCTGTTTATATTCAGATTTCTGACATCTGCAATATTATTCCTTTGAAGGAATGAAGAATCATAGCTGGTTGGTGTTGTTCCCGGTTGAGTAGGGGAAGAAGAGGTTTGAGAAGGGGGAGGAGAAGGGTACCATCTTTTGGTTGGAATGCTAAATTTGTCTAACCTGCCCCCTTGGGTTGACGGAAAAGTTCCCACAGCACTATTTAAGGACTAACAGAGTTTTCAATAGCCAATATTTACTCCTCAACCAACATCACTGAAAAGCAGATTATCTGCTCATTGCCTCAACATTGTTTGTGGGATCTTGCTGTGCACAAGTTGGCTACTGTTTCCTACATTACAAAAGTAACTACACTTCAAAAGTACTTCAGTTACTATAAAGCACTTTAGGATATCCAAAGGTTAAATGCATAAGGTCTGTTTTTTATTGACATTGAGGGAAAACCCACAACTTATCTTTGTCATTATTGTTTCATGTGTTTTCCTTTGCAGTGATAATTCTTAAATTCTACTGGGAAGATACAGGGGTCTAGTGATTAATGGTATTGGACCAGAAACTCAAGCGTTGTGAGATCAAATCCTGCCATGGATAATTGTCAAATGGAATTTGTCAAATGGTACCAGAAATCTATTGTGTTGTAAAATATCTCTTCCCTGAAGGAAACCTGCTGATCTTACCTGGTGTGGTTTATGTGTGACTCCAGTCCCACATTACGAGGTGAATTCTTGATGGCCTGTAGGCAACTGTGGATGGGAAACAAATGCTGCCTTCCCAGTACAGCCTATATCCCAAGAACAAATATAAAAACAAATTCTTCATTTCATCCCCTGCCCCCTAATTATCCATATAGTGAACTGGACATGGCCCCTCTGAATATTTCCCCAACCTTCTTCCCTAATTTAGTGACTATTATCCACCGGCTGTTGTCCTGGATAACTCAACCCACACAACTCTCAATTCAGCCATCTAGTCTGTGTGGCTTAATGTTCTATTGGGTGAGAACGTCAGAGAGAGTTATTTTTTTGTTCACTTGTGAGCAATTCCTTTAAAATCTGCTGTGTTTTCCGTCATTTGCTGCTGCTGCAGTGCTGCACGTAATAAACGTGGATGATATTCCCCTGAGTTTAGAAGGTTGAGGGATGATCTAGTCAAGGTGTTTAAAAGGATTTGATAGGATAAGCACAAAGAAACTACTGTAGTTGGAGAATCAATATAAGAGCTCAATCTTAACATTCGGCCTGTTAGGAGTGGAACCAGGAAGCACTTATTCACCCAAAGGGCAGTGGAAATCTGGAACTTTCTCCATCAAAAGGCTTTGGATGTTCAGACATCTTAAATTTTCAAATCTGAGAGAAATATTTTAGTTAGCTAAGGGTATCAGGATGTGAGGTAAAGATGGGTATATACCAGTAGCTCATTGAATGGGGGAGTAATCTACCTCAGTGCCTATGTTCCATATTAATGTTAATGTTGGTGTTTTTTTAGGGGATGGCAGTCGGAAATGGATTATCCAGCTGGGAATACAACGATAACTCTTTGGTTTACTTTTCTTATTACCATGGACTGTTGAGATCAACGTAAGTAGCAACAACTCATTGGCCTGGATTTTAGCCCTGAGACGCGTTCCATGTTTTGGTGGGGGGTGGGGTGGGGGGGCGTGTGTTGTGAGGTCAGGATACCCAGGGAGAGCAGCTTTCTCAAATGTCCTGCAGTTCTTTGTTGTAAGATTGTAAGTTGCCTCATGAAGAGGTCTAGAGGCTTGTATGGTTGAACAATAACTGTTTATTAATAACACATAAATATATATACAGGATGCTGATTTGACTAGGTGCTATCTTCATGCCAACTTCTACCAAACTCACCACTACACCCCACTACTCCCATGTGACTCTCTACATCATAACATGGGTGGTACTATTTTCCCAGTCCCACATGAACCCTTACAGCCCCAAATACCCTAACACTACAATTTTAAATGCAGGGCTCCTTTAAATGTTGTTTTCTGTCTGGTTCGCACTCACAGGCAGCCTGACTGACAGGCTGCAGGGTTCTCAAGCTGGAAGCCTACTTCAGGAGGCTGAAGTAGTCAAGCAGGTAGGTTTATTGAGGGTAAAAACAGAAAATGCTGGAAATGCTCAGGAGCTCTGGCATCATCAATGGAGAGAAAAACAGAGTTAACGTTTCAGGTCGCTGACCTTTCGTCAGAGCTGGAAAAACTGGGACTTGTGCAGCGCTCTGTTCTCTCAGGTCCAGCCATAACATTGTCATTGCTGTTGTTGTTTAGCCAATCAACCTCTACCTTAGGGGCTGAAGGTCAACTCTCTGACACTTCCTTCTACCTCCCACCACCAAACATTAAGCCATTGTTTCTCAGGCTGTTACTGACCTTGAACGATCTTCTAACCTCAAATCCCGCTTCTACCTCCATCCCATGTTCCATGAGCAGGACTCTGCTGGTAGGCCTATCATTTCAGCCCCTTCCTGCTTCACTGATCTGATTTCCTCCTATCTCGATTATTTTTCCTCTCCTTGTCCAGCCTCTTCACACCTACATCCATGACTTTCCCAGTGTCCTTCATCACTTCAGTTTTCTGACCTTAACACTCATCTCTTCATGGACATTCAACTGTCTACACCTCCATCCCCTACCTAAAGAGTCTGAGGGCTCTCTCCTGCTTCCTCGAAAGGAGGCCCAACCAGCTCCCATCCTCCACCACCCTCCTCCACCTGGCTCAACCAATTCTCTCATAGAGCAATTTCTCCTTCAACTCCACTCATGTCCTCCAAACAAAAGGTGTTGCTATGGGTACCTGCCTGGGTCCTAGCTATGTTTGCCTTTTTTGTGAAATATGTGGAACATTTCTTGTTCCAGTCTTACTCAGGATCCCACACTCACCTCATTTTCCTGTACATTGATGACAATACCGATGCCGCCTCCTGCGCTCGTCCTGAACTGGAAAATTTCAACAACTTTGCCTCCAACTTCCACTCTTCCCTTGACTTCACCTGGACCACATCTGATTCCTCCCTTCCCTTCCCAGGCTTCTCTATTTCTGTGGATAGGCTATTCCGCCAATTTTCACTATAAGCCCAATCAGTCATATCTCCTCACACCCTATTTCCTGTGAGGACAGCCTTCCATTCTCTCAATTTCTTTGTCTCTTCACATCTGTTCAGACAGTGCAATCTTCCACTTTACTTTTGGATGGAAGCTATCCTGCCATTCGCACCTGTTCTGGACACATCTTTTGTTTCTTAACTTGTCCCATTGCTGCTCCCTTTAATCTTGCACCATAAAACTTTTTTCTGCCCTATCACAGACCTGTCCTTCGATTCATCTTCTCATCCTCCCTTTCTCTTGTTCAAAACCAATGTCGTTTCTAACTTCTCCCAGTGCTGATGGAAGGTCACAGACCTGAAACATTAACTCTGTTCCTCTCTCCACAGATCTGCTAAGTATTTCTGGCATTTTCTGTTTTTATTATTCTCAGCCGAGTCTGGGACTAAATATTTAAGTTTGGTCTACAATTATTTTTTTAGACTGTGGACTGATCTCCAGAAGTTCTGCTGTTCTGAAGGAAAATGCAACTTCCACAACAATAAAGATAAGAACTGTCAGGCCAGGGTGAGTATTGCTTTGTATGTTCACTCCAATCACAACTGTTATTTGTGGGTCATTTCAACACCTGCCTTTCTCTCTCCCCCCCCTGTATCTCATAGAATCATAGGAACACAAGAAATAGGAGCAGGAGGAGGCCTCACAACCCTCGAGCTTGCTCTGCCATTCAATAAGATCATGGCTGATCTTTTGTATCAACTTCACTTTGCCGCCATTTTCCTATATCCCTCGATTCCTGTAGCACCCAAAAGTCAGCTGATCGCTGTCTTGTATGTGCTCAACAACTGAGCATCCACAGCCCTTCTGGAGTAGAGAATTCCAAAGGTTCACAGCTCTCTGAAGAAGTTTCTCATCTCAGCCTTAAATGGACAACCCTTTACCTGACTAAGACCCCTAGCTCTAGACACATCAGCCGTAGGAACATAGGACTTAGGAGCAAGAGTAGGTCCTTTGAGCCTGCTCCAACATTCGATAAGGTGGGGAAGGTGTTAGAGTCGATCACTAAAGAAGTTATAGCTGGGCACTTCGAAAAGCTCAAGGTAATCGGGAAGAGTCAGGATGATTTTATGAAAAGGAAATCATGTTTAACCAATTTATTAGAGTTCTTTGAAGGAGTAACATGTGCAGTAGATAGAGGGGAAGCCTGTAGATGTACTGTCTTTGGATTCCCAGAAAGAATTTCATAAGGTGCCACATCAAAGGTTATTGTGGAAAAAAAAGCTCATAGTGTAGGGGGTAACATAGTATCCTAGATAGAAGATTGGCTGGCTGGCAGAAAACAGAGTATGCATAAATGGGCCTTTTACTGATTGGCAGGATGTGATGAGTGGAGTCCCCAAGGGTCTGTGCTGGGCCTCAACCTTTTATAATTTATATCAGTGACTTAGATGAGTGGAGCAAAGGCATGGTAACTAAATTTGCAGATAGGTAGGAAAATATATTGTGAAGAGGAGATAAGAAGTTTATGGACAGATATAGATAAGTTGAGTGAGTGGGTATAATGTGAGAAAATGTGAAGTTGTTTGCTTTGGCAGGAAGAATAAAAAAGCAGAGTATTACTTAAATGGAGAACGACTGCAGAATTCTGAGGTGCAGAGGGATCTAGGTGTTCTCGTGCATGAGTCACAAAAACTTAGTATGCAAGTAAAGCATGTAATCAAGAAGCCTAATGGAATGTTATCCTTTATTACAAGAGGAATTGAACAAAGAAGTAAGCATGTTTTGCTTCAGTTATACAGGGAATTGGTGAGGCCGCATGTCGAATATTGTGTGCAGTTTTGGTCATCTCATTTAAGGAAGGATGTAAATGTGTTGAAGGCGGTTCAGAGGAGGCTTACGAGATTGATACCTGGAATGAGCAGTTTGTCTTATGAGGAAAGGTTGGACAGGCTGGGCTTGTTTCCACGGGAGTTTAGAAGAGTGAGGGGTGACTTGATTGAAGTATATAAGATCCTGAATGGTTTTGACAAGGTGGACGTCGAAGGAGCCGAATGGCCTACTTCCCCTATTTCGTATGTTTGTAAGATCATGGGCTGATCTGATTGTGGTTTCAGCTCCACTTGCTGCCTGTGCTCCCAATAACCCTTGACTCCCTTGTCTATCAAAAATCTATCTAGCTCAGACTTGAATAAATTTAGTGACTCTCCTCCTCCTCTGCCCTCTGGGCAGAGAATTCCACAGACTAATGACTCTGAGAGAAAAAAATGTCTCTTCATCTCTGTGTTAAAAGGGAGACCTCCTATTTTTAACTTGACCCCCTAGTTCTAGTCTCCTCCACAAGAAGGAGGATGCTCCGGATATCCACCCTGTCAAGTCTCCTCAGGACCTTGTATGTTTCAATAAGATCACCCCTCATTCTTCTAAATTCCAATGGGCACAGACCCAACATGTTCAATCTTTCTTCATATGATATACCCTTCATCCCAGGAGTGAGTTGAATGGACCTTCTCTGAACTGCTTCTAATGCATTTATATCCTTTTTCAAGTAAGGAGACCAAAACCGTACACAGTACTCCAAATGTGGTCTCACCAAGGACCGTACAAGTGCTGTAAAACTTCCTACATTCATATTCCATTCCGCTTGCAATAAACACCAACGTTCCATTTGCCTTCCTAATCACTTGCTGTACCTGCATACTAACTTTTTGTGATTCATATATCAGGACACCCAGATCCCCCTGTACCACTGAGTTCTGCAATTTCTCTCCATTTAAATAGTACACTGCTTACTGTTCACATTTTTCCACATTATACTCCATCTGTCAAATGTTTGCCCATTCACTTAACCTATCTGTATTTCTTTGTAGATTCTTTACCTCCTGTCGACAACTTGCTTTCCTACCTATCTTGGTGTCATCAGCAAATTTAGCCAGCATACATTCACTCCCTTCGTCCAAGTTATTGATAGATTGTAAATAGCTGAGGCCCCAGCACTGATCCCTGTGGCACTCCACTAGTTACAACTTGCTAACCCAAAAATGACCCATTTATCCCTACTCTTGGCTTACTGTTAGCTAGACAATTCTCTATCCATGCTAATATGTTACCCCTCCCTCATGAGCACTTATTTTGAGTAGCAACTTTTTATGTGGCACTTTATCAAATGCCTTTTGGAAATTGAAGTACACCACATCGCCAGGTTCCCCTTTATCCAGGTTGCTTATTGCTTCCTCAACAAACTCTAATAATTTATTTAAACACAATTTCCCTTTCACAAAGCCACACCTGATTACATTAAGATTTTCTAAGTGTCCTTCTATAACCTTGGTAATAATGGATTCTAGTAATTTCCCTATGACAGATATTAGGATAACTGGCCTATAGTTTCCTGCTTTCTGCCTCCCTCCAGGGAAAAGAGCCTCTCAGCAGCTACTCTGTCAGAATTTTATACATTTTAATGAGATCAGCTCTCATTATTTTTAAATTCAGAGAATATAGGCCTGGATCTGGATCTCCCCTCATAGCAATCGCCGCATTCCAGGAATCAATTTAATGAGTTTTTTATTCTTCCAACCAAAGTGGATGATTTCACATTTTGGTACATTACACTCCATCTGCCACCTTCTTGCCCAATCACTTAACCAGTTTATATCTCTTTGCAGCCTCTTTGTGTCTTTCTCACTGCTCACTTTCCCACTTTAGCTTTGTATCATCAGCAAAGTTGGATAATAGTACACTTGACCCTCTCATCCAAATCATTAATATAGATTGTAAATAGCTGGGGCCCCAGCACTGATACCTGTGGCACACAACTATTTACAACTGCACACCTGGGGAAAAAAACATGTTTTTCTACTCTGTACTCTGTCCATTACCCAATCCTCAATCTATGCTAATATATTATCCCCAATCCCATGAGTTCTAATTTTGTTCAATAACGTATTAAAATTCAAATTCACCACATTCACTGGTTCCCCTTCATCTATTCTGATAATTACAGCCTCAAAAAAGCTCTTAGATTTGTCAAACACTATTTCCTTTTCATAAACTGTGTTGGCTCTGCTTAATCATATTATAATTTTCTAAGTGCCCTGTTATCACATCCCCAATAATAGATTCTAGCATTTTCCTAACTACTGATGTCAGGCTAACTGGCCAGTAGTTTCCTGTTTTCTCTATCCCTCCTTCCTTGAGAGCGGTGTTACATTTGCTACCTTCCAATCCATGGGGATCATTACAGAATCTAGGGAATCCTGTAAGATCAAAACTAATTCATCCTCTACCTCTACATCCACCTCTCTTAAAACCCTTGGATGTTGGCCAGCAGGCCCAGGAGATTTGTCGGCTTTTAGTCCAACTAGTTTCTTTGGTACTATTTCCTTACTAATATTAATTGCTTTATGTTCCTTATTTTCGTTAGATCCTTGGCTCCCTACAATTTCTAGGTGTTTTTTTGTCATCTCCTGTGAAGACAGATACAAAAAATCGTTGTTTAACATGCCTCCTTATTTTCCCTTGGAATTTTTTCTCTGTCTGCTTCTAAAGGATCAATATTTATTTTTGCTAATCTGTCCTGTTTATATATACTTGCTGAGGTCCTTGCAATAAACAGAAGAACATCTTGTTAGTTTTCTCTTGTGTTCTCTTCTCTCTCTGTTTATCAATATTTTGGTCACCCTTTGCTGGTTTTTAAACCCCCAATCCTCAGCCCCGCCATATTTTGTTGACAATATTATTGTTGGCCTCTTCTAATCTAAAATTACTCTTGCGTTCTCTGGTTAGCTACAGCACAGAAGGAGGCCATTTGGTCTAATGTGACTGTACTGGCCCTTTTGAAGAGCTATCCAATTAGTCCCACTCTCCTACTCTTTCCTGATAGCCCTGTAAATTTTCTTCAATATATATCCAATTCCCTTCTGAAAGTTACTATTGGATCCTGTGGTCTGTGCATTCTAGGTCATAACTGCTCGCTGCATGAAAAATTAGAACTTCTCATCTTCGTTCTGGTTTTTTGCCAATTACTGTATCTGAAATTTGTGTTCCCTAGTTCCTGTCAGTGAAAACAGTTTCTCCTTATTTACTCTTTCAAAGCTCCATGTATGTATTGCCTGTCCTCACAATCGTTTATTTTCTGTGGCTCTCTGTCTGTTCAATTTTTAATTGTTGTGAATGGACCTGCCACCTGAGCATGAAACATGGATGAATGGCCAAGGCTGATATCGTAGGACAGGATTGGAATGAGTAAGAGAGGCAGGTTAATGACTAAATGTGAAGGCAGGCTAAGAGGTAGTGATTAGGTATAGGTGGACTGAGAAGTAGTGGTTAGGTTATGGCAGTTCGAGGGGTCGTGGTTGGGGTAAGGTGAGCCGAGGGTAGGTTAAGACAGTCCGAGGGGTCGTGGTTAAGTTAAGGCAGATCCAGGAGTAGTCTTTGAATACAACATTCATCTGTGGTCACAAAAACTCAAAAGGAAACATCCAAGCTCCTGGAGTCTGTGCAGAGAAAGACCACAAGGATGATCCATGGTGTCAGAGGACTTCAGTTATGCAGCAAGGCTCGATAAAACTTTGACTCTTTACCCCTGAAAGGGATAAATGAGAGGAGACCTGAAAAGTGTCTTGTTCTAATGTTAACCATGAATGTGGGACAAGGGGACTCAGTGAAACTGCTAAAGGGCAAGTTCAGGAACAATGTTGGGAAATGCTACATCATAGAGTAATCAATACTAGAATAGAGCTTTGTTCTACAGTGACCTGGGGCAGTTGGAAACTAAGTTGAGGTTCCTAAGGATGGATGAGCTAGATGGACCAAATATCCTCTCTGATCTGTACTTTGAATTATTGTCCAAGAAGCTAGATACATCACTTGATGGATCTGTATTCCATCCCAAGCAATGTAGACAGGATAAGAACCATTACAGCCCTGCCTTATTCTGCATTTGGAATCATGGAATTTTACAGCACAGAAGGAGGCCTTTCAGCCCATCGTACTGTGCCAGCTGTTTGAAGAGCTATCCATTGAGTCCCACTCATTCTCTTTGCCCATCATCCTGCACAGTTTTCCTTTTCAAGTCATTTTTCCATTTTGAAAGTAATTGTTGAATCTGTTTCCAACAGCCTTTCAGGCAGCACATCCCAAATCTTAACAGCAGGCAGGGTAAAACGATTCTCCTCATTTTCCTTCCAGTTCTTTATGCCAATCATTTTAAATCTGTGCCCTCTGCTTATTGATCTACTATGACTGGAAACCATTTTCCCTCACTTTACTCTATCAAAATCATTGAATCCCTCAGTTAAATTTCTGCATAACCCCCCTTTCCTCTCAGGAGAATAAACACAGCTTCTGTAGTCTCTCCACATTAAATGAAATCTCCCATCCCGATAACTCTCCTCCACATCTGCTGAGTGGTGCCCAGAATTGAGCACATCACACCTGCTGAGGCATAACCAGTGTGTTGTGAAAGGTTTAGCTTTACCTCCTCATTTTTTGTGCTCTACATTGCAGTGAGGAATGCCGCTTATATTTTCCTGCAGCTAACTTTATCCCAGTCCTAATGGGATGCCAGCTAGTCTCCAGCAACATTTTTAAAAATTCATTCTTGAGGGCAATTAGGGATGGGCAATAAATGCTGGCCCGGCCAGCGAAGCCCACATCCCGTGACTGAATTTAAAAAACAGTTGCTGGAGACCAGCTGGCATCTCAAGAAGAGGTAAACCAGAGAGGAAGTTCTCTCAGTGAGTCAGAATGTAATAAATTTACTGGCAAGGGGGTAGCTTATTTGTTTTGTTCACATGGATTACAATGCAGTAATTAAGTAAAGATTATTACTTTCTTTTCAGGTTACAGAGGTGTCGTACATTGTGTGGCACTCAGGCCTGAATGCATACAACCTGTACGCCGATTGTGTCGGAGGAATGCCTGGTGAGATTCGGTAAGGAATAGTCAGGACAGGACCCGAAGTTGGGGAGGCAGGCAGGGTGCTACCTGTCAGAGATTTGGTGCTTAGTAACTTTTGGGCATGGGTGGCTGCGCAGGTGGGGAGGGGCGGAGTGGTGACATTAGTGGAAAATGAGATCAAGGTGGATTTGAGATCAAAGGGATTATGTCCCGGGCCTCCATCAGTCTCCAACCCCACACCTTGTGGGAAGCATTGGAAGGTCAACAAACAGGAATGAGATTCTAATTGCTGAAAGTAGATGGTCCGGCATTCAAATAAGTGAGCCAGGGATGAGAGGGGGAAGTGTGGAGTCAGAGGAGAAGGGAAACATTGGGGTAGAGGAGGCCCATGGTTTCTTTGTGGGGTGCAAAGGAGCATCCTATTTCTCTCCACCTACATGAAAACAAAAATAAGGCAACAAGCCTCGCCTTTGGAGGCCCCTGGCTTCTGCTCCCAACTGGTTTGGCCTGCTGGGATATCCATATGGGCTTCCACCCCCACTCCCCACCCCAGGTCTGTGGTCAAAATTGCCATTGGCCCTGATTGGAACCTGATCAGCATATCTAAAGCAGGACCCCACTGCCTTTGTGAGTGAGCTGTTATGGCTGCAAAAATGAAAGCAGGTTAATATGGGATCCCACAGGAAAGCAATGAGATTGGAGGAGGGGTGGGCGCAAGGAGAATTTTAATTGCCTGTGCACCTGATTTCTGCCAGGTGAGGAGAGTTGTAATACTCCCATTTACATTTTTGTATAAATGAGTTGATCTTGCCTGGCATTATTACTGGGCAGTCTAGAATCTGGAGCATGGTTTTTGTTGATCAGCTGTTAAGCTGGGCTCTGTTCTAAATAAGAAACTCCAGCTATCTGTATTTGGTTGTTAAGCACAGGGTCAAGCAGAGATCAATTGTAAAGAGTGTAAATATCAGGCACCAGGAATTAGCTAAATCTAAAATGTTTCTCAAGTAACTCTTGCTCAGATTTGGAGGTACATTATTTTATAACCACAGGGCATTTATGACATGTAGCAGTGTAACATCATAAAATATAGTTTCTTCTCTGTTCAGGGGAAAAACCCAAATTATATCTCTCTTCCCTTTTCTTTCAAATTCTTTTTTTCATGTTTCTTGTCTTTGTCTTCTCACTTTCTTCTGTACTCCTTTTCTTTCCTTTTTTATTATCTGAAATGACACTTTGTTTGCTGCTAGCTCAGTTCATGTTACTGGGGCACTTCCTGCCAGTTATACCAAAACATAGAAAATAGAAGCAGGAGTAGGTCATATGGCCCTCCAAGCCTGCTCCACCATTCAATATGTTCATAGCTGATCCTCTATCTCAACGCCATAGGCCCGTGCTCTCCCCAGACCCCTTGACGCCTTTAGAGTTCAGAAATTTATCTATTTCCTTCTTAAATATATTCAGTGCCTTGGCCTCCACAGCCTTCTGTGGTAGAGAATTCCATTGGTTCACCACCCTCTGAGTGAAGAAGTTTCTCCTCATCTCAGTCCTAAATGGTCCACCCATCCCAAGACTGTTGACCCCTAGTTCTAGACTCCCCCTAGCCAGAGGAAATATCATCTCTGCATCCAGTCTGTCCATCCTTGTCAGAATTTTATGTTTCAATGAGATCTCCTCTCATTCTTCTAAACTGCAGTGAATACAGGCCTAGTCGGTCCAATCTCTCCTCATACGACAATCCTGCCATCGCAGGAATCAGTCTGCTGAACCTTCGCTGCACTCCCTCTATGGCAAGTATATCCTTTCTTAGGTAAGGAGACCAAAACTGCACACATTACTCTAGGGGCAGCATTTTCCCCCCCCCCATTGGGGGTGTTGTGCGGGAGCAAGCGTGGGTGGGCGGGTTCCCAATCGGGGGCGCGCTGCCATTTTACGTGGGTGACGTCCGCTTGGAAGCGCTATGCGTTCCCTGTGTGGGCCGGGGGGGGGGGATTCCCTGAACAGAGAGTGTGCTCTTTTGCACATGCGCACGAAAGAGTGCACAGATCTCCCTGAGGCAAAGTTCCACCCCAGGGAGATCGGTTGAAGATTTTTAAATTTTTTAAAGGGTAGAAAAAAATTTCCTGACATGTCCCCTCATGTGACACTCACATGAGCTAGGACATGTCCATTACTTTTATTTAAACATGTTCCAAAAATGTTAAATCCCTCATGAAACCTCATTCCGTCCGTGGATGAGGTTTCATGCCTTTTCGGAAGGCCGCCTGGGCTCTTCGCCTGCCGCAAACCTTAAGGTTGGATGGGCAGGTCCATTAACCATTTCAATTACTTTTTTAATGGCCTTAATAGGCTGTTGACAGGTTGGCTGGCGCGCAGCCGAGTCGGCTACGCACCCACCGAACTGAAAATCTAAATGATGCGGGGTGACGTCGGGACGCACGCCCGATGTTGCCCCGCGTCATTTTACGCATCGGCGAGCGGGCCCTGCCCCCTGCTCACCGACCAGAAAAGGCTGCCCCAGGTGTGATCTCACCAAGGCCCTGTACAGCTGCACTAAGACATCCTTGCTCCTGTACCCCAGTCCTCTCTCAATGAAGGCCAAGATACCATTTGCCTTCTTAACTGCTTGCTGCACCTGCATGCTTGCTTTCAGTGATCGGTGTACGAGGACACCCAGGTCCCTTTGTACATCAACATTTCCCAATCTATCACCATTTAAATAATACTCTGCCATTCTGTTTTTCCTACCAAAGTGGATAACTTCACACTTATCCACGTTATACTGCATCTGCCATGTATTTGCCCACTCACTCAACCTGTCCAAATCACCTTGAAGCCTCTTAACACCCTCCTCACCGTTCACATTCCCACCAAGTTTCATGTAATCAGCAAACTTGAAAATATTACATTTGGTTCCCTCATCCAAATCATTGATATATATTGTAAATAGCTGGGGCCCAAGCACTGATCCCTGCAGTACACCACTAGTCACCGCCTGCCATTCCATAAAAAACCCATTTATTCCTACTCTCTGTTTCCTGTCAGCTAACCAATTCTCAATCCATGCCAAAATATTAGCCCCAATCCCATGTGCTTTAATTTTACACACTAACCTCTTATGTGCGACTTTATCAAAAGCTTTCTGAAAATCCAAATACATATCATCCATTGGTTCTCCCTTATCTATTCTGCTAGTTACGTCCTCAAAAAAACTCCAGTAGTTTTGTCAAACATGATTTCCCTTTTATAAATCCATGTTGACTTTGTCTAATCCCATTGATATTTAGTGTCCTGTTATCACCTCCTTTATAATAGACTCTAGCATTTTCTAGCATAACTACTGATGTTAGGCTAACCTGTCTGTAATTAGCTGTTTTCTCCCTCCCTCCTTTTTAAATAGTGGACTTACATTTGCCACCCTCCAATCTGCCTGGACTGTTCCAGACACACCTCGCCCTTTACATGGAGGAACATAGGAAGAGGAGTAGGCCGTTCACGCCTTCGAGCTTGTTCTGCCATTCAGGCCATGGCTAATCTACAGCTCAATCCATTTGCCTTCCTTTATTTCATATCTATTGATGTCCTTGCCTTGAATAGAACATGAATGCTGGCATGGACTGGTTGGGCTGAGTGGCCTACCCTTGTGCTGCATATTCCATGTAAACCTATAGAATAAAACTCTATCAATTTCAGTTTTGAAAAGTTTCAGTTGATCCCCAGCATCCACAGACTCTAAACAGGCCTGAAGGGCATTGAGATCTGGCCTCATCATCCACTGTACACCATGAGCAGGTATGTGAGGGGGAACAGAGAGGATCACTGAAGGTGTCAGCTGTGCCTCAGTGGTAGCACTGCTGCCCTTCAGAAGGTCATGGGTTTAAGTCCCAGTCCAGAGACTTGATAATCTAGGCTGACACTCGAGTGCAGTACTGAGGATGTGATCCCATTGCACTACTTCAAGGAAAAGCAAAGGAGTTCTGTCCGATATCCTGGCTAGTATTATTCCTTCACTAATATCACTGATTATCGGGTTGTTTTTTGCTATGTGTAGATTGGCTGCTGTGTTTCCGAAATTACTATAGTGATTGTATTTCAAAAGTTCTTCATTGGCTGTGAGGCCATGAAAGGGGCTATATAAATGTAAATTTGCTCTTTATCTCATACTATTAGCATTCACCTCTGTAACATGGCATTGAGAGCCTGCTCCCCAGAATATACTCCTTCATAAATAAAACTATGTTATGTGTATGCCTGCTAACTCCTCTGACCAATGGCCACACACTCAGATGTTCATACCCCCAGCTCCGACCTCCCCTCACAATAGACCAATGAAGAGCAACAGATAATAAAAACAAAACAAAATGCTGGAAATACTCAGCAGGTCAGGCAGCATTGGTGGAGAGAAACAGAGTTCATGTTCCAGGTTGACGACCCTTCATCAGGCCTGCAGAAAAATAGGAAGGTATGAATTTTTAAGCCAGGAGAAGTGGGAGAGGAGGACAGGAAGAACAAAAGGGAAGGCCTGTGATAGGGTGATGGGCAAGGGAGTATAAATAACAAAAGATTTGATGATACAAAAGCCAAAGAGAGTGGTAATGGGTATAGTAAAGAAACAAGGGTTGTGTCCAAATGAGGCGTGAATAGCTACATAGCAACCATCTGAATGCAACATGAAGGGGTAAAGAAAGAAACCAGCCAGCAAAAATTAAACTCAAATAAACACATGGAACAAGATGGAGGCCGAGGTCATGTTCTAAAGTCTGTTATGACGTGGTAGATGATGTGTGCGAGGCGAACCAAATCCACGAGGGAAACTTTGTCGTGCTATCACAACAGTTTTGCAATTTGTATTTATTACGAGATATGTGCATTGAATTCAAAGTAATAAGTCCACCAACACATTTAGAGATTTTAAAAATTAAAGTAAAATATTTATTAACAAAATATAAAAGATTTCAAGCACATACATAAGACTACAATTATTACTAATAACTCCTAAAATTCCTAATTAACCTGATACCCTGTTACGCTCCCTTTAAGGCAACTGTCCGCAATAAATTTGAGATTTAAAAAATACTCAGCAAGTTAACATAATACCCTGTGGAGTTCCAAATGGCTTTTCCCCAACTTCAGCTTTGTAAGACAGCAGACTTATGCACAAATGCTGGAGGCTTCATTAAGGCTATTCCACATACTCCTGTTAGATCTCACATGGCCTTCTGACACACAGTCATTCATTTTCCTTTATATATGTTCCTCTCCTTTTTAATATGTAAATTCTATTGTTTCATATGTCTTTGAAACTGTGAGCGGGATTTTCCACACCTGCCCGCCGCCATGATCTTCCAGTCCCACCGCAAGTCAATGGACTTCAGGCTGGGGCACTGCCACGCCCATGGCGGGTCCTGCCTGCGACGGGGCTGGAAATTCCCAGCCTGTATCTTCCTCAATATAAAAACTTTCATGGTGCCAATATTGCCAGTAACCTTTGGGGAAAAATAACATTCCTTAGCCTTGCTTATCTGGCTAGTTGTAAACAGACTGAGATCCCTTTGAAATCCAAATATCCCTTCATTTATTTAAAAATGCAAATTCCCCTCAAACCTTACATGCTAAGCCAGCATCTGTGTTTACTCATTAGCTTGTCAAGCACCTAGCTTCTTTTGATGATTTTAAACTTGCAGCCTACTTGATTCCAAATGTAATTAAATCACACACACACAGACCCAACTATACTTACCCCTATAAACCTACTTCACAATAAACCAGAAAAATATTGTGAAAATTATTATACTTTCATGACAAGTCATTGAATTCAATATTGAGTTCAGAAGGCTGTAGAGTGTTGAATTGAAAGATGAGGTGCTCATGAACTTGCGTTGAGCTTCATCGGAACTGTAGCAGGCCAAGGACAGAAAAGTCAGAGCGGGAGCAAGGTGAAGGATTAAAATGACAAGCGACAGGAAGCTCAGGGTCGTGCTTATGGACTGAATGGAGGTGTTCCTCAAAGTCGTCACCCAGTCTGTGTTTGGTCTCGCCAATGTAGAGGAGACCACATTGTGAGCAGCGAATACAGTACACTAAACTGAGGGAGGTTCAAGTAAATCGCTGTTTCACTTGGAAGGGGTGTTTGCAGCCTCGCATGGTGAGAAGGGAGGAGGTGAAAAGGCAGGTGTTGCATCTCCTGCGCTTGCACGGAAAGGTGCCATAGGAAAGGGAGGGGGTGTTGGGGGTGACAGAGGAGTGGCGGGAATGGCAGCAGATAACTGTGTTGTCCCTCGAGGTCACTGTCTGTCATTGAGGTGGGAGCTACATGACAGTGGGAGAAAATACATTAAGATCCAAGTACTTAAATCAACAAGTGACCAACTGTTCTTTCATCTTTCAACAGCTTTGATGAGAACCGGAAGCAGCTGGTCATCAGTGACTTGGGAAATTTGTTCCCCAAAAACGAAATGAGCCAGTGGTGGAGGAAGGTAAACTCCTTTAATGCCTTTGTAAAGATGGTGGCCAGATTGATAATGCAACAACAATCTGCATTTATATAGCGATATCAATGTAATAGGGCATCCCAGGATGTTTCACTGGAGTGTAATTAGACGATAAAATTTGACACCGAGCCACATAAGGAGCTATTAGGACAGCGGACCAAAAGCTCCATTAGAGTAGGTTTTAAGGAACATCTTAGAGGAGGAGAGTGTGGGACATGAGCAGCTAAAAGCACAGCTTTCAATGGTGGAGCAGATGGTGTTGGGGCGGTGGTGCATAAGAGTCCCTGCTCTTTCTTCTTGTTTCCAGTGGTGAATCTAGTACCTTAATAAAATATAACCTTGTAGATAGTGATTCTGTTCAGACAATCCTCCTGTTAGTGCAGATGATCGCAGTGGAACTGCCTCATCCAGGCAAGACTGGCCTTGGATTCCATCCCTGGCTCCATTGGGTTAGCTCGTCAGGGGCACTAAGTTTGTCCTGTATTCCCCTGTAATTTTGTAGGGGATGGATCAAACAGAAACCAAAGAATTGGAATAAAATGAACAGAGGTGCAGGTGTTAATAGGAAGTCATACTTGTGGTATCTATCGCGCAAATATTGTGCACTGTGGAGCTTGAGGATTGGAGTAGCAAAAGTTTAAACAGACTTTGAAAGTTGAGACTGTGTTCTGCTGTGGATTGACTAGGCGCTGGTGGAGGGATGGGGGTCTCTGGCAGCGCTGGCCAAGGTGAGTGGAGTTGTCTGGCAGTGCTGACCAAGCGAAGCAGGTAGCATGTGAGTCAGCAGTGGGCCGTGCACCTCATTCAATCGGCAAAAACAATCTGAGGCCTTGTGTGAAGATTCTATCGGTTGAATTAAAATAAGACATTAGAGTTGAGGATGGAGATGAAATTGGAATTGGGCCGAGACACATGTCAAGTGGAAACTGATTTACCACCCATTGCATAACATCCCACTGTGTTGAAGAAGATCAGTCCACCTATCAGCGGGCTGCGTAACTGTTGAACGACCCATTCCCCCTGTTTTTGCCCCCATGTCCAATTTCACCCCATTCCAGTGTGCTTTTAAAAATAACAGTTTTACAAAACTAATTTTGAGTATTGCTGAAAAAAGAGACGCGTCGAAGCTTTTCATCTTGCACTCATCAGGACAGTTGCAAGAATACCAAAATAAGGTGGAAAACAACAATTTATACTGTATGTGAAGAGAGTGCTGATTGGGCAGCAAGTGGTGTTGCCATGGAGAAAGCACCACTGATAATAGCTGGCAGTTAACTGCCAAGCATTGTTTGAAATTTAAACCAGGCCGCTCCACCCTGATTTGTCAAGGCATTGCCCTGAGGAATGAGCAATGTGGTATATCAATTTCAGTGCCAGTGTGATGCTAGGTATGTAGGCCGTACGTCCCAAAGCCTGGCGGATCATATCAAACAGCTCCCAGCCACTGTTCGCAACGGGCAGGGTATAGACCATACCCAACCAGCCCGTGCTTGCAAAACTCAAAACATTAGATGTGATTCCGCAATTGGACAACATTTGCTAATTAATCCTCAATGTGCTAAGAATTACGCTGACAACCAATTTAAGATTGTCAGTCAGGCTCACAGTGTGTACTGGAAGCTACATATATTAATACACAGGACCCTGTCCTTTACAGACAGAACATGTACACACATTGCGTCTGTTTCAGCTAAACAAAATAAGTGACAGCCATTCGCTGGTTCATTCCTGATGATTGCAAGACGCAAAGCTTAGACATGTCTCTTTTTTTCAGCAATACTCAAGTTCTGTACTACCAAACGA
Source organism: Cetorhinus maximus (assembly GCF_964194155.1). NCBI lineage: Eukaryota > Metazoa > Chordata > Chondrichthyes > Lamniformes > Cetorhinidae > Cetorhinus > Cetorhinus maximus. The sequence continues at coordinate 66,314,830 of NC_135891.1, read as the reverse complement.
CTAAATCTATATTTTGAGGGAAAACGCAAGCATTCAGACCTGAGCCAGTGGAAGTAAAAGTTGCTTTTATATTGTACTGGGGATCCTTTCGGCCACCAGCTGCAGTGAACCTGGCATGTTTGGTGTTCCTACCAGCAACAGCAAACTCATGAGGAGCTAACAGTGCTGGCACAATAGAAAAGCAATTATGGAGAGAGAGAGCAACAGGTGGTTGTAAAGTCTGCCAGTTAATGGGAAAGGGTGAGGTTTATTGTGGTGGAAGAAAGTCACTGGTGGCTTTAGAATAAAGGGAAGGTCAGAGGGAAAAAGCATTTTGAAAATCAGGTGGTGGCTGAGTTTGTCTTTTCTGCTAGTATCCCACTACCTCCTGCTCAAGCTGTTCCAGAGCCCGACACTTAGCCCTGAACTGCTGCCCCTAACCCTCACTACCTGTTATCTCTCCCCTCCTGTGTAAGCCTCTCCAAAGTGTTGCTTTTGACCATGTTTGTCCCTTATCTGACCATTTCATATCCAGTGTTCCTGTGAAGCATCTTGAGATGTCCTATTTGGAAAAGGATCCTATAAATGAACTTAATTAATGGAGCAGACAAAAGGGGATGTTGAGTATAGAGAAAGTAGAAGTACTGCAGGAAAGGTGATTTCTTGGAGTTGTGAACTAGCAAGAAGTAATTGCCTAATCTAAGCGATGGGCCTTTTATTTAAGGAAAGTGGTATCTTTGTTTCCTTACTTATTTTGGTTAAAAGTCAGGACAACAGGGTGACACTGGTAATCAAACTGCAAGGCAGGATTAAAAATAAATGGGACTGTGGGCAATTTTGCCTCCTAAACGCCACCAGTGGCCCGCATGAAAAATAAAGATGATCTGACAAATTCAAGAAAGGTCACCCCCCCCATCACCCACCCCCATTCCATACATCATGGCTTCTCCAATCCAGGTTTGAAGAATTGAAAGCCCAGGTACAGCGAGTGAGAAAACAACATGCAGTTTAATTAGAGGAGCAGTAAGCAAATGTGGGAGACAGAATTTGGGAGGAGCTGCTCCTCCAATCACATGTCCTGTCTCTCAAACGCTGGCTGCTTCAGCTCCTCCAATCCCTCCCTGCTGCTCCTCGAGAGAGACAGAAGCTATGATTGGAGGAGTAGCAACGGCGGGAGGTAGGGAACCTGTCATTGGAGGAGCTGGAGCAATTATCCTAGACAATGACCCATTTGATTAAATTATCCCACATTTTCCAGAACCACGTGACCAGTTTGAGTCAAACTTCTGACATCCTCTGGACCAGAATGAGGTTTTGGAAAAAAACAGAATTAAAAGGATGGAGATAACCAGAAACCAAAAAAAGGGGCCAGGAGCAGGTCCAGAGGACCCACCTGTGCCAAGGAAGGGCAGCAGCCAATGGAGAGAAGGTCCATCAGATGTTAATTTTGTGCGGTGGGGTTGGGGAGGCAATGAGAAGAGAACAATGCAGCTTCATTTGATCCTTTACTAACTAACTGAAGCTGCCTATGCCTGTCTGATTTCTGTTTCGTTGCATCAGATAGTTGGAATTTGAGATGAATCTGATCTTAGTTTATTGTTATAAATTAGGAATTATTTTTAAGCGATGAACAAAGACTTTTCAGATAGCAGGACAGGCAACCTTAGTTCATGGATGGTGACACCTTGCTTCCTTTTACTAAAGCATGGTGTACATAATCCAGCAAGGTCATGTTCTGATGTTGGTACTGCACCGACTTCACCCTGTAAGTCATGTACCAACTGCATAAAATGGTGAAATGCTGAGGTCACTATGATGACTTGATACAAATACACAGTCTTAACAGTAATAGAAGGTAAACAAAGGAAAAACTAATGTTAACTTTATAAATATTTACTACTTTTGGTTAGAATGGAAACTTTCATTCCAGTCAAAACTGCTGGTACTCACTTTCTACCTGTTCTCTTTGAGTCATGAATGCACAAGACATGTCGCCAAATAAAGGAGTTACTTTGCAAAATAAGTTTTTAAGCTAGCATTGACACATGGTTAGTATACTATTTAGATCTGATTAATCCTTGTCTTGAATTTATGAGCTGTTATAGTCTTTTTGTTTGTTACTTGTGCTTTCTTATCTATCTAAAGAAGGAAACAAATGCAGAAGGTGATGTTACTATGTGACAGCATTACTTAATGAAAAGATGAGAAAGCAGTCCCTGAAAATCAAAAAGTAGCCCTCGAGAAAATCTCAAAAGTAGCCTCGGGGCCGGGAGAGGGGGGGGAATTATTTTGTCTCCTGCTGCAAGGAATTGGTGAACTAAATTGATCTAGAACTCAACCAATCTTCTGATTTTACTGTTTGAACTGAGTCCAGCTCATACATCTGAATTGTTTTTCTATTAATAAGTGTTCTCCTGAAGATGCTGACTCTTACCCATACCACTTCAGTACCTGACCCAAGTGACTGCCCAAGTGTAATGAGCGTTCAACCATGCAGTGAAGTCATGTCAGACCCTGATTTTACACTCCCTCAATTTCTGCCAATATGAGTTTTTCCAGCAGAGGTTTCTGGCTACTGAAACATGGTTGAACTGCTTACTCCTCCTTATACGGCTGCTCCAGCTCATTATAGGTATTTCCAGTCTGTACAGTATCTGGTTACTGCAGATAGTTTCATTTCGTTTTCTCAGGAATTTTTGATCAAGTCCAGTCAGATCCAGCTTCAGTTTAAGGCCCAGGTCCATCAGATTATTAGTTTTACATTTGAACCTGGTGAAAAATGGAGATAAGTGTCACGTGAAATTCTTTAGGAACAATGTGACAGTGAAATTTAATTTGGGATGCAGAACGACCATGGGATTGACTCTGTCCAGTACCTGGTATGAGTGCCCATTTCAAAATAGAGAGGATGAATCCATATCTTCAAGATAGTGTAAGTTGAAAATGTTCTCTCACATGCCACCTACACAGCGGGACCTAGGGAACTTTCTGGTGGACCGGGTTGTGTTATGTAGTTACTGCCTTGTTTTCTCTGTCTTTCCCAGCGTATTCACCTTTGATGTATTTTCTCTAGAAACTGCAGGATGCATATATGAGTCACAGAAATGTCCGGCTTGACCCCCCATGCACCAACACCACTGCCTGCAGCAACTACCTGAATGACCCAAGAGTGCGGAAGGCTCTGCACATTCCTGCCTTTGTGCAGAAATGGGAGATGTGCAGGTAAAATGGTCTCTGAATTACGATGCAATTCTGTGTGATAAATGTAAGAGCATGAAAGTAGAATTTCTGGTGCTCGCCCGTTCTTGCTGTAATTCGTCATTAGGGCTGTTCTCTTGCTTTGGGGTGGGTTCCACTCGGCTGTACCCCAAAGTGTGAGGTGTGCCAAAAGTATTAATCATTCCAAACTTTGACCATGGATGGAGTCTTGGTGAACAGTGTACTTACAAAGTCTCACTGATTTTTATACAGGTATATGGTTTAAGTTGTGTACTTGTATTCATGCTATGGCTGGTACATGGTATGGTATCCTCACAGCTACACTGGATAGGACAATATGATTGTACTTCCATTCTTTGGAATGCTTCTATCATCTTTTAAGAATGCGGAATGCTTCTGTTTTCTTTATTTTTTCATGGAATGTGGGCGTCACTGGAAAAACCAGCATTTGTTGCCCTTGAACTGAACATTTCAAAGGGTAGTTAAGAATCAGCCACGTTGCTGTGGGTCTGGAGTCACGTGTAGGCCAGAATGGGGTAAGGTCAGCAGATTTCCTTCCCTAAAGGACTTTAATGAACCGGCTGGGACTTTATGACAATCGATGATAGGCCGGAATTTTCTGTCCCCGTTGGTGTTGAGCACCGTGGCAGGCATGAGCGGACAACATGGGTGGGAAGGCCAAAAATCAGTTTCACGTCATTGTGAAAGTAGTTTACAATTGTTCCCTCCACCCATCAATGGCAGGCCGAGTTTCTCACCACTGCATATCGGGAAAGTCATTTTAACACATCTACTTATCATTATAAACCCTGCTCGCTGGAATCATCCCCCCATGTCAAATTTACGGCCCACGTCATTGGGAAGACACGCCGTCCCAGACCATCTCTTGACAAGTGAGACGTACAGGAGTCGGGACTTACCGTTAGAGCCTTGCTCACATCGCCAACATCCAAGAAGCAGAAGATGCTGGAGCCCCACAGCTACTGGACCCTGGAGGAACACGTGCATCGCATGCATGGACAGGACTCTGCCGCAAGGCAGCTCAGGGAAGGTGGGAGGTCTCTGTTGATGCCAGGGGTCTGCTTCAGTGCATCACGGTCTTGGCCATGGGCTGTTACGGATGATCGTCGGGGGCGTGGTGTTGGGGAGAGAGAGGAAGGTCCAGTGTGAGTGAGAGAGGAAGGCATGAGGGTGTACCGGGGCAGGGTTGGGGGGGTGGTGAAAGTCTATGTTTGACTGGGAGAGGAAGGTGTACCGGGGGTGGGGGGTGAGAGTAGGAGGGGGGGTAGTAAGGGTGGAGGACGAGTAAGGGGGAGTGGGATGTCCAGGTGAACATGCAAGGGAGGGGTATATGGGGTTGATGACTGCATCCTGGGGGGGAGAACTGAGGGTGGGTGTGGTAGGAGGGAATGGTGAGTGAGCTGGGAGGAGGATGGTGTGACGGTAACAGTAGAAGGGACGCTGAGGGTGGTTAGTGGGCACTCAAGGGCGGACACGGACCTTGGGGGTGGGAAGGAGAAGGCTGGGGAGGTCATTGTGGATGGGGATGGGATTCTCAGGAAGATAGAGAACGTGCACTTTCACTTGGACATCCTGGAATGAAAAGGGTTTGGGTTGGTACTTGACAGTGGGGAAGTGGAAGGTGATGCCGGGGAGCCAACAGTGATGAACAGGAAAGGACATGGGTGACTGCAGAAGGGGAAAGGACGGGGGAGCTGAAAATAAACCTTACAATGACCACGCTTTTGAAATCAAAAGTGAGCGGAGCCTCGTGTTGGCCGGGCACAGGTGCTGCACGGGAGTGAGATCAGTGGGTGGGCGGATATACAGGTCAGCTCAGATAGACAACTGAAAGAGAACCCCAACAGGCAGCACTGAAAATGCTCAGGACAGTGAGATGAGTGTGAGGAGGAAAGCTCTGCGTGTGTGGGAGAATGCTTGCATGAGGCTCTGCCACACACATACACACCATTTTTCCCTCCAGTATTGTTCGTGGTCTGGCTGCGTGCAGCAGTGGTTGGGGGTCGGGGGGGGGATGCAGAGGGAGGACATCACACTTGCCTACATTAAAGTCTATTTTCCACAGTTTTGCCCATTTACTTAATCTTACTGCCACTCTTATCCTCTTAATCCGTGAATGGATTTTCAGTGGTGATGGCCCAGTCTTATTCCAAAGCCAAATTAAACTTTGATGTGTAGGCTTTAGTTTATTTTAACTGCAGTCTGCAGACTCCAGGAGTCTCCAGAGGGACTGTGATGTCATCTGATCTGCCCATTTGGGACTGGGATACCACGTAAGACAAGCGCAGTGCCTTGAGAATCCTCTTTGTCTATTTATTGGCTGGGGCATTGGGGCAATTGTACCCCAGTCCACTCAACAAGAATCCCATGGGATTAGGTGGAATCCCAGTTTTACTCCCAGCCCAAGCTAGCTCTCCACCGACTTCAGTAACGAGTAAAACCAGACGGGGTGAAAAACAAGTATTGCCCCCAGCCCTGCTAATTTCAAAATAGGCAGGTTAAGTTCAAATTACCTTTATTATTCCTATTGCTGTACATTAATTAAAAGTATTTTCGGCAAGAGTCATACTGTTTTCCTTGGAATATGTGCTGTCTTTCTGGAGTTGAGATCGGGAGAAGGCTTTTCTGGGGAGTGTGTATTTGCAGGAAGGTTGTGATATTTGTAAGTGTAGCCTCCTTAGAAAATTTTGAAGAACCTCTGGATTACTTTTAACTGTTTTCTTATTTGGTTTTACTCCTGCTTAGTGCAATTGTGAACCTGTTTTACCGGCCCCTCTACACTGATATGAAGGATCAATACCTGAAACTACTGGCTGCCAGGGTAATTGAAACATTGCTCCTTCCATTCCACTGTTTTTATTGCAAGCTAGCTACTAACTTCTAGAAATTGTGCTTGTTGTAATCATGTAACACTGATTTGGGATTGTGGGGAGGTGAAGCTTGATTGTATTGTTTAATGTCTCTGTCGTGAGCTATTCACAGTCCAGTGGCTTCACGTACAGTTAATGGCTCTGAATGCAGTGACTAATGTTATGTGGTCAAATCTGGTAGCACCTCTTTTGAGAAACAAGGACTCAGCAATAACAATGAGAGGAATGGTCAGTTAATCTGTTTTTTTGGTGACGACTGAGAGGGAAATGTTCACCAGGTTTCCTCCCTCTGACCAGATTCATAAAATCTCTTCACACTCATCTGAAGGACAGGGTCTTGGTTTTAATATCCTTATGCAGGGTTATCCTTATGTCGGTCTTCCAGGGCAAAGAGTGTCCCCGACCGAGTGTTACAGACTGGCACATTCCAAGCTCCAGGATGGTGTGCTGAGGGACGCACTAAAGCTTGGGACAGCTGCCGCGAAGGCGCAGTGGGGAAAGGTCATCTTTCAGCCATAGGGCACCAAAGGGCTGGAAATTGTGTCGGACCCTTCAGGCTGTATGACGGACATTGAATGTATATGACAAATATCACATGAATAGCAATTTACTGGGGCACCTCAGAGTGCAACATGCTGCAGTTGAATATTATTGCACTTTCCATAATGACCATTTTGAAATACTTTGGATGTTCTTTCAGATATTTTATGATTTATTTATTGGAAAACAAAATCCTTATGCAGGATTCACCATGCTGACAGCTCCCTCCCTTTTTTAAAATTCCAATTAATTCTTTGCGAAGCCTTGCAACAAGATGCCTTATAATTGTTGAATTAAGTTTTAATCCATTAGATGGACTGTGAAAGGACCTTGCTAAGTTTCCACGACACCCTCAATGACATTTTAGTCAGTACTACGTGAGCAGCCTACACTGGGATCAGACCCTGAATCCTAGGGAGTACATGAGTGGCTCAAAGGCCACCAGCTTTCAGTATTTCTGGCTGACTATCAAGTTATTCCTGTCGTTGTATATCAATATAAACATTTTGCGTTGTGATGGCACTGCCCATCTTTGAGTGAATGATGCTGTCATTTGGCAGTTTGAAGTGGCCCTCCCCAGGGGGCGCCGGTACCCGTGCCCTCCCCGGGGGGGGGCACGGCGGTACCCGTGCCCTATCCGGGGGGGGGCGCGCGCCGGTACCCGTGCCCTCCCCGGGGGGGCGCGCCGGTACCCGTGCCCTCCCCGGGGGGGGCGCCGGTACACGTGCTCTTTCAAGTTTGAAAGCAAGTGGCCTATGTTCCACACTGTAGTGCCTTCTACAATAAAGAAAAGAAAGAGCATTTATATAGCACCTTTCACAACCTCGGTGGCCCAAAGGGCTTTGCAACCAATGAAGTAGGTATGAAGTGTACATACTGTGGTAACGTAGGGAAACACAGCAGCCAATTTGTGCACAGCAAGATCCCACAAACAGCACCATGATACTGATAACTTGCTCCAACAATGGTGGTGGAGGGATAAATATTGACCAGGACATTGAGAATTCCCCTCAGAGTGCTGGGAGATCTTTTGCATCCACCTGAGAGGGCAGACAGAGCTTTTGTTTAATATCTCATCTGAATTATGATGCCTCTGACAATGCAGTTATCTCTCAGTACTACTGGGCTATGTGCTTGATTCTCTCAAGTCTGAGGTAACTATTGCCTGTTAGCTCTCAGTCTATGATGCAAATACTTTCCAACCTCTGAATTAAATGTTAATTTAAGACTTTTTTCCTTTGTGTCAATTTGGCCGTATTTCTGGCAACAGCAGTACCAGATCTTGGTTTATAATGGAGATGTGGACATGGCCTGTAACTTCCTGGGAGACGAGTGGTTTGTGGAGTCTCTTCAACAAAAGGTGAGCTCTTTTCTGCGGCTTGTTTGCAGAGTCAGATGTGAGTGGCTTTGAGCTGTGTAGAAGGAGCAGACTGCTAATTGTGTGCATCTGCATATGAGTACTTTCACAATACTGCGACAAAGAACTAAAATTCAAATTCATTAAAGCAAATAGGGAAAAGCTTTATTTAATTCTTGAATAACCTCATAATAACAGCAGGAGGTAGCAAGTAAGAGCCTAAAAGAAAACAGTGCCAGATTTTGCATTTCTTAAAAAAAAACTTCCCATAAACTGCCCTCAAAATTTGCAATGAAAATGTTAACGATATATGCAACAGAGACGTTTGTGACATTCAGAACACACGACAAAAATATGAAATGAACTGAAGTTTAATCATAGCCCATTATAATTATCTGAATGGAAATTCTTTAAAAGGATGACAGGACACTCTACTTCAAAAGGGAAGTAAACAGAAACAGTCAGGAATTCACTTTCACTTCTAGCCAATCCTGATAATGGCAGTTAGACGCCAGGACACCAGTCATAATGACCATTAGCATGGCAAAATGTCCTTTTCTCCAACATTCGTATCAGGTCAATTTTAAACTTAACCACTAAAATTTCTCTGGGTATTTCAAAAAAAATACTCATATGGTTGCGAGTAACACTTCACAGCCAAATATACGCAAGGTCTGAGGGACATGCAAAGGCCAAGGAGATGCAGTATCTTGTACATGGCTCAGGTAGAGGTGATACACAGCTATTTAATGTATGTGTGGAATTTTTCATCTACTTGATTTAACAGCTGTGACCGAGCATGTAGTTTAAAGATAAACCTGTTGAACTGCTCTGTACCCTTAGTTGCCTCCATACTGGAGTAAGAGCGGTAGCTGTGGTAACCTCATTTGTGACCATAAACTGTGAGCAGTTTGGGAAGAATTCTTGCCTGTTGCCAGGTGAGGAAAGCACTAAGTAGCTGTAAAAAAATCCCAAAAGGGCCTACGAGAGCCATCTCCTGACTGCACTACAGACACCTTTCCCATTCCCCCACCTTCTTTGGCCATGACTGCTGCATCATTTATTAGTGCAAAATACAAAGACCCATTTTACCACACAAGGTGCTCAAATGGCAAGCATGCTTCAGCTAAACAAGTAAGACTCACCTTTTTATGTAAGGCAGCAGTCTCAATCAGTAAGGGTGGAAATTGCAGAGGAACAGTCTCCCAATCCTCCTCAGAAACAGGAGTGGGGCCAGAGGTCTGGAGAATTACAAATGTTCTACGTTTGTTTAAAAAGGATGTAAGGATAAACCCAGTAACTACAGGCCAGTCAATTTAACTTTGATGGTGGGAAAGCTTTTAGAAATGATAATCTGGAACTACAGTCATTTGGACAAACGTGGATTGCCTAAGGAAAGCCAACACGGATTTGTTAAGGGAAAATCATGTTCAGCTCATTTGATTGAGTTGTTTGATGCGAGGGTTGATGGAGGTAATGTGGTTGGATTTCCAAAAGGCATTTGGTAGTGTGTCATATCATAGGCATGCCAACAAACTCGAAACCCATAGAATTAAAGGGAAAATGGCAGCATGGATATCAAAAACAAAAACAGAATTACCTGGAAAAACTCAGCAGGTCTGGCAGCATCGGTGGAGAAGAAATCAGTTGACGTTTCGAGTCCTCACGACCCTTTGGCAGAACTTCTGCCGAAGGGTCGTGAGGACTCGAAACGTCAACTGATTTCTTCTCCACCGATGCTGCCAGACCTGCTGAGTTTTTCCAGGTAATTCTGTTTTTGTTTTGGATTTCCAGCATCTGCAGTAGCTTTTAGCTTTTTGTTTTTAGCATGGATATCAAGTTGGCTGAGTGACAGAAAACAGAGATTAGTAACAAACGGTTGTTTTCAAACTGGGCAAAAGTGTACAATAGGGTTCCCCTAGGGTTGATACTAGGAACACTGCTTTTCTTAATATATATCAATGATCTGGACTTTGCTGTACAAGCACAAATTCAAAAGTTGCAGATGGCGCAAAACTTGGAAGTATTAAACTGTGAAGGAATGACGATAAACTTCAAGAGGACATAGATTGGTGATATGGACTGACACATGGCAAATGAAATTTAATGCAGAGAAGTGTGAAATGGTACACTTAGGAAGAGTGAGGAGAGGCAATATAAGATAAAAGGCTCAATTCTAAAGGGAGTGCAGGAGCAGATAGACCTGTGGGGTATATGCATAAAAATAATTGAAGGTGGAAGAGCAGGTTAAGTGGTTGAGCCACAGCTAGAACTCGATTGGATTTGGAAATATACTTGAAAAGGAAATATGGTGGAGATGGGTCTAATTGAATAGCTCTTTAAAAGATCTGGCACAGGCGCAATGGGCAAAATGACCACCTCCTGTGCTGTAAGGATGCCCTGAATTCATTTGTTTCAAATGGAGGTCAAGCACAGGAAGAAAAATGAAATTCTAGGGTATTGGGTCTGTTATGGCAGGGCTTATGGAACCAGAGTTAACCCAGTCCCTGGATATTATTTTCTTGCTGGATAAGAGCAAAAGGCAACAGCAGTGAACCTGTGCTCAGATCCCATAACTGGGGAGTCAGTAAATAAAGTCTCAAATGTACACTGAGCTCCAAGAGTGCCGAGTCCCCAGAGTTGGGGGGTCAGTTTTGAAGGCACTGTTTAAATTTTGGATACATTAGCAGAAGTTGTGCTGCTCTATGGAATCCTGAGATAGGATTCACTAATAAGGTTGCTCTGCTTATGAGCAAGTTCTGCTTAGCTTATAAGTTCATTACTTTAGCAGCTCTGTATGAAGAATATATAAAGTTTACTCCATGGGAATACACAAAAGTTTATTCAAACAATGAGAGGTCTTGCCTTGTAAATCACATTGCTCTTTTTTTAAATGGAGCAACACTGGGCCAAGGTAAGCATGACTGTACCATGAGTAACGATGACTCAGATAATGCCAGTCAGATAACACTAGCCTTGTGCTTTAAAGCTTTTGTTTGTAGGGGAAGAAGAAAGCTGAGAGAGGGAAGGAGCTGTGGATTTTGAAATCTCTCTAGAATCCATGCAAAATAAGCCTTATTGTAAGAGGAGTCTGCAATAGGCAGAGGTATCTCGATTGTCTGACCACCTTCACAATGTGTTGTTGGATCTGCATTGCTGAGGAGAGCAAAGTAGTGGAGGGTTGGTGTCACTGCCTTTTGGGAAGCATGGCCTCATCTGAGTGTGTCTTTTATTTTCCCCTCAGGTGACGGTGAACCGTCGAACCTGGCTGTATAACGACGGGAATGGTGATCAGGTGGGCGGTTTCGTCAAGGAGTTTGGCAACCTTGCTTTCCTGACAATAAAGGTATGGCTTCATAATAGCATGAACAATAAATAAACGCAAGAAATGCTGGACATACTCAACAGGTCTGGCAGCATCTGTGAAAGAGAGTTAAGGTTTCAGGTCCATGTCCTTACATCAGAACAGGAAGAAGTTAGAGAGCTTATAACCAAGAGCAGAGCCAGGGAAGGGAAGTAGAAGATGAGATGGAAATTTGAGGAACAGAATCTCACCTTCCTTTGGGACTTAACATCGAGTTCAACAATTTCATACCATAACCTCTGCTACTTTCTGGGACAGCAGCTATCGTAGTCAAGAAACAACTTGACATAGTCATACTCACCAAATCATACCTTACAGCCAATGACACCATCGTAACCACCCCTGGGTATACTCTGTCCCACCAGCAGGACAGACCCACCAGAGATGATGGCAGCACAGTGGTATACAGTCAGGAGGGAGTTACCATGGAGTCCTCAACATTGATTCCAGAATCCATGAATTCTCATGACATCAGGCCAAACATGGGCAAGGAAATCTCCTGATCAATACCTTGCGCCCTACCTAAACTGATGAATCAGTGCTCCTCCATGTTGAACACCAATTGGAGGAAGCACTGAGGGTGGCAAGGGCACAGAATGTACTTTGGGTTGGGGATGTCAATGTCCATCACCAAGAGTGGCTCGGTAGCACCAGTACTGACCAAGCTGGCCAAGTCCTAAAGGACATAGCTGCTAGACTGGGTCTGCAGCAGGTGGTGAAGGAACCAACAAGAGGGAAAAACATACTTGACCTCGTCCTCACTAGTCTACCTGTCGCAGATGTACATGTCCATGACAGTATTGGTAGGAGTGACCACCGCACAGTCCTTGTGGAGACAAAATCCCATCTTCACATTAAGGATACCCTCCATCATCTTGTGTGGCACCACCACCATGCTAAATAGAATTAATTCAGAACAGATTTCGCAACACAAAACTGAGCATCCATGAGGTATTGTGGGCCATCAACAGCAGCAGAATTATATTCAACCACAATCTAACCTCCGGCATATCCCCCACTCTACCATAACTATCAAGCCAGGGGATCAACCTTGGTTCAATGAAGGGTGTAGGAGGGCATGCCAGGAGCAGCACCAGGCATACCTAAAAATGAGGTGTCAACCTGGTGAAGCTACAACACAGGGCTACTTGCAGGTCAAATAGCAGAAGCAGCATGTGATAGACAAGAGTTAAGCAATCCCATGACCAATTGATCAGATATAAGCTTTGAAGTCCTGCCACATCCAGTCAAGAATGGTGATGGACAATTCAATAACTAACTGCAGGAGGAGGTTCCGCAAATATCCTCATCCACAATGATGGTGGAGCCCAGCATGTCAGTGCAAAGGACAAGGCTGAAGCATTTGCAACCATATGACCAGAGGGGCTGAGTGGATGATCCATCTCCACTGCCTCCAGAGGTCCCTAGCATCACAGATACCAGTCTTCAGCCAATTTGATTCATTCCACATGCTATCAAGTACATATAAACATATGAATTAGGAGCCCTCAAGCTTGCTGCACCATTCAATACGATCATGGCTGATCTGAATGTAACCTCAACTCCACATTCCCGCCTATCCACGATAACCTTTCACCCCCTTTTCAAGAATCCATCTACCTCTGCCTTAGAAATATTCAAAGATTCTGCTTCCACTGCCTTTTGAGGAAGAAAGTTCCCAAGATCCTCTGAGAAAAAATTTCTCCTTATTTCTGTCTTCAATAAGCAACCCCTTATATTTTTAAACAGTGACCCTCTAGTTCTAGATTCTCCCACAACAGGAAACATCCTTTCCACATCCACCCTGTCGAGATCCGTCAAGATCTTATGGGCAGAATTTTACGTCCTGCAGGCGGGTGCCCACTTGACCCAATCGAGCGTAAAGTTGTGCGAGAAGACATGGGGCGAGTGTCCCGACATCATCGTGCACTCGGCGCGGTTTTTGCTCGGCGGGTGTGCTAAAAAGCCAGAAGCGCGCCTGCCAACCATTAAGAGGGCAATTAAGCCCATTAATGCCGCAATTGTCTCTGATTTTTCATGGCTCATCCAGCCTTGGAGTTGGCGGATGGACGAATCAGCCAGGCAGACTTTCCATTTTTCATCAAACCTCATCCAAGGGTGGGATGAAATTTCCATTATGGAATAAAATAAAAATAAATATCTGTGGACAGCATTTTTATCAGCTATATTTTCAGGTGATCGATTGTGATGTATGGACATTTTTTTCAGCTTTTAAAACCTTTTATTTGATGATTACGGTGATGTCATCACCCGCCCTCTTCCTTTCTCCATACCGGCAGTGCTGAGCATTTCAGCACGCGCTTCACGCTGGCTGGCCAGAGTGAAATCGTGGTTGGGGGCTGATTGTGGTTGGTAGTCCGTTTCTCGACCGCTCCCATGCCCACCAATCGGGCGTGCCCACGAAAGGTGAAATTCAGGCTTATATGTTTCCACCAAGTCACCTCTTTCTCTTCTAAACTCCAGCGGATACAAGCCTAGCCTGCCCAACCTTTCCTCATAAGCAACCCACCCTTTCCAGGTATTAATCTAGTAAGCCTTCTCTGAACTACTTTCAACACATTTACATCCTTCCTTAAATAAGGTGTGCACAGTATTCCAGATGTGGTCTCACCAATGCCCTGTGTATCTGAAGCAGAACTTCCCTACTTTTGTATTCAATTCACCTCACAATAAACGATAACATTCTATTGGTTTTCCTAATTACCTGCTGTACTTATACACTAACCATTTGCAATTCATGCGCTAGGACATCCAGATCCCTCTGCATCTCAGACCTCTGCAATCTCTCACCATTTAGTTAATATGCTGCTCTTTATTTTTCCTGCCAAAATGGGCAATTTCACATTTTCCCACATTATACTCCATTTGCCAGATCTTTGCCCGCTCACTTAATGTAAACATCTCTTTGTAGCTTCCTTATGTCCTCTTCACAACTTACTTTCCTACCTATCATCATCTGTGTCATCAGCAAATTTAGCAACTATACCTTCGGCCCCTTCATCCAAGCCATTTATATAAATTGTAAAAAAGTTGAGGCCCCAGCACTGATCCCTGTGGTACACTGTACATTACATCTTGTCATCTAGAAAATTATCCATTTATGCCTACTCTGTTTCCTGTCAGCTAGCCAATCTTCTGTCCATGCCAATATGTTACCCCCTACACCAGGGGCTTTTATTTTCTGCATTAACCTTTGATGTGGCACTTTATCAAATGCTTTCCGGAAATCTAAGTACAGTACATCCACCGGTTCCCCTTTATCCACAGCACATGTTACTTCTTCAAAGAACTCCAATAAATTGATTAAACATGATTTCCCTTTTACAAAACCATGTTGACTCAGTCTGATTACCTTGAATTTTTCTAAGTGCTCTGCTACAATGTCTTTAATAATAGCTTTGAATATTTTCCCTATGACAGATGTTAGACTAACTGGCCTGTACTCTCCTGCTTTCTGTCTCCCTCCCTTTTTGAATAAAGGAGTTACATTCGCTATTTTCCAATCTAATGGAACCTTCCCCGAATCTAGGGAATTTTGGAAATTTAAAACCAACTATCTCACTAGCCACTTCTTTTAAGATCCTAGGGTGAAGTCCATCAGAATCTCGGGTCTTGTCAGCCCGCAGTGCCAACAATTTGCCCAGGACCACTTCCCGAATGGCTGAAGGCACTGGTTACTGCAGTGGCTATGGGCCCTGACAACATCCTGGCAATAGTACTGAAAACTTGTGCTCCAGAACTTGCTGCGCCCTTAGCCAAGAGGTTCCAGTACAACTACAATACTGGCATCTACCTGGCAATCTGGAAAATTGCCCAGCAACAAAAAGCAGGACAAATCCAATCCAGCCAATTACCGCACCATCAGTCTACTCACGATCATCAGCAAAGTGATGTGTCGTTGACAGTGCTATCAAGCAGCACTTACTCAGCAATGACCTGCTCACTGACACTCAGTTGGGGTTCCACCGGGGCCACTCAGCTCCTGACCTCATTACAGCCTTGGTTCAAACATGGACAAAAGAGCTGAACTCATGGGGTGGGTGAAAATGACAGCCCTTGACACCAAGGCAGCATTTGACTGACTGTAATATCAAGCGATGGTAGTAAAATTGAAGTCAGTGGGAAACTCTCCATGGTTGGAGTCCCATCTAGCAGAAAGGAAAGTGGTTGTGGTTGTTAGAGGTCAATCATCTGAGCTCCAGGATATCACTACAGGAATTCCTCAGGGTAGTGTCCTAGGCCCAATCATCTTCAGCTGCTTCATCAATGACCTTCCTTCAATCATAAGGTCAGAGGTGGGGATGTTCGCTGATGATTGCACAATGTTCAGCACCATTCATGACTCCTCAGATACAGAAGCAGTCCATGTCCAAATGCAGCAAGATCAAGATCACCCACCACCACTGTGATTGCTGACTGATATCGCATCCAATCTGGCAAGGCCCTGATCTTAAAAGTCTCGTCCTTGTGTTCATATCCATGCGTGTCCTCACCCCTTTGTGCTCCTCCAATTTTGGCCCCCTGCCTCATTGGCAGCCTAGACCCCAAGCTCTGGAATTCCTTCTCTGAACCTTGGCACTTACCTCCACCCCACCCCTCCTCTTTTAAAACCTACCTCTTTCGCCAAACTTTGCCTCAGTGGCAGTTTTTATCTGCTCACTCGCTTGTGAAGTGCTGTGGTATGCTTTACTGTGCTAAAATACTCCAAATGCAAGTTGGCGGAGGATTGAATGAGCCCCCACTAGCTAAGTGTTCATAGGCAGAATGACCATTTGAGCACATCAAGGGTCTGAGAGTTTGGTCTTTCAGCAACGAAGGAGAAAGTTTAGAAGAGGAAGAAAGCAGATGCCAATAATTTAGACATTACACTAACAACATTGTTTCATTAATTTTGTCTCAAATTTGATTTGCAGGGAGCAGGTCACATGGTGCCAACTGACAAACCAAAAGCTTCATTTACGTTCTTCAGCCGTTTCCTACACAAGGAGCCATATTGATACTGACTGGCATGAATTGCACCAAGAAGCCCTGAAGATAGGGGTCACCTTGCTGGACAAGTGGACATCGAAATAGAGTTCAAAGTGTGTTCTGAGGCAATATTTGGAAGGATTGTTGCATTAGGGTTGTTGAGGACTGAGCGCCATTCATGAAACATTGCTTCCAGTCTGTAAAGGGTTATTGCCTCCTAACACACTCTAAACCGGTCTTTTTCTGTGCAAATATTAAACACTCCCAAGAAATGCCTTCAATCATTGGCACACTTCAGGGACACCTACCTCTTGCAATCATGGGTACACTGCTGGGGCCTGGCCTCCCTGCAGTTCTTGGCACATTTCTGTGGTTAGCTACCAAAAGGGGACAGCAATTAGTGTACAGCAACAGAAATAATGAGCCAGTCAATCAGGGAATAGACAAATTCTGAAAATTGATGAACTCCTGGGTCCTGGCACCCAGCTAGGAGACCTAAATGGGTTTTGATTTTAACCTAGAGTAATAGAATGATCCCCAACCTGTTAATATTAGAAATTCAAACGAACTACAGACTCCTCCATCTTGAAATTTCAGCAACAAATGCTGACCCAATATAGGAAACTGAAACTTTCGACTGCTGAACTGAATGGAGTTTGTGCAACTTCAGGTTTTGTGCTTTGCTCTTTCTGACCTTTGCTGCTGTGCCATGGACTATGTTTTCTGTGGTTCTGTTGCTTTTGTAAATCTGGGCTGATGAGGCCTAGAGGAAAACTTCTGGAGTGCAGAGTTCTGAGCTCAACCTTCAGTGTGCTATTGTTAACATTGGCCTGGACTTTAGAGTCAGTGGCAAAACAAAGCTTTTCTGGCCTCGTTGAAACTAAAGAAATCTAGCTATCAGTGACGTGAAGTTTTAACTTTCCCGGTGTGCATTTGGGATTGTAGCGTTCTGTAATGGGGATTCCCAGTGTCGAGCTGCAGTGATGTCCTCAAGCTGTCCATGCAGCTGCTTACATTAAAGAATTTCCACAGGCACCAACCAGGAAATGAAAAGCACTGTTAATCACATCATTTTAAATTGAAAGAAAGATTGGGATATGCAAATGGAGCTAAGGTGGAAGCAGAAATATGAACAAGCTTGAACATAATTATCTTTTAAAAATCTAATTAATTAATCCTAATGGAGACATTTGACAACATTGCACAAATATAAAATTATTTGCTCAGGGCCAGATTACTTGTTCAGTAATTATTTCTCAGCACCTCCCCCCCCCCCCCCCCCCCACCCCCCGGCCCTCCAGCTACCCCTCATTGAACAGGTTTAACTTGTGACAGGGTTTCTAACAATGAGATGAAATATAAAAATGGGCATTTTCACTAACTCAGTTGATTTTACTGATTGTCGGCTGTGGATGGGTCTACACTGTGGCATCTGATGGAGCAGAGTGACAGACCACAATGTCAGCATTTCTGCATTAATCTGCACTTGTGCTAAATCCTGAAGTTGTGTGGTCAGTTTGAGGGGTAATAACAGTGAAAGCTAATAGTTTGCCCTCAAAAACCTCAGATTCTTGAGCATTACTCATGTACCTGCTCTCTTTTACTGTAAAGAAGGTATCTGTGGAAAACAGTTTTTTTTAAACCTGAATAAGCAGAGAGTTATGATCTGGAATGCATTCCCAGATGGGTGGAACCAGATTCAACAGTAGCTTTCAAAAGAGATTGGGATATATACTTTAAAATAAACAACTATACAGAGCATTGGGGAAAGAGTGGGGGAGTGGGACTAATTGTTATTTTAAAGAGCACAGGCTCAATGGGCTGAATAGCCTTCTGTGCTGTAATATGTAGCACCTTCATTATGTTTAGTGATGTACTTTTTTTCCCTTATGGGTGCTGCTGCCCTTTTTCTTGTGGGTCAGTTTTAAAAAATGAGTAGAAAAGCTAGAGCTCAGGAATACGAAAAATCTACTCTTCCATTTACAGGACATGGGGAGGAGGACTGTCATTGTATCAGATTTTCCATGAGTAGGATTCCAAGGCTGCACACATGCTTTTTTCAGCAGAGAAGATTACAACTATCAATTACCTCGAGGCACAGACGGGAATTGAATCTGCGATTTTTAGTTTGAGATCAACGCCTTCCCACTTAGTCACCGTGCCACAGAATGTAGCCTGTGACTTGGCCTATAAGAAAACAACATCAAAGGGCTTGTCCAGGATTTGAATCCTGCACCTCTCGCATGCTCTCTGCTTCAAACACTCAAAGCAAGAATTGTACCCCTAGACCAATGAGCTGGCAGAGCCCCAGGGCTGCACACATGCCTGCCTGCCAGTTCAGCTGATTGAAGAGGCTAAGCAGGCACAATCTTTACTGAAATTCTCCTTGAAATTTGCACTTCAGGTTTAAATACCTCTGCTGTAAATACTGTCAATCTGACTCTCTCTCTTTAGATTCAGGCCATTTATGTATTAAGAAGCACCAAATACCAGGAAGGCACATATTCAAAAGTTAGGTTATTTAGGGCAGTCAGACTGTCATCTGAAGGGTGGTTGAGTTGTGGATTAGTGATCAGGAAAGGCCACCAATGCAGACAGTGTATGGTTCAAGAAAGTTGAATATATTTCTGGATTGAGGGCTGGTGGATAGATGGGTTTATCTCAGGAAGAGGATGGAGAAAGAGGAAAGATTTGTTCAATATGTTGGGTTGAAAGTGTTCTTAAGAATTAGACACTAAGTGTGGAAATCAGGCTATTGTAATACTTCCTCGCGGCAATCTCCTGTCTAAGCATTTCCTACAGGCTAATGTGATGTGGCTTTATCCTTTGTTGGAAAACTCTGTCTACAGTATCTGTGATCTGTTATGTTTTGGGATATGCTAGTGTTCTCAAAGAGGATTTCTTCAGACTTGCAGTAATTTCAATAAAACGTTCCTTTGAGCACTTCAGTTGAGAGTCGATCCCTTACTAACTAGACTTAATCATTTGGCTCTGGCTCAATGGTGACTCAAAAAGTTGCAGATTTAAATCCCACATCAGAGACCTGAACAAGTTTAGGTTGACATTCTAATGCAGCACGAAAAGAGTGCTGCACTTTTGGAAGTGCCTTGTGTGAGATGCTAAACCAAGAATCTGTCTGCGCTTTCAAATAAACATGAAAGATCTTATGACACTTCTGAAGAAGAGCAAGTGAGTTATCCCTGGTGTCCTGACCAATATTTATCCGTCAATCAACACTTCAAAAAATTACTTGATCATTACCACGTTGCTGTTAGTGGGAATGTTATGAACTGGAGGGACCAGCAACATTCTTTAAAAATTGTTTGAAATTTAAAATCCCAGGTATTAAGAGAATAAAGCCACAAGATTCCACAGTTTTTAAACAAACAAGTATTTTTTTTTACTGTACAAAAGTCAACAAAGCAAACAGTCCATACTATCTTATACTGTAACATTCAGAATTAACTGAGAAGTATAAATTAACAGGCAAACTGTAGTCAAACACAAACCACAAATGGCAGACATAACCGAGACAGATCTCTCAAATTTCTCAGCAACCCACTCAGATGTCAGTGATCACTGTAAGTCACAAAAAATCCTATAAAACTGCCTTTCTTGAGAGGGATTTCAGCTACTGAGGACATAACTTCTGATTTCTCTAAACAGCTGCTCCCACTCAGACTGCCCCAATGATTGCTTGCCTCCCAATTGCTCAATCTGTTCTCCTGAGTCTCCACACCATTCACAAGGCTGTACTCTAGCATCTAATCACTGGCACAATCCCAGTTATTTAACTGCACTGAGCAGACTCCCACTGCTCACTATGGGCTTCTCCTGTTCCCCAGCTGCCAGCCTCACAAAGCCGACAGCTTCACTGAGCTCCAACTCCCCAGCAGCACAGAGCGATCAACTGCTCCTGTGCTACCCTGAGCACCAGATGCACAGAGCTATCGACAGCACTTCAGCTGCCGCCTCTCCAGCTCTGGACTAACCTCACAATGTTGCTTCATTTTTTGTGCCCTGAAACCTGGTCCCGTGGTCACCCTTTGTGCGCCATATCCGAACGGCTGTCTTTGAGCATATGCAGCCTTTCCCTCCAACAGCCCCCCAACCACATTCTCTGTGCTTGCACTGGATCCCAGACATGCCAGGAGTTGTAGTCCTCAACCTCCAGCGGTACATCGTAGCCACTCCACTCTGCAGCATGCAGTTCTTCCCACAGCATGACCCAGAGAGTCAGGTAGCAGCGCCGGATTCCTTCACTTTCTTCCTTAGGGAAGGAAAGTGAGGGAAGCTTCACCATAGTGAAGGTTTCTTTACAATAGCTTTCAAAATATAACAAGTTCCTCCCATCATAAACTTTTTGACAAATAGCTTATTACATACTGTATAGATAACCTTTTCATTTTTCACAATTACACATGTATTTACAAATTTATAAGAGTTTAACTAAAACAAAAGCAAGTGTATGTGACAAGTATAATTAACAGGGTTTAAACATCATAGAATTATCATTACTCAGAGCCTGCTTTTCTCCTACTCTCCTTTAAACTCTGGACAGAGCATCAGCAATTACATTGTTTTCCCATAATCTTTTCATTAATTTATTCATTCACTGATGTGCTGGCTGGGCCAGCATTTATCGCCCATCCCTAATTGCCCTTGAGAAAGTGGTGGTGAGCCACTTTCTTGAGCCACTGCAGTCCATGTGGTGTAGGTACACCCTCTGTGCTGTTAGGGAGGGAGTTCCAGGATTTTGATCCAGCAGCAGTGAAGGAACGGTGATGTATTTCCAAGTCAGGATGGTGAGTGGCTTGGAGGGGAACTTGCAGGTGGTAGTGTTCCCATCTACCTGCTGTCCTTTTAAGTGGTAGAGGTCACGGGTTTAAAAGGTGCTGTCAAAGGACATTTGGCAAGTTTCTGTACTGCATCTTGTAGATGCTGCCACCGTGTATCACTGGTGGAGGGATGAATGGCTAGGGTAGTGGATAGGATGCCAATCAAGTGGTCCACTTCATCCTGGATGCTGTCACACTTCTTGAGTGCTGTTGGAGCTGCACACGACCAAACAAATGGAGAGTATTCTGTAATACTCCTGATTTGTGCCTTGTAGATTGTGGACAGGCTTTGGGGAGATAGGTTGTGACTTATTCACTGCAAAATTCCCAGCCCCTGACCTGCTTTTGTAGCCACAGTATTTATATGGCCAGTCCAGTTCAGTTTCTGGTCAATGGCAGCCTCCAGAATGTTGATAGTGGGGGATTCAGTGATGGTAATGCCATTGAATGTCATGGGGAGATGGTTAGATTCTCTTGTGTTGGAGATGATCATTGCCTGGAACTTGTGTAGCACAAATGTTACTTGCCATTTTTTAGCCTGAGTATGAAACTGATTGTAGTGAAGAAACATTGAAGTTTTCTTTTAAAACATCTTGACCGGCTTATATTTCTATTTTGGGCCATGATTTTCCACCCTCTCTGGTGGAACTGTAAACCAATACTGTGGCAGCCTCTCTTTTTTCACATATGGATGCATTGTAGTCACGCTATATGATACAAATGGCTTTCGCATCGGTTTCTCAAACTTAATGCAGAAGGACATGAGGGCTTTCTTACTATTCTCCTCTGTTGATGGAAGCATGCCTTTGATTGGTCTTTGAGTTTTCTAAAGAAAGTTTGTGTTTCTGATTGACAGCCACCTTCAAAATCATCTTCCTCACTTTCTTCAGAACAGATTTTGTCGTTTCATTGTCTTGATCAAAACCAGATGAATAAACCTGCACCAAGGGAGTTTTGCTCCCTTTACTTAAGTCATTTCCTAGTTTAGCTCGAGAGATGTGCTACAGCCTTCTGCACACATTTATTTCCTCCCACTGACACTTCAAAACTGGAGCCTCCCTCTTCCTTTCATAATTTCATCCAAATATTTGTTTACTCTCTTATTTTCCAATTCCTTTTCAAGTTCATTGATCTTTCATTCAGCTCAACTTCATGGAGATATTTACCTCAACCAGTGAATCTTTAGTTATTTTATGGACTTCATTTGCTTGTTTCATTAGACTATGAAGCTCCTCAACTGCTTTGGTGAGTTCAGTTGCCTTTGTTTCAGGATTATCTCCAGAACCCTTATACAAGTTTGACAGCTTCACATTGGCACTCAGTTCATCTTGGAATCTTCTTCCATGGTTGTTACTGCTCCTTAGACTCTTCCAATTCATTTGGTTAATCCTCAACCTGTTTCTCAAAATATGCATAAGGTGCTTTGAAAGTCTGGAACTGCTTTTCCAAACCACACATCTCACCCGTCAGTGTTGGTTTTAAATTCTGTATTCAACCAGCTGTTCTGACTCCTCAGTAATTCATTTTCCTGCTCAAGGCATTTTTCATGATACTTAATAGAAGGTCCTGATACTTAGGGCAGAATTCTCCCTTTGGCAAGTGGGTGTAAAATGATGCGCGGTGACATCGGGCGGGCCGAACTATCAAAGGCCTATTAAGGCCTATTGAAAAGTAATTGAAATGATTAGTGGACCTGCCTGTCCAGCCTTAATGTTGGCGGGCAAGCAAAGCACCCAGGCGGCCTTCAGAAAAAACATGAAACCGCATTCACGAGCGGGATGAGGTTTCATGACGGATTTAAAATTTTTGTTACATTTTTAATAAAAGTAATTGACATGTGACAGTGTCACATGAGGGGACATGTCAATAACATTTTTCTCATTGTTTACTATCTTTTTAAAAGTAACACTGATCTCCCTGAGGCAGCACTTTGCCTCAGGGAGATCTGTATGCACGCAAAAGAGCGCACTCCCGGCTCAAGGAGTCCCCCACCACCTGCACGGGGAGTGCATAGCGCTTCCTGGTGGGCCTTAATTGGCCCGCCCATGTAAAATGGCAGCGCGCCCCCAAATGGGGGCGCCGATTGGGAATCTGCCCGCTCCCGCTCAACACCCCCAACTGGGGCGGGGGGGGGAATGCTGCCCTTAAAGTTCATCAAGTTATAATTGAAGATCTTTCTTTGTTGAATTTGTTTCTATAAGTATAAGGTTTAGTCATTACAAATCCTCATTCAAGTGTTCTACTTCCTGTGACCAACACTAGTGTTCTCACTAGTTCTCATTTTTCATTAGCAAACTCATATGAAACATATGAATTAGGAGCAGGAGTAGGCCATTTGGCCCCTCAAGCCTGCTCCGCCATTCAATAACATCATGGCTGATCTGCTTGTGTTTCTAATTCCACATTCCCATCTCACTCCCCGATAACTTTTGATTCCCTTGCCTAACAAGAATTTACCTACCTCCGCCTTAAAGGTATTCAATGACTCCACCTTTACAGTCTTTTGAAGCACAGAGTTCCAAAGTTGCACAACCCTCTGAGAGAAAAAAATTGTCATCTTTGTGCTATAAGGGGGACCCCTAATTTTAAAGCAGTGCCCCTAGTTCTGGACTCATCCACAAGAGGAAACATCCTTACCACGTCCACCTTGTCAAGACTGTTCAGGATCTGATATACTTCAATCTAGTCACTCCTCACTCTTCTAAACTCCAGTGGAAACAAGCCCAGCCTACCTAATCTATCCTCATTAGACAACCCACTCATTCCAGGTACCAATCTAGTAAAGCTGCTCTGAACCGCCTCTAACACATTTACATCCTTCGTTAAATAAGGAGACCAAAACTGCACATAGTATTCAAGATGCGGCCTCACCAATTCCCTGTATAACTGAAGCATAACATCTTTACTTGTATGTTCAATTCCTCTTGTAATAAAGGATAACATTTCATTAGCCTTCTTGATTACATATTGTACCTGCATATAAATTTTTTGTGACTCATGCACTAGATCCCTCTACACCTCGGAATTCTGCAGTCATTCTCCATTTAAATAATTCTCTGCTTTTTTATTCTTCCTGTTGAAGTGAACAATTTCACATTTTCCCACATTATACTCCATCTGCCAGATTTTTGCCCGTTCACAACCTATCTATATCCGTCTGCAACCTTCTTATGTCCTCTTCACAACAAACCTTCCTGCCTATCTTTGTGTCATCTGCAAATTTAGCTACCGTGCTTTTGCTCCCCTCATCTAAGTCATTGGTATAAACTGTAAAAAGTTGAGGCCCCAGCCCAGACCCCTACGGGACTCCACTCGTTATATTCTACCAATCAAAAAATGACCCGTTTATGCATACTCTCTGATTTCTGCCAGCCAGCCAATCTTCTATCCATGCTAATATGTTACCCCCTACACCATGAGCTTTTATTTTCTTCAATAACCTTTGATGTGGCACCTTATCAAATGCCTTCTGGAAATCGAAGTATAGCATATCTACAGGCTCCCCTTTATCCACTGCGCATGTTACTCCTTCAAAGAATTCCAATAAATTGGTTAAATTGGTTCACAAAACCATGCTGATTCTTCCTGATTACCTTGAGTTTCTCTAAGTGCCTAGCTGTACCTCTTTAATGATCGATTCTAACACCTTCCCCACAACAGACATCAGGCTAACTAGCCTATAGTTTCCTGCCCCCCTCCTTTCTTGAATAGAGGGATTATATTTACTGCTTTTCAGTGTGATGGAACCTTTCCAAAATCTAGTGAATTTTGGAAAATTAACACCAACGCATCTACTACCTCATTAGCCACCTCTTTGAAGACCCTAGGATGAAGCCCATCAGCACCCAAAGACTGTCAGCCCGCAGCTCCAACAGCTTGCTCAGTAAGGCTTCCATAGTGATTGTAATTTCACCAAGTTCCCCTCTCCCTTCCACCTCTTGAATTATAGCTATTACTGGAATGTTTTTTCTCTCCTGAATATTTTATTATATATTTTATATGCCTGAAGGCAGGAGCAAAATATTTGTTCATTTCATCTGCCATTTCCTTATTATCTACTATTAACTCCCCATTCTCAGTCTCGAGACCAACACTCATTTTACTTACTCTTTTCCTTTTTAAAACCTGAAGATGCTCTTGCTATCATAAAATGTATATTTTACATTTCTAGTTAGCTTCCTCTCATACTCTAATTTCTTTCTCCTGATTAACCTTTTAGTCATTCTCTGCTGTTCTTTATATTCTGACCAATCATCTGACCTGCCACTCATCTTTGCGGAATTATATGCTTTTTCCTTAAGTTTGATGCTTTCCTTAACTTCTTTAAACAAGGATGGTGGGTCGTCCCCTTAGAATATTTCGTTATGATAGGAGTATACTTATTCTGAATGTTCTGAAATATTCCCTTAAATGTCTGCTGCTGCTTCTCTATTGATCTATCCCCTAGCCTAGTATCCCAGTTCACTTCAGCTAGCTCAGCTTTCCATGCTCACATAGTTGCCCTTATTTAAGTTTAAAATACAAGTCTTAGACCCACTCTTCTCCCTTTCAAACTGGATGTAAAATTCAATCAAATTGTGGTCGTTGCTATCTAGGTGTGCCTTTATACTGAGGTCATCAATTAATCCTATCACATTACACAATACCAAGTCTAATATAGCCTGCTCTCTGGTTGGTTCTAGAACTTGCTGCTCTAAGAAAATATCTCGAAAGCATTCTATGAACTCATTATCCAGGCTACTACTGCCAATCTGAATTTTCCAGTTTATATGTAGATTAAAATCACCCATGATTATTGCCGTCCCTTTATCACAAAGACCCAATTTTTTTTTTGTATTCTTTGTCCTACATTGTGGTTACTATTAGGGGGTCTGTAGACCACCACTCCTGCTAGTGACTTCTTTCCCCTACTACATCCTGATCTTCTGAACCAAGGTCATCTCTAACTATTGCACCAATGCCATCTTTGATTACCAGTGCCCCTCCACTTTTAGTTAGCTTCCTATTCTTCTTGAATGTCATGTACCCCTCAATATTCAGAACCAATCCTTGTAATCCTGCAGCCATGTCTCCGTAATGGCTATCAGATCATATTTATTTACTTCATTATGTGTTATCAATTCATTTACTTTGTTATGAATGCCACACGCATTCATATACAGAGCCTTTAGTGTTTCCTTTTTGTTATCTTTATAGCATCTAGTCTTGACTGTTGGTCTATTCTGAAGTTTTTTTCTCTCTGTCCCATCCTGCCATTCTCTGGCTCACATTTCCCAAATTACTATTTTGCTCTCCTGACTTGACTCTACCCCTTGATTTGCAACATCTACCCAAGCTTGACCCCTCGCCTCCCCTTGTTTAGTTTAAAGCCCTCTCTACTTCCCTAGTTATATGGCTCACTAGAACACTGGTCCCAGCACAGTTCAGCTGTAGACCATCCCAATGGTACAGCCCCCACTTTTCCCAGTACTGATGCCAGAGAAGTATATTATCTAAGTGGTGGGAGATTGCAGACCTCTGAGATGCAGAGGGATCTGGGTGTCTTAGTGCATGAATCGCAAAAGGATAGTGTGCGGGTACAGCAAATAATTAGGAAAGCTAATATGTTATCATTTATTGCAAGTGGAATTGAATACAAAAGTAGGGAGGTTATGCCTCAGTTATACAGAGCACTAGTGAGATCACATCTGGAGTACTGTGTACAGTATGGGTCACCTTATTTAAGGACAGATATAAATGCATTGGAAACAGTTCAGAGAAGTTTACCAGACTAATAACTGGAATGGGCGGGTTGTCTTATGAAGGAATGTTGGACAGGCTAGGCTTGCATCTGCTGGAGTTTAGAAGAGTAAGAGGCAATTTGATTGAAACATGTAACTCCTGAGGGACCTTATTCAGATGGATACGCAGAGGATGTTTCCTCTTATGGGGGAGACTAGAACTAGGAGACACAGTTTAAAAATGAGGTTTCCCTTTTAAGATGGAGATGAGGAATTTTTTTTCTCTCACAGGGTGGTTAGTCTGTGGAATTCTCTTTCCCAGAGAGCAATGGGGTCTGGGTCATTGAATCTATTCATGGCTGAGTTGGATAGATTTTTGATAGACAAGGGAGACAAGAGTTATGGGGGGCAGACAGCAAAGTGGAGTTCAGACCACAATCAGATCAGCCATGATTTTATTGACTGGCAGAGCAGGCTCAAAGGGCCAAACAGCTTACTCCTGCTCCTATGTTCCTATCCCACACACAACTTACATACTCCAGGATTGGATGAACTAATGTTTAGTAAGCTATAATTCTGATATTTTTGCCACAATACCAAAAATTCATCCTCAGAAATCCAAGAATTCTGTTTGTTTTGAATGTTATCTGCTGAATATGGAATGCCAATTTAAGATTGTTTTCAGATGAGCCACAGGTATGGTTGTATCTACCTGTTGGAGAATTTGATTACAGAACTTAAAGCTATGTGCTGGTGGATCCTTTTTGTTGGTAATGCACATGACAGCATTTTTTGGCATTAAATGCCATCTCCCATTGATCCTGCCATTTTTGCAATTCTTGAGATCATCTTACAGTGAATCGATATGATCTCAAGTTTTCCTTGATGCATAAACCATGCAGTCATTTGCAAATAGTTGCACCCTGTTTTTCAACTTGTTGGGAAGCTCGTTTCTGTATATCAAGAAGAGTAAATGTCCAAACACAGTTCCCTGAGGCACCCCGAGGGGACATCGCTAGGAGAGGATGATTCCCCACCATACACCACTCTGTCTTCTGATGGTAAGGAAGTGCCGGGTCCAACATTCCGATGCTCCCGTCACCAGTGTCCACCTTCCACCCTCCATAAACTTGAGCTCACACAAAACTCTTCTGCCTGTCCCCTAATACAAAAGCAAAATACCGTAGATACTGGAAATCTGAAACAGAAACAGAAATTTCTGAAAATACTCAGGGAGGTCAAAGCAGCATCTGCGGAGAGAGAAACAGGAGTTAACATTTCATGGCCTTTCATTGAAACAGTTCTGATGAAGGGTCATTCACCTGAAACAGTGGGCCGTAACTTCTGATGGAGTGGCAATTGAGTCTGATTGCCACTCCGCTCAAAAGTTCCAGCCGCGGCTATCTCATTTGACCTTCCAACTCGGGTCAGGTGAGATGTGGGCAGTGCAGTGCATCCTCGTGGCCTGCTGTTGAGGGCTGTAGAATCAATGGTAAGTAAGCCGCACCCCCCCACACCCAACCCCGCCCACTTTTTTACATTAGCTGCCATAAGCCAAGTAAGATTAAAGGTCCAAGTTTTAAAGGTCTTTGACAAGGTATGTGTACAAGGTAAGTGGATAGGACTTGGGGGATGGGTTGGGTCAGGCCTTGTGGGGACCGGGGTCAGGTCGGGTTGGCTAGGGGACTTGAGGGGGGCTCTGGTCTGCTTTGATCGGACTTTGGGGGTGGGGTTGGTGGAGTCCTGTGGGGGGATGGAGGGGTGGGGGGGAATCCCATGCAGGGGGCTGAGGGGTGTCCTGTGAAGGGAGAGGGGAGTCCCACGGAGTGTTGAGTCCCATTCCATGGAGGGGGGAATTCTGTGATCAGTGAGTAGTTGCTGGTTGGGGTGTCCGCTAAGTGTTTGGGGAGTCCTGTGGGGAGTTTGTTGTGGGGTGGTCAGTGTGGGGGTCTACACAATAGTTATCCAGAAGCTAGAAGTGGTTTTAATTCTTCTAACCTTTTCTTGGTAAGTAGTGATGTAATACAGTTGGAACCATCCGAAGTTTGTGATTTAAATCACAATTTTCAAATGGTTCCCAGTGCAAGGCAATTGCCCATGTGAAGTTTGCACGTCCCAGACAATTGCTGTCCAAACCCTACCTGGGAACTTCCAAGGGGGGGTTCCCTAGAGCATCTTTGGGGTGGCCCCCTGATATCACATCCTGAAGCTTGCAAGTTATGGCCTATTAACTCTGGTTGCGTCATCTGCCCTAAATTTCCTTTTGTGTCTTTTGGGTCCCATTTTGTTTTATAATTCTCCTGTGAAGGGCCTTGGGACATTTTTACTACATTTAAGGTGCTATATGAATGTAAACAGTGTTGAACACTAGAGTTGTGAAGCTCTTGTGTTCTCAATGAACACGCACACCTACTTTCCCAGTAACTGCACCAAGTAAGCAACAAAGGTAAAAGCAAAATGCTGCGGATGCTGGAAATCTGAAACAAAACAAAAATTGCTGGAAAAATTCAGCAGGTCTGACAGCATCTGCGGAGAGGAATACAGTTAACGTTTCGAATCTGTATGACTTTTCATCAGAACTAAAGAGAAATAGAAATAGAAGTGTGGTGAAATATTAGCTGTTTAAGGGGGGTGGGACAGGTGGAGCTGGATAGAGGACCAGTGACAAGTGGTGGCAAAGGAGAAATTGCCAAAGATGTCATAAACAAAAGGTGGAAGGGGTGTTGTCGGTGGTGATATTAGCTAAAGGATGTGCTAATGGTGACATTAAGGGTAGAAAGCAGGATGAGCAAGTGACAGATGGCCCTAGTGGGGGAGGGGATCGAAATAGGCTAAAAGGTGGAGATAAAACAATAGATGGAAATAAATTTTTAAAATAATAATAGAAATTGGTGGGAAAAGAAATATATATATATATATATATATATATACACCACAGTTTCATTTTATTCTTCGTCCCATCCAACGCCTGAACATGAAACTTTGTCTCTTTCTTTCAGGCGCTAAGGGATGAAAGCTCCAACATTCTTCGATACCAACGCCCATCCAGGACCTCCACCCCTGCCCATCCCTCTGACCCTATCCCGTCTTCTAATCCCAGCCCCAGCCATGTATTCACCATACCCCCTGACCTTCCCATCTCTGATGCTGAATGTTCAGTGCTCAGCAAAGGACTCAGTTTCATACCCTTACGCCCTCATCTCAATGAATTCCAGGCTCGGCACGATGCTGAACTCTTCTTCTGCTGCCTTCGCCTCCATGCTCACTTCTCTGGGCAGGAGTCTGCCCCCTGTTCAACGGATCCTTTTACCTGCCTCCAATATTCTCCCTCCACCTGGATCCCTCCCTCTGGATTCTTACTTGCTCTTGATCTTTTCATTGAGAACTGTCAGCGTGACATCAGTCGTCTCAATTTCTCTGCTCCTCTCACCCACTCTAACCTGTCTCTTTCTGAACTTGCTGCACTCCGTTCTCTCAGGTCCAATCCTGACTTTGTTGTCAAACCTGCTGACAAGGGTGGTGCTGTTGTCTGGCGTACTGACCTTGACCTCGCAGAGGCTCAGTGCCAACTCACAGACACTTCCTCCTACCTCCCCCTGGACCATGACCCCACCACTGAACATCAAGCCATTGTTTCCAGGACTGTCACTGACCTCATTTCCTTTGGAGATCTTCCCTCCACAGTTTCCAACCTCATAGTCTCCCAACCTCGGATGGCCCGCTTCTACCTCCTACCCAAAATCCACAAACAGGACTGTCCCGGCAAACCGATCATGTCAGCCTGTTCCTGCCCCATGGAACTCATTTCTTGCTATCTTGACTCCATTCTCTCTCCCCTTGTCCAGTCTCTTCCCACCTACATCCGCGATTCCTCTGATGCCCTACATCATATCAACAATTTCCATTTCCCTGGCCCCAACTACTTCCTCTTCACCATGGACATCCAATCCCTCTACACCTCCATCCCCCACCGGGATGGTCTGAGGGCCCTCTGCTTCTTCCTTGAACAGAGGCCCAAACAATCCCCATCCATCACCACTCTCCTCCGTCTGGCTGAACTTGTTCTCTCACTTAACAATTTCTCCTTAAACTCGTCTCACTTCCTCCAAATAAAAGGTGTGGCCATGAGTACCTGCATGGGCCCCAGTTATGCCTGTCTCTTTATGGGGTGTGTGGAACATTCCTTGTCCCAGTCCTACTCAGGCCCCCTCCCACAAATACAACTCTTTCTCCGGTACATCGATGACTGCTTCAGTGCTGCTTCATGCTCTCGTCTGGACCTGGAAAAATGTACTAATTTTGCTTCCAATTTCCACCTCTCCATCACTTTCATATGATCCAACACTGACACTTCCCTTCCCTTCCTTGACCTCTCTGTCTCAATTTCTGGTGACAGACAATCCACCAATGTTCAGTACAAGCCTACAGACTCCCACAGCTACCTCGACTACAGCTCCTCACACCCTGCTTCCTGTAAGGACTCCATCCCATTCTCTCAGTTCCTTCGCCTCCGTCGCATCTGTTCCAATGATGCCACTTTCCAAAACAGTTCTTCTGACATGTCTTCCTTCTTCCTTAACCGAGGTTTTCCACCCACGTGGTTGACAAGGCCTTCGACCATGTCCGACCCATCTCCTGCGCATCCGCCCTCACACCTTCCTCTCCCTCCCAGAACCATGATAGGGTCCCCCTTGTCCTCACTTATCACCCCACCAGCCTCCGCATTCAAAGAATCATCCTCTGTCATTTCCGTCAACTCCAGCATGATGCCACCACCAAACACATCTTAACTTCACCCCCCCTGTCAGCATTCTGTAGGGACCATTCCCTCCGGGACACCCTGGTCCACTCCTCCATCACCCCCTACACCTCAACCCCCTCCCATGGCACCTTCCTATGCAACTGCAGAAGGTGCAACACCTGCCTCTTTACTTCCCCCCTCCTCACCATCCAAGGGCCCAAACGCTCCTTTCGAATGAAGCAGCACTTCACTTGCATTTCCCTCAATTTGGTCTACTGCATTCACTGCTCCCAATGCAGTCTCCTCTACATTCGAGAGACCAAATGCAGACTGGGTGACCACTTTGCATGACCCAGACCTTTCCATTGCTTGCCATTTCAACACTCCACCCTGCTCTCATGCCCACATGTCCATCCTTGGCCTGCTGCAATGTTTTAGTGAAGCTCAACGCAAACTGGAGGAACGGCACCTCATCTTCAGATTAGGCACTTTACAGCCTTCCGGACTTAACATTGAGTTCAACAACTTCAGACCATGAACTCTCTCCTCCATCCTCACCCCCTTTTTGATCCCCTTTTTTCCAATAATTATTATTATTGTTATTTTTTTTCTCTTTTCCCACTTATTTCTATTATTATTTTTAAATTTATTTCCATCCATTGTTTTATCTGCACCTTTTAGCCTATTTCGATCCCTTACCCCCACCCCACCCCCACTAGGGCCATTTCTCACTTGCTCATCCTGCTTTCTACCCTTAATGTCACCATTAGCACATCCTTTAGCTAATGTCATCACCGTCAACACCCTTTGTCCTTTTGTCTATTACATCTTTGGCAATCTTTCCTTTGCCTCCACCTGTCACTGGCCCTCTATCCAGCTCTACCTGTCCCACCCCTCTCATCCAGCTTATTCTACCTCATTTCTATTCCAAGATAAAAGCAAAAAACTGCGGATGCTGGAAATGGAAACATTTAAAAATAATGGAAATAGGTGGGAAAAGAAAAATATATATAAATTATTGGAAAAGGGGGGATGGGAAAGGGGGTGGGGATGGAGGAGAGAGTTCATGATTATTTTACAGCCTTCCGGACTGAATATTGAGTTCAACAAATTTAGATCATGAACCCTCTCCTCCATCCCCACCCCCTTTCCGATCCCCCTTTTTCCAGTAATTTATATAGATTTTTCTTTTCCCACCTATTTCCACTTTTTTTACATGTATTTCCATCCATTGTTTTATCTCTACCTTTTAGCCTATTTCGATCCCTTCCCCCCACCCCCACTAGGGCTATGTGTACCTTGCTCGTCCTGCTTTCTACCCTTAATGTCACCTATTAGCACATTCCTTATATAATATCACCACCTTCAACACCTCTTTGTCTTTTTGTCTATGACATCTTTTGGTTATCTCCACCTATCACTGGCCCTCTATCCAGCTCTACCTATCCCACCCCCCCCCCCCTTAAACCAGCTTATATTTCACCTCCTCTCTATTTTTACTTAGTTCTGTTGAAGAGTCATACAGACTCGAAACGTTAACTGTGTTCCTCTCCGCAGATGCTGCCAGACCTGAGTTTTTCCAGCAATTTTTCAAGGTACCCATCAACATAATGATGTCAACTCGCACAAGCCCGGCGTCAGCCGGGGGGCGGGGCCAGTTGAAGGTTGGTTGGCCTGGAGGGCGGGTTGCGTGATGACGTCAGTGGAGGGCGGATGGGGCTGTGTGCCGATGTCTATGGCGGCCTGGAAGGTGTGTCTGCTGACGTAAGTGGCGCGCCGGACGGGCTACGTGATGACGTCAGTGGCGTGTTGGTCTTGCTACGTGTTGACGTCAGTGGCGGGCCGGTCGGGCTGCGTGCTGACGTCAGTGGCGGGCTGGTCGGGCTGCGTGCTGGCGTCAGTGGCGGGCCGGTCGGGTTGTGTGCTGAGGGTTCCCAGTAGGGGTTCAGAGCGCGGATCCGGACAGAGATAACTGGGAAAATGAAGATCTGGACCTCGGAGCATGTGTTTAAGTGAGTGAGAGAGTCAATTACCGGAGCTGGCACCAGGCCCCCGCCTCAGGGTCGCGCCAGGAGCCGGGGAGTGGGTGCTGCTGTTCTCCCCCCGGCCCACCCGGGTTAGTGGGTGAGAAGGGCGGCCAGACCGGGCCGGGCCTGGGTCCGGGTCCTTTTGGCGATGCTCAGTCAGCCTGTGATTACAGTCAAGGTGACAGCAGCCTCCATGTGCTGACCTCTAGAGAGAGGGAGCTGTGAAGTCAGTGATTCAGTATAATTCAGGCTCAGACTGTTGGAATAAACGATCCGCTTTAGTATTTTGGATTTACAGGAAGATGAATGGAAGGCCACTGTTGCTTCTTTTTCATTCTTGGGATGTGGATGTCTCTGGCTGTGCCAGCATTTATTACCCATCCCTAATTGCCCTTGAGAAGGTGGTGGTGAACTGTCATCATGAACCACTGCAGTCCATGTAGTGTAGACACACCCAGAGTGCTGTTATGAAGTTCCAGAATTTTCCCCAGCGACAGTGAAGGAACAGAGATATGTTTCCAAGTCAGGATGGTGTGTGCTTTGGAGGGGAGCTTGCAGGTGCTGATGTTCCCATGCATCTGCTGCCCTTCTTCTAGGTGGCAGAGGTCGTGGGTTTGGACAGTGCTGTCCAAGGAGCCTTGGTGTGTTGCTGCAGTGGATCTTGTAAATTGTACTGTGAGCTGATGGTGGATGGAGTGAATATTTGAGGCTTTGGATGGGATTCTGATCAAGTGGGCTGCTTTGCCCTGGATGGTTTCGAGTTTCATGTTAGAGCTGCCCTCATGCAGGCAAGTGGAGAGTACTCCATCACACTCCTAACTTGGTTGCCATGCTTTGGGAAGTCGGGTGAATGAATAGAATCATTAGCCAGAGCTTGCTGCTGGGAGGACAGGATTACCTTGTGTGGTGATCCTATATCCTCAGCCCAGTAACTTGCTGATACTCGCTGGTGGGCCACACACATGATGACGGGCCATCAGGAAACCTTGTGCCTGTGAATTTGCTCCAAGTAGAGGAGAATTTGACAGGACAAATGCTTTTTGTTTAAAAAAAGTATTTTCTGTTTGAATCTGTTAAACACCTCACTTGATAAATCACAGTCCAATTTACTTGGCTGGTACTTTACAGTCAGCACAAATGCTTCTTCTCAATAGTTAAAATGTGTTTTGCATTGTTGTGGCAACAAAATCTTGTGTGTCCAAGTCATAGTTAGTTTGGAGCTGTAATTTGATCTCCTAATTTACTCACTCCAAGTGCTCTATGTGGCAATTTGTGTATTGACTTTATACAAACTGGCGGATCTGGTGCTGCTTCAGGTAAAATGGACAATGTGTCATGCTATAATGAGAGATTATACCATTCAGTGCACTATAGAAGAATAATAAGAATGTCAAATGATTTTAATTGGCCTGCAGTTTTAAATCTACAAAGCAGCTTTACTGTAAATGACTTCACTTTAGTTTACAGGTTAATTGCCATGGGTGAGGGAGGCTTGCAGATTACCACATGCTCGCAGATTTCCTCACCAAAGCAGGATTTATTTGTGTCCAGCTTTAGTATGAAATTACACCTTTTCTGTATACTTTTACAGTGTAGGAAAAAATGACTTTCTAAATGATTATATTTATTATTTAATGCATGTCTCATTACAGCTAGATTACCATCTTAAAAATACATGATCACCAAGTGACTGGGGCTAGTGTATTTGAATGTTAGAGAATGTGCACTCTATAAGAAGATTTGAACGCTTTTTTTATTTATTCACGTGATGCGGCTAGGCCAGTGTTTGTTGCCCATCAGTGATGGAGGGACTGAATGTTTAATGTGGTGGGCTGCTTTGTCCTGGATGGTGTCAAGCTTCTTGAGTGTTGTTGGAGCTGAACTCATCCAAGCAAGTGGAGAGTATTCCATCATACATCTCACCTGTGCCTCATAGATAGTGGACAGCCTTTGGGGAGTCGGGAGCTGAGTTACTCATTGCAGAATTCCCTGCCTCTGACCTGCTCTTGTAGCCACAGTATTTATATGGTTGGTCCAGTTCAGTTTCTGGTCAGTGGTAGCCCTCAGACTATTGATAATGGGGGTTCAGTGATGGTAGTGCCATTGAATGTCTAGGGGTAGATAGTTAGATTCTCTCTTGTTGGAGATGGCCATTGCCTGGAACTTGTATGGTGCGAGTCACACCTTTTGCCACTTACCAGCCCAAGCCTGAATGTTGTTCAGGTCTTGCAGCATGAAGGCTCGGGAATGTTTCAGTATTTAAGGAATTGCAAATGCCACTGAACATTGTGCAACATCAGCGAACATCCCCACTTCTGACTGTATGATGGAGGGAAGGCCAATAATGAAGTAACTACAGACAATTGGGTTTAGGGCACTACCCTAAGGTCTGGGGCTGAGATGATTGACTTCCAATGACCATAATTAGCCAGATTGTACTAGTCCTGCTTTTTTTTTTGGATAGAACATATCTGGGCAATTTTCCACATTGAGGGGTAGATACCACTTTTGTAGCCACTGGAACAGCTTGGCAATTCTGGAGCAGAAGTCTTCACTGTAGCTTGGTATCAGGTCCCATAGTCTTTTCAGTATCCATTGCCTTCAGCTGTTTCTTGATATCACGTGGAGTGAATCGAATTCGCTGAAGACTGGCATCTGTGATACTGGGGACCTCAGGAAGAGGAAGAGATGGATCATCCACTCAGCACTTCTAGCTGGGAATTGTTGCAAATGCTTCAGCCTTGTCTTTTGCATCGAAATTCTGGGCTCCCCCATCATTTAGGATGGGAATATTGTGGAGCCGCCTCCTGCAGTTTAGTTGTCCATCACTGGTTTAATTGTTCATTGCAATGACTGGATGTGGCAAGATTGCAGAGCTTAGAGCTGATCCATTGATTGTGGAATTGCTTAGCTCTTGTCTATTGTATGTTGCTCCTGCTGTTTAGCATGCAAGTAGCCCTGTGTTGTAGATTCACCAGGTTGACATTTCATTTTTAAGTATGCCTGGTGATGCTCCTGACATATGGCCTCCTGCACACTTCATTGAACCAGGGTTGATCCCCCGGTTTGATGGTAATGATAGATAGAATGGGGGATGTGCCAGGCTATGAGGTTACAGATTGTGGTTCTAATAAATTCTGCTCCTGCTGATGGCCCACAGTGCCTCATGGATGCTCAGTTTTGAGCTGCTAGATCTGATCTGAATTAATCCCATTTAGCACGGTGCTGGTACCACTCAACAAAATGGAGGGTATGCTCAGCGTGAAAGCAGGACTTCGTCTCCACAAGGAGTGTGTGGTGGTCACTCCTACCAATACTGTAATGGACAGATGCATCTACAACAGATAAATTGCTGAGAATGAGGTCAAGTGGGTTTTACCCTCATGTTGGTTCCCTCACCACGTGCTGCTGACCCAGTCTAGCAGCTATGTCATTTGGGACTCGGCCAGCTCGGTCAGTAGTGATGCTACTGAGCCACTTTTGATTATGGACATTGAAGTCCCATACCCAGAGTACATTCTGTGTCTTTGACACCCTCAGTGCTCCCTCCAAGTGGTGTTCAACATGGAGAAGCACTGATTCATCAGCTGAGGGAGGGCAGTAGGTGGTAATCAGCAGGGGGTTTCCTTGCCCATGTTCGACCTGATGCCATAAGATTTCATGGCGTCCGGAATCGATGTTGAGGACTCCGAGGGCAACTCCCTCCTGACTGTATACCACTATGCCACCACCTCTGCTGGGTCTGACCTGACACGACATACCCAGGGATGGTGATGGTGGTGTCTGGGGCATTGTACGGTATGATTCTGTGAGGATGACTATGTCAGGCTGTTACTTGACTAGTCTGTGGGACAGCTCTCCCAATTTTGGCACAATCCCCCAGGAGGTCTTTGAAGTGTTGACTGGACATGGTGCACCTTTGTCATTTCCACTGCTGGGTTAATGCTGGGTGGCCTGCCCGGTTTTATTCTTATTCAACTTTTCTGCAGTGGTTTGATAGAACTACCTGGCTTGGAAGACCATTTTGGGCAGAAGTTAAGAATCAACCATGTTGCTTTGGGTTGGAGTCATGTGCAGGCCAGAGCTTGGTAAGGATGGTAGATTAACTTCCCTGAACGACATTAGTGAATCATTAGTGCTTAAAGGAGGAAAAATTGTAAGAGTGGAAAATTTCAATATGAAATACTGTTCATTTTGAATTAAATCATCTGCCATTGATAACATTTATAATTGTATTCTTTTGTCATGAAGACCGGTCATTGCCAGCTTGGCTATTGTCTGATGTAATTAGTAAGTTAGAACTGGTCACGTATTTCTGTGAGCTTGTTACTTCAGCATTTTTCTGCCTTGGATAGTGTCCAGTTAGCATTCATTGCTGAAAGAATGTTTCTCTGGAGAGTTTCCAGTGGGGTTTCTCAGTGATGCCATAATTGTTCAAGCTAAAAATCTCCGTTCCGAAACCTAAAATAATGGGTCTCCATGATTAAGGGGGAAGGGAAAAATTCAAGGCTTTCCATATTTTTACCCTGCCACACCCTGGCTGGAAACGTAGGCTAACAATGCCAAGTCAAATGTGACAAGATCTTGCTGTTGGTGATTACAGCATACGTCAAAGACATTGGGACAATGACCTGGATTTCGTGATGAGTAGTGAAGCAACAGCAGTTGTCAAGAAGGTATAATTCTCATAATGTCCATAAGACCATAAGACATAGGAGCAGAAATTAGGCCATTCGGCCCATCGAGTCTGCTCCGCCATTCAATCATGGCTGATAAGTTTCTCAACCACATTCTCCCGCCTTCTCCCCGTAAACTTTGATCCCCTTACCAATCAAGAACCTATCTATCTCGGTCTTAAATACACTCAATGACCTGGCCTCCACAGCCTTCTGTGCCAATGAATTCCATAGATTCACCACTCCCTGGCTAAAGAAGTTTCTCCTCATCTCTGTTCTAAAAGGTCTTCCCTTTACTCTGAGGCTGTGCCCTCAGGTCCTAATCTCTCCTACTAATGGAAACATCTTCCCCACGTTCACTCTATCCAGGCCTTTCAGTATTCTGTAAGTTTCAATCAGATCCCCCCTCATCCTTTTAAACTCCATCGAGTATAGACCCAGAGTCCTCAAACCTTCCTCATATGTTAAGCCTTTCATTCCTAGGATCGTTTTCGTGAACCTCCTCTGGATCCTCTCCAGGGCCAGCACATCCTTCCTGAGATAAGGGGCCCAAAAATTGCTCACAATATTCTAAATGTGGTCTGACCAGAGCCTTATAAAGCCTCAGCAGCACATCCCTGCTTTTATATTTTATATTTATATTTTATATTCTAGTCCTCTCGAAATAAATGTCATTGGAATTTGTTGTAAAGTAGTGATAGTGGGCTCTTAGTCTATGTCTGTGTGTGTGTGTGTGTGTGTGTGTGTGTGTGACTTAATTGAATTAAAGGCAGCTGGTCTGAAGGCTTTGATGTAACAGAACATAAGCAAGGTTTGAAATGTTAAGTAGGTAAACATAGGTGTAAAGGGAACATTTGCATTTTTAAATAAACCAGACTAGATTGATCTCTAGGAGGTGTGAAATGTTTCATCTAGCCTGGAGAAGTTAAGGAACAGTGCTTATTTTTCCCCAAAATTACTGGTAAAATTGGTACTATGAGAGATTTTTATGATTAGAGAGGTAAAGTCCAAAGGCATAGTGAAACAATAGGATTTTGCATTCAAAGGGGAAAATATGGATAAAGGAGAGAAGGATGTGTGCAAGGCAAGGCATTCTAAGATCTAACAAGTGTGAAAAGCCACCAGCATCTAAGCCTCAAGGTGCTGCGTACCAAGAACTGAAGTTAAGAAAACTCACTTTGAATTGGATTGTTCAGGGTATCGTGTTTCTTTGCCTGGGTCTTTTTAAATCAATGTGTCTTACTGTTGCCTTAGCGAGTGTAACTGGGAATTATAGAAGTTATCATAGTAATTTGTAGATCTGTGTATGTGCTTAAAATCATTTCTTCTATTAATAAAGATTTAATTTAGTTTTGTAGGAAACCTATAAGACTCGGTGGCCTTATTACTACTGAATTCAAGGTACGCATCTCGAAATTTATACAAATTGCAAAACAAGTTGTGGCAGTTGTTTCAAGTTTCCCTCTGGGATTTGAGCAGCTCAGCATTTACCATCGACTGTGCCATGACAAATCTTCACTGACCTTGAGAGTTGCCTACAGAGATCTTATGATCTTGGTGGCATAGATTTCTTCTTTCTTGACTTTAGTTTGTATCTAGTGAAAAGTCAAGAACATCTCCAGGGGTCCAGCAGCAGTGATGTCATCAAGTAAGCTAAGTAATGAATCACATTGAAATAATCTCACAGACAGCTAACCAGGAAGTAAAATGCACTGGGACATACCTTTTGGCTTCGATCTTTGGTTTCTACCCTCTAACTACTTCTACCTGAGTGTCATGTTCCCTTCTATTCCTAGATCCTCGCAGAAATTTCTTATCAAATCTTTTAAAATCTATATAAACCAATTTCACTGAATTCGCCTCTATATCTTTTTTTAATTTCTTCAAAGGATTCCAGAAGCTAAGTCAAACTCAACCTGCTTTTAAGACACCCAGGTTGACTGGCCCTGGTTGACCTGTTTCTCCAATCTCTTTGTAATTTTATCTCATACTGCACACTCCACTGTCTAATCAATCACTGCAGTGAGACTAACTAGCCCACAATTTCTTGGTTTATTTCTTTCTTGTTTTTAAAGATGAGTGTCATGTTTGCCACCCTCCATTCCTTTGACACAGTTTTCTCTTCCAAAGAATTCGGGAAAAGTTTTATATTAGGCTTCTATTTTCCCTTGGCTTCCCCCCAGAATGTTGGAGTACAAACCATCAAGTTCCTTTGATTTGCTCAATTTATGTTGGACTCGTTTCTTTTTAGTGCTATTCCTTTGGTAATTCCCACTAAATTTTCTACATCTGCCCCTTAGTCATTCGGTAATCTCAAAATCCATTTTGTTAGATTACTTGCTTACTACCTGTGCCATTTCTTCACCATTTACCATTTACTATAAAAGCTGCTTCATTTCACAGGCCCTTCCCATATCATTTGCCACAGAAATTCTTTCTTGTCATTTTTCCATCTGTTCTTCGATACACCCTCTTAGCATTTCTCTTCATCCTCTTTATAGTTCCCTGAATTTCTCACAGCTTCCTTTTTATTATCTGCCTTGCTAGTGCTGATTTTTTTTTTTTAAATTGTAAATTCACAGCAAACACCTTTGTATATCAAGTACAGCTTTTATATTTTTTTAGCATGTTAAACGATTAATATTGATCGGGTTCAGATATACAGCATCCTTACTGAAAATGATAATTTAAAGGTCTTTCTGCCCTGTGTTAATCTCTGGAAGTCCAGTGCTTCAGATTCTAAAAATAATGTTGAAATTAGTGCCTTGTATTCTAGACGATGGAAATAATAGAATCTTTTTGACATACAATGTTCACATTTTCAAATGTCCAGATGTCTGAAAACTATCCAATTTAGGAATTAAGAGCGAAATATAAAGTTTTGAGGGAGAGACTAATGCTTGAACTAGAAAGTGCACACCTGAGTTGACGTTTATAACTTGTCAGAGTTCTGCTTTGCCCCTCCTTTGCTCCTTTCAAAGCCAAAATTCACCTGTACACTTTTCTAGTCTGATTTTTTTCTTTTTCTTTGTATTTCTTTCTCCAGCCACCCATGGGAAACTGTGTTTAAAGCTGCCATGCAAAAGTACCCAAATCCCATGAATCCGTGTGTTGTAGGAGTGGATGTATTAGATCGACATATTGATGACCAAGGCAAGTTGCATAGTCAGAGACTGCTCAGCACAGAATGGGGGCTACCGTCTGTTGTCAAATCAGTAAGTATTGATCTTCAGCTATGGGCTGTTACACTCTCTTTTAGGTAGTAAGGAGAAGAACCTACATTTTGGTTAATACCCAAGATATACAGAATATATATTGAACATTTTTTCTTTTTGCGAGCAAAAAATCCTTCAACATTTTTAAGGCCACTGGACCCTTCCTCTTTAAGTCCCGTAGAGAAAACTTTGGTCTGCAGCTAAAAGTATAAATGAGGTGATCCCCATCCTACACAACTGCTGCTCTTTGACTAACAGGAACCTGGCAGTTATTATCCTTCTGATTTTGCCCTGTTGTTTCAACCATCATGTACCTGTTCTCTGAAACACTGTTTGCAAATACCTTCATTTTATCCTGCTTTCAAAAACATTTTAAGACCCTTGCTTCACCGTACTGTCATTTGCTCCCAGTACTAATCATTCTGTTATCTTCTCACTACTGTTAATTATGTTTTGTTCAACGTCCTCTAAAATACTGAGCTGTCTCTCGCTCTCCCTAGAATAGACTAGAATGATTGCAGCACAGACGGAGACCATTCAGCTCAATGTGTCCGTGTTGGCTCTCTCCAAGAGCAATTCAACTGGCCCTATTTCCTCACCCTCTTCCCATAGCCCTGCAAATTTTCCCTTTTCAAGTGCTTATCCAATTCCCTTTTCAAATGACCTCACATGGGTGCTCCAGGTCAGTAAATCCATCTTCACATGACATTTCCTACCCACCAGTCCCTCACCCTGCTCAATGCATCATAGCTCCATTAATCACCCAGCAGAAGTCCCTAGCAATCAGGGCACATGCCTAATATCCAGATACCCCACCTCATCCTGACACACATTCCAGTGATGCTTATGCCAGGGGTACTGTGCAAATGTACATTTTACTAACTTGAAACCAATTCTTGTACCACAGTATTTGCCTAACAAGTCAGTGTCCTGTCCTTGTGGCGTTATGAATTGTGTTACTATATTTGATGACATGTTTTAATTGCCACTTCTCCAAATATAGTCACCCACAGCCCATGATAGTGCAATTAAAATATCCTAGAGATGAACTTGGGGACAAGTACAAGAGCATACCCCAAACTGTTGCCGTTTGCCAGAATCAATCTCCAGAGTCACCTGCAAGCTGCATTTTACATTTGTCACTCTAATGACCTGAATCAGTTGAGACCAGAGATCCATCAACCTGAATTTGTTGTATGGGATTCTGATAGCCTCAAAATAAATGGAAGACTTGTGTGAGCAGCATCTTTAGTCAGGGAGAGAACTATATCACAACTTAAAATCAGTAGCATGGGAGAGAGAGATATCAGATTTCCGCACACAAGGCATGGGATGAAACGATAGCAGATAAGAATGCTCTGCACTTTTTTTCTTTTATCCGTTCTTGGGAGTATTCTGAATAAATATGTAGATATTATATCATTATATTCTTAGTCCTATTAAAAATAGCTGCCATTTACACAACACTTTGTCATTTACTTAAGCATTCCAATAGAGTTTCATTAAAATTTTGCATGGCAAAAGTATTTAAATATGTAGTAGATACATTCCAAATTAGAGCACTGGAATTTGTTGGTATGCACAGTTTGAGACATGTGTAAATTAAATGAAAATGGATTAAAATTTTATTGCACAGCCGCACATTGAGCGCCAAAACTGTCCACAAAGAATTTATTAGCCTACTAATTAAATGATCCCATCTGACAATCTAAGGGACAAGAACCACTGTATTCCAGAACTTCCACTGTCCTCCAGGATGAATCTCCAGTGTGCCCATAAGGAGTGCTCTATTCAGAGCTCTGAACCATGTTTGGTTCACTGAACTATGCAGGCTTGGGACATTCTAACCTACAACTTACTGTGAACGGCTATGTATATCATGCTGTACTCTGAAAACAAGGAAGCACTTTATATAATGGCTGAGTGAGGAAAGATGAAGTTTTAAAAGAATGGAATCCTATTGGATGGAGTTAAATGATTTAGGTTCACAGAATCGGTATTAATTTTATCCAGTGAGTGAATTGCAGAATAAATCAGACTGACAAAGGGTAAAACAAAAACAGAATTACCTGGAAAAACTCAGCAGGTCTGGCAGCATCGGTGGAGAAGAAATCAGTTGACGTTTCGAGTCGGGTCATGATGACTCGAAACGTCAACTGATTTCTTCTCCACCGATGCTGCCAGACCTGCTGAGTTTTTCCAGGTAATTCTGTTTTTGTTTTGGATTTCCAGCATCCGCAGTAGCTTTTAGCTTTTTGTTTTTATGACAAAGGGTAAAGTTCAGTCAATTGTAGTAGAAATGGCAGTGGACTTTGATTCTGTCATGGAATGTATGTTAAAGGTTACATTGGTTGCGTATGACTTCACTTTGTAGTTCCACATCAGGCACCCTGCTATTGCACAACTGATTAATGTGTGCAAAAGCAGGTCAAAATAACTCAAGGTCACCTTTCAAGCCCTTCACTGTGACTCAT
This sequence comes from Cetorhinus maximus, assembly GCF_964194155.1. Lineage (NCBI taxonomy): Eukaryota > Metazoa > Chordata > Chondrichthyes > Lamniformes > Cetorhinidae > Cetorhinus > Cetorhinus maximus. The sequence continues at coordinate 66,270,800 of NC_135891.1, read as the reverse complement.
GCTCAGTGACTGGGTGGATCAAATTACTACTTAGACTCATTCAAAAAGCTGAGAACAGGAGAGAAGGTGGGGAAGTTCACTCTTTATAGCATGTGATTCCTGTTCACTCATTATAGCATGTGATTCCTTGTCTAGTGACCTCTAACACATTGCTCCTCAAGTTAGATTCAGGGTCAGAATCTAGTTCACTGCTTTAGTCTAAGTACAAGAGTTTAACCCAGCTGGAGGTGTTTTTTTGAATTAGGTGATGTCAATTTACCACTCAGTCACATTCTGTTCAAGCGTTTCACACATGAGATTTATGTTTCTGCTAAATAAAACTATTTTATAAAACAGAATCCCTTCTTCTTTCAATTAAATTGAAAGAAGTTGATTCAACTGTACAACCCCCCACCCCACCCCCTCGAAAGCACCACTGCCCCCCTCCAACCAACCTACGGTACTGGCAGTGTGCCATTTTACCACATATAGGAGAGGTCGTGGTGTCCATTTTTTACAGCTTGGTAAGTAAATCATTTTGTGGAAGATGTAGATGGAATGGCATCACAAACTGGGAGTAAAAGAACACCATCTCGACTCCTTTTAAAAAAAAATAATCTGCAACTTCCCTTATTTGTTGTACAGCTTATCCTAATACCCTGTGTCCATTATTTAGTCAGTCTTTACAGTACAAAAGGTCATTCGGCCCATTGAGTCCATGCTGGCTCCCTGTAGGCAGTCCAGTCAGTCACATTCCTCCACTCTATTGCCATAGCCCTGCAAGTGCCTAAACAATTTACTGGTGAATAAGGAGTTTCTGTTGCTGACTGAGGCGAATAAATATGTTTGACACCTTTATGTTTAACTACTAAAACAAAAGGGAGGGAGAGAGGAGTTTGATAATTAAACAAGTGTTACAGTTCACCCCTCCCATTCTGGCTCCTCACACCCACATATCCTGTGGATGTACCTGAGCAGGATGGAAGATGGTCACATCCTCAAGGACTTTCTGTATGGTGGGGTAGCTGGAGCCAGAAGATTAGTAGGAAGCCCAAAGCTGCTCTTCAAGGATACTTGCAAGGGTGACATGAGTGCCTTAGACGTCAATTATCGTACTTGGGTGTCACTAGCTGACAACTGAGGAAAATGGCGGCACCTCCTGTGGACTGGCATGCGCCACCACAATGAGCAGTGGCTACAGCGGCTTGGCAACAGACTCCAGCGCCAAAAACTACAACCCACAATGACACCTGGTAGCTTCATGTTTGGAACTTGTGGCACAATCTGCCTCTGAAGGATTAGCCCCTTCGGTCATCAGCAAAGGTGCGCCATATGAAGACATCCCAACTGAAATGGGCTGTTTGCCGTGTGTCCATCCATAGATGGAAAGATGTTACAAAAAAAACCCAAAAGAAATGGTTTTCCCTGCTTTGACAAGCGATAACTGCTAGGGCATCTCAGCTGTGTCTGTAAAGTGCAGCGTCAGGAATCTGGACTGTCTCACTTACAACCCATGTGGCTGGGGAGTGGTCATGCAGCTAATTTTGCCGTACTGTACAGTGGTCGTTCTTGTCAAATGCTGTATTGTCTCGAATGGAGTAAGTTCACTGTAGCTCTGATTAATGACAGGTGGAAGAATTAAGTTTTTTAATCTAAAATATTGATTTTCTTCCCATTTTCCAGCTCATCGGTGCATCGAGGACACGGACGTATGTACAGGAACATTCTGTCGTAGATCCCGCGAAACGGACCATGGAGCTTAGGTCCGCAAATGTTAGTCAAGTAACATGACTTAGGACATAATTTCCCACTGTGTATGCATGAGGGGATAACGGGAGCCTTAATATATGACCAGACATATCGCATAGTTTCAGGAACTCCATATTTGGCTGCAATCAGCCCCACATTCTGAAACAAGCAGACCCTGTTTTCAGTGTACAAGGTGCAGTTTTTTCTGGAACTGCATTTCCTTCTGTAGACATAACAGCAAACCATGACCATTGTAAATGCTTGAGTGCTGTAACCTGTGTGCTGGGGAAAAAATCACACAAAATGCATGTTCCTGTCACAACCGGTTTGTCCAATGAGCAGCAGGCATAAACCAACCAATTAAATGGGATTCTTTCATCACTGGCCTTGCTACATTGCAACTGCATCATCTTAATCAACAGTTGGTCTGTTATTTATTACGTTTGTCTACTTTAAGACATTTTGCGTTTATTCTATAACAGGAAGCTTATTGCAGACATCTTTGGGTATTGTACTCCCAAATAGTTGCTGCAATATGGTTCATGTTGGCAGCAGCCTGTTGGCATTCCAGTCCGTGTCAGCCAACTACTTGAATTAATGGCATCATATCTGAACACAATTGATTCTTATCAAGTGCAGATTTTCCATGGTGCCTTTGGATGGTGAGTGGGTGCTTGAATTGGCACTTTTGTTCCACTATTCTAGTCCAGGGATGTTGAGGTCAGTTGTGGTAATATTACCTCAACTTGACACAGATTGGGCTGGGACTTTATAGTGTATGATTTAATGTGATACAGAATAGTGTCTTACCAATTGGCTATCTGAGGAACTTTAAACATTCAGGCATTACCTTGTCTGATTTTCCAATTTGGTCAATACTCTCTTATTCAATGTTATGGTTCATGCAAAAGCAGTGTCACCAACTCCATACTGCTCAATATCTAATCACTGTATACTTGACCAATACAGGAGTTTGACTGGCGTGGGACCAAGTTCCACAAATATGCTGACTGCACCCAGCTCCAACTCTCCATTAACCCATTCAACTCCTATACTGCCTCTGTGTTGTCAGGCTACTTCTTTAACATTCAGCCTTGGATGAGCCGTGATTTTCCCCAGTTGAATGTTAGGTGACCTGCTTGTGACAAAAAGTGACAGGTCTGGCATAAACTCTGTTCCTTTGCCACCAATTCTGTCCCCTACCCGCCCCATTCTCTCAGGTTAGAACAGTTTTTTTGCAACCTTTGCACCTTTTTTGATTCCAAGCTGAGCTTCCAACTCCATACCCTCTCCTATCTCTGACATCAATTGACTTTGCTCTTGTCTCAGCTCATCTCCTGCTGGAATCCTCATCCTTGTCTTTTATTACCTCCAAACTTGATAATTCCAATGCCCTTTTGGCTGCCTGCCATCCTTCATAAACTTGCTATCCAGAATCTATCCCCACACCGTGATCACCCACATGCTCACTGATCTACGTTGCCTTCCACTATCCCAATGCTCAAATTTTAAATTCTCATTGAAGTGTTTAAACCCCTTAAGGCCTTGCTCCTCCAATGATGGTGTCTTATGCATCACAAAATTACCCCTCCCCCTCCCACCAATCCACCATTGGCAACCATGTGTTCAGCTTCCTGTACTCTAAGCTCTAGAATTCCCTCCCTCAACCCCTCTGCCTCTCTTTCCACCTTTAATACATTAAAATAATCTCTTTAGCCAAGCTTTTAATCATCCTATGTAGCCATCTTTGACACAGTGTTGATTTGTGACTGAATGCGCTTCTCTGAAATTGAGGCTTTTCAAAAATGTTAAAGGTGCTATAATTGTAGAACCTGGCAATACAGAACAAGCTATCCAATTAGACCCGCTCTCTGTTTTTTCCCCATAATGCTTCAATTTTTCTCCCCTACGTGTATTCATCCGATTCCCTTTTGAAAGTTAGAATTGAAACTGTTTCCATCACCCTTTCAGGCAGTGCATTCCAGGTCATAACTTCTCACCGCTTCTTTTTACAAATAATCTTAAAAATGCCCTCTGGTTACCGACTCTCCTGCCAGTGGAAACAGTTACTGTAGGAATAGAAGATTCCCCTCCCTGAAGAATATTAGTGAACCGGTTGAGTTTTTAAATCAAAGCACCTTTATGGTCAATATTTGCTAACGTAATCTGCAAAATAATGCAATTAAGAAACCATATAATGTACAGGGGAGATGGTGGTGTAGTGGTAATGTCATTGGACTAATAATCCAGAGGTCCATGATAATGCTGTGGGGACAAGGGTTCAAATCCCAACAATGCAGCTGATGGAATCTGGAAAGGCAGGCTGGGTAAATCTGGAATTTAAAGCTAGTCTGTTTGTGAAACTATTGTCGATTGTTGTAAAAACCCACCTGGTTCACTAATGTCCTTTAGGGAAGGAAATCTGCCATTCATACCTGGTCTGTCCTACATGTGACACCAGACCCACACCTATGTGGTTGACTCTTAACAGCCCTCTGCAATGGCCTAACAAGTCACTCAGTTCAAGAACAATTCTTGGGCAACAAATGCTGGCCTTATTGATGCCTACATTCCATAAAAGAATAAAAAATATATATATTTCTGGTGCCAGTTGACAAATAACCGGATTATTGCAATGCAAATTGTTCTTGCTGCTCAATGTGAAGGATTGATGAATATTATGCTCATCATTCTGGTGTCCCACAGTCTAAAATTCCAGGCACTTGAGATGGTGTGACAGTGCACAAGTTGAAGTGCACTGAAAAGAAGCACCAAGCTGAAGAGATCTTTCCCTTTCTGTCTGCATCTTTGTATTTATTGCAGTGATCAGTTCTAACACTAGAATAGAGCATTTTTTTCTATTTCACAAATCATTCAAAGTAGAAACACAGGTTAACAAAGCCATAAAAATATGAAAACAAAGCACTGCGATTCATTTGTGGAGTAATAGAACCAGAAAATAATGAAGAGAATCTCAGTTGGAGCACTTTGCACAGTTCTGGTCTGCACATTACTGCACTTTCTCCTGTACCTCTATATCTTTTCTGTTAAGATTAGCAAGGACAATACTGGAACTGAGAGATTATACCTTAGCAAAGGCTGAACAGCCTGGGGCTCTTTTCTCGCAGTTAAGGCAAATAGCATTGATACACTAAAAGCAGGCTGGATAAGTACACGAAGGGGAAAGGAATAGAAGGACATGATGGTATGATTAGATCTAGTAAGCTGGGGAAGGCTCTTGTGCAGCAAAGACCTGATGGGCCAAATGGCCTGTTCCTCTTGTAAAGTCTGTCTATATAATTCAGCATTATTATTCCCATAGCAGTATGCCACAGTGTGATCATGTAAAGCTCACTTTACTGTGACACTGTACCTCAGAACAGCAACATCTGCTGCGCCAATGATGATTTTTCCATTTACTGAAACAGCCGACGTGTTGTGTCTCCCAGACTGGGTGTAGTTTTATGTTGTGATCCATGCCAATAAGACCATCCTAGCTGACATCTCTTTGGCCTGAATTCTTCCCTCGCCGGGCGTGCGTGAATGGCGGGCCCGGGAGCGGCAGGGAAATGGGCCCCCAACCATGATTTCACGCTGGCTGGCCAGCATGAAACGCGTGCTGAAAAGCTCAGTGGTGCTGGGGTGGGGGGCAGGTAGAGGGCAGCTGACGAATTCACTGTGGATGTGGGTGAGAGCTGTGAGAGAGCTCCCTGAAGGAAGACAGCTGCCTTTGGGGGCTGCAGACCTGCAAATAATGAAATAAAGCTCTAAAAAGCTGCAAAAAAATTTCCATGCATCATAATCAAGCACCTGAAGGCATACTTCATAAAAATGCTGTCTCCAGATATTTCTTTTTATTTTATTTCCTAATGGAGATTTCATCCCACCCTTGGATAAGGTTTCATTAAAGATGTAAAGGCCGCCTAGTCGATTCGCTCATCCGCAAACCGCAAGATTGGGGCCACGAAAATTCAGAGACAATTGTAGCGTTAATGGGCTTAATTGTCAGTGAGCGCGCTTCCGACTCTCGCGCGCGTCCGCCGAGTGAAATATCGTGCAAGTACGCGATGATGTCGGGACTCTCGTCCAATGTCATCTTGCATGATTTTACACCCAATCGGGTCAGGCGTGCACGTGGAACATAAAATTCTGCCCTTGCAGTCTGCTGACAAACTCTCAATCTGGGTCTGGTTTGAACCAAATCCCAAGGTGAAGCCAAGCATGTTGTCCACTGAACCACCCAGTTCCCCATTCATTTTGATAGGATTTTATTGGTGGCCATGTTATATATCACTAATGGTGTATACTCTTTTGAGCATCTACAAATACATGATCTGCTTAATGTTTCAATTCTGTTCTTAATTGCATTATTTTGCAGATAACGTTAACAAATCTAGTATCGGTGGATGAACGATTGGAATATAAACCCCACCCACAGGACCCTGAAAAGTAGGTACACGCACACAAGTATACGGCAGGCTTGTCCAACCTTTTAGCTCGGCCTTGGGAGAGGGTGGGGGGCACATTTGCATATTTTTCTCACTGAAGGGGCTATTGAGCAAATTTCAGAAAATTAAGGCCTGGCACAATAATAAACTGAATTTCAAAAACACAAGTTAGGTTTTAAGGAAAGAAACAATTGCGAAGCTAAATTACAGCAATGTCATAGCAATAAATTGCTAAGTTAAAAAAGAGTAATAAAAATGACCAGAATGTGAGAGGTCAGTGTGTGTGTCTGGCTCACTCCCAGTCTCAGGGTGCTCACTCACTCACCCTTACTCACTGTGAGTGGGTGTATGTGTTGGTGTGTGGTGGTGAGAGTGAGCTGGAAACTTGAAACTGGGCGCAAGGCAGGCTCTCACCGCCCCCACCCCAACACTCAATCTCTCACACTACCCCCTCCCACACAGTCACACTCGCTCACTCCCTCATACTCTCTCACTCACCTCCACACTCTCACAACCACACTCTCACTCACCCACACACTCTCACTTCCCCCATACACTCAATCAGACTCTTTCCCACATACCATGGCACCAGCCTCCAAAACCTTGCCCTGCAGGAGCTGGACGTACCTGGCTCCCCGTCTCCAGCCCCACTGTTGCTTGGCTCACTGTGCTCCAGCCCCCGCCGTACCTTCGTTTCCCTCGGCCCGGCAGCCCTCAGCACAATCACCAACCCTGGTGTTCACTGCTCCTCCATGCAGAATCTTCCATTGTTAGATGACTTCCAAATTTTCCTCTTGGGTGGCCAACAACAGTCCACTGTCGGCTTTGTAGTCACCAAATGGAGAGTGAACACCCTTACATCAATTTGGCTAAGAGCAGAAATTTGTAGTGAATTGTAGAGTCAACCTCTAGAGTTCCAGCTCACTTTCTGGTTGCTGCTCTCTTTTCTATCATTTTAAAAACTTGGCTATTTAATAGTATAACTGGGCAATGAGGTTGAATAAGGCAGGTGACAAACCCATGGAAATGCATTGACTTGTAAGATGCATCTGCTGCTTGGTTTTCTCCATTATTCTGCCTTCTATGTCTGATCTTTTTTGTGTTAAGGGATATAACCAATGGCTAGTCCACATGACTTATTTCTGTTGGCTTTCCCTCAGTGGAAAGGCAGTTTGCTTTGTCACCTGAAGGAGAAGTAACTCATGCGATTTTCTACCGAATCGAGTAGAAAGTGAACCAGGAAATTGTATAATGTTAACTGAGAGCAAGAAGGTACAGACCATTCTGATAGGATCTCGAATATATGATTCTGTTTTGTTGTTTCAGAACAATTCTTACCCAAGAAGCTATAATCAGTGTAAAAGGGGTCAGTCTAAGCAGCTACATGGAAGGAATAATGGCAAACAGCATCTCTGCTAATGCAAATAAAGTGAGTATAAGGGTTTGGAAAACAGAGTTGTAAGTGACACAATGGAAAAAATATTATTTTCTTTTTGAATTACCTGTGCAGGATAATAGTTTAGCCTGTGTGCTTCTCCCTTCCCATCCCCCTCCCTCAACATTTCTTCCCTAACTTTTAAATATAGTTCTAAGGATGCTGGTAGTTCTTCTCTATCTCTTTTCCTATCTGTGGCCATTCTGTATGTTTTTTTTATTATTTATCATTTCATGGGATGTGGGCATCGCTGGCTAGGCCAGCATTTGTTGCCTATCCCTTGAGAATGTGGTGGTGAGCCACCTTTCAGAACTGCTGCAGTCCATGGTGCACCCAGAGTGCAATTAGGAAGGGAGTTCAAGGATTCTGAGCCAGCTACAGTGAAGCAACAGCGATATAGTTGTGAGTCAGGGTGGTATGGCTTGGTGGGGAACTTGTAGGTAGTGCTAGACCATTTCAGATGGCAGTTAAGAGTCAACTATGTTACTGTAGGTCTGCATTCACATGTGGGCCAGATCAGGTAAAGATTGCAGATTTCCTTCCCTAAAGTGAGCCAGATGGATTTTTACAACAATTGATGATAGTTTCATGATCATCATTACTGAGACTAGCTTTCAATTCCAGATTTTATTATAATAAATTGATATAAACCAGCTGCCGTGGTGGGATTTGAACCTGTGTCCCCAGATCGTTAGCCTGGACCTCTGGATAACTCATCCAGATAACTAAACGTTACCACCACACCACCCTTCAGGGATGTAAGAGCCCACTTAGTTGAGCACAAAAGGCAGACCTGATCTTGTCCTCACCTGGCAGCACTTCTTTGTGATCAGGTATGGGGATTCTGTCTGATTTTTCTCATTCTGTTTCCCCCTCTTCCTCCCCCCAACACACCATTTCCTCTTTCTGCCTGATGGGCACTGGGGGAAATTGCAGCACCCATAATGCTCCCCCTTAAATTGTCCAACTTTGGTTTATATGATTTGATTGACAGGCTGAGATGTTTTGGGGAGGGGGTTTCAAAAGGGTCTTACTGCGCTGGTTTATTTGCTCCTTTAGCTACAGTTAATGAATGACTTGCACTGTTTTAGCCAGTGTTTTAATGCTGCAGTCTGTGTTTCTCTACACAGGGACGAGAAGCAATGGAGTGGGTAATTCGCAAGTTAAATACTGAAATCGAAGAGTTGGCAGCATCTGCAAGAGGAAGTATCAAAATGCCGATGGCTGCAACTTCAGTGGAATAATAGCTGAGAGTTGTTGAGAAATATGTTGCTCACCTCGGGCTGTTTAGCCGACTGCTTCCCACTGTGCATTTAATTTCCCTCATTCACTAGAGCTGCTGATCTAAGAAGCGTAAAGCAGCTTGGACTTGTTTGGTTCCTGCTCTGTTTCAGTGGGACACCCCATACAGCAGCATGCTGATTACAATTGTGTCCCAGCTGTGCAGTGAGGATGTTTCCTGGAGGGTTTGTTTTGTGGAGAGAATGTATTAGAACTGGTGCACAGAGGGAAGTACTGGGTATTAATATTTATTACTAGGTATATCATAATGTTGGCAAAAGAATTGAGAGATGGCAAAGACCAGTAAGTTGGCAATGGAGGAGCTTGTGATCTCAGTATTTCAGATGTTGTGGCCCACATACTTGCAGAGGTTAAAGATGAAGCTGTGTTTGTGCCACTCACTTTCATTGATCAGAAAGCAGTACCCTCCCTGGTGGATCAGTTTGACAACACCTTGTATAACTGAGGAAGACAGATCCGGTCAGTCCTTCGTCTGGACTCCATAGCCAGGTGGCCAGTAGGTTTGCTGCAGTTAGCCTCAGCAATGCTAGACCAGAAAAATCAGCCAGTATTCCCATTCCTGCTTGCTTTCCAGTAGCTCCTGTTAGAAAACATGGGACTGGATCAGCTGTGGCACCCAACAACCTACTGATGCTCATTGTCTTGTCTTCGCAACTGGTGACCTACCATGTGGATGAGGCACTGGAGAGTGGCAAAATCCTTTTGATCTTTAACCCAGCAAGACTCAGCACCTAGCAACTTTGAGCAGAGGTTGAGGTACAGGACACTCAAATATTTCACCTGCAATTTGGACAAGCTCTTGTGATTTAGACTTATTGGAAGTAAGGGATTAACTTGGGGTTTTCTGGCATAATTGTGCTGTTAAATTCAAAGTGATCAAAACTTGGAAAATATTGTTGTTTTGGCCTCCCACACCTAACAGCCCAACTGTTAGTTCCAAATAGCAAGTATCATGGCATGAGTGTTTAAAATTGCGGTATCAAAGTTGGGAAGATAAACATTTGGAACTTATATCCAGTTCTCTGTCATTCAGTGCAACATTCTTCAATAAATGGGCCTCTGACATAGTAAGCAATATAATATGGAGCTTCTAAGTTTAGCAATGAAGTCTTCAGGTCAAGAGCAAGTCTGTATCATAAAACCAAGGGTATTGCCGTAATCTCAAAAAAGACTTTACAGTTATGGTTTTGTATGAAAAGTTCCTGTGAATCTCTGGGTAACCAGGTTTTGGTAATCTTTGTTTCATTAGTGTTTACAATTTAACCTGGAGAGAATTATACCACATAGCTGCCACAGATTTTCTACATTGAAGTGTTGACATTCCTAACACACTGAAACGTTAGTGAAGGTTTCCTGTATGTTGTGGTACTTTGATCTAGTGCTTTTTAAAAGAGATACTTGCTCGTTAATTATTTTTCATCTTGACAGGAACATCGTCTGATCCAGCAGTAAATTAGCAGAAGGAAATGCAGTTCCTTCACCTCCCATAGTCGCATTACTTCTGAATTATCAGAATTTCTGTGGGGCCTTGTAATAACCCTTACATATCATGGTTACCTCAGTGACCAGGCTTAGGACCCTGTCTTCTGACCCCAAGGGGCAATATTGATTTTGGCTACTGGCTGGATATCTAGGATGCTCCTGTAGCCACTTGCAGACTACAGGGAAACAATCCTTCTGTTGTACCAAACCAATATCACAGTTAAATGGGACAGATCACCATGTGACAATTCCTGAGCTGGAGCTAAGCTGTTATCTTTGTGACCTGTTTCACTTCAAACAGTTGCTTTAACATTTTAAAAGCACTTGAAAATGGAATTTGATTTAGTGTTCGCAGGATTCTAGTTACAAAGCAGTTTCCAGTTCTGAATGTAAAGTGATTAATGTAACTTGTAGAGTTGGTGTAGTAAAGTGTCAGTTTGGCTCAGTTAGCAGCAATCTTGCCTCAGGATCAGAAGGTTGCTGGGGTTTAAGCCCCACTCCATTGAGCACCAGCACATTAGCTACACAGAAATCAGTAATGCCATCCTTCTCGTGAGACTTGATCAAGTCAAGTGGATGTTAAAGACCCTAAGGCAGTATTTCACAAAGGGAGATTTTCTACTACCTTGGCTAACATTCCTCTTTCAATACCATCAAAGCAATATTAATTGATCATCTATTACTATTTGTGGGACCTTGCTGCAGTCACATTGGCTGTACATTTCCTTACATAAGTTACTCCACAGTAACTCATTGAAAATGAGTTTAAGAAGCTTTACAAATGCAATTGTTTAATTTTAATAGACTTTTTATCTCTAAACTACAGGACAGTTTTGAGTTGAGAATCTCATTTGGGCTGTCCTGTCTTAGAGCTTCTTATCTTTTTGAGCTCTCTTGCTGTAACATTTTTGTTGGAGAGTTAAGAACTTTTGGCTTCTGATGTGATGCTGCTGAGCTGTTCGCTGCATAACCACTGATTTTACATAGTACCAAATGATTAGTAAGTACAGTAGGATTTTGGTTTGCTCTCAGGGACTGTATTCTACTCAGTCTCCATTATATTTACAGGGAGTACAAACTCAGAGCTTGTGCTACTGCGCAGATGGGTTTACTTCATCGGAACAGAGAGAATGACAGGTACAAATCTGAGCTGTCTCCATTCACCAGCATATGTCTCAGTACACTGATGGAAACATTACTATCTGATGCTGAGACCTAACGTGCAGCACTAAAGTACAGGTGTTTACTATTTCACTCAGGATTGCATCACACACAGCATATCTCGCAATAAGAAAACTTCACTTCTTAGTTCTAAACTTCAAATTTTCATTTAAACAATTCTGTAGAAATAATTCTCTTAATATAATTATTTTCTAGGCTCACCTTGTAATTTTGTCTGGGCAGAATTGTGCCAAACATTTTCAGTAGTGCCACACTTTTAACAATGTATGGAAAATGTCACTGCACATGGTGAGTTTGCTACTCCACTCCAGTTTACATAATTGGACAGCTGGGAGATGAGATTAACAAAGTAGATATGTAGAGAGAGGAAGGCACAATCAATGTTTCAAGTCGATTAACTCAGGTCAGAATTTGTTCTGATGAAAGGCCATCGAATTGAAACATTGACCCTACCTCCCTCTTGCCACAGATGCTGAGTGTTTTCAGCATTTTCTATTTTACTTCAGATTTTCAGCATCCGTGGTATTTTGTTTTACAGTAGATAGCTCAGTTGAAGAGTTCACACCAGCACAGATACTTTCTTGCAGTAATTTCAGTGACTCCCAAGGGATACTAAGGCTGCTACGATTCTGTAGAGATAGATGATTTTTTCTTTCAAACTGAGGTTTAGGACTGGAACCCTGTGTTTCATCACCTCATACCTAAAGCTTATTCTTTGAAAAGTAAGATTCAGATGGACGTAGATTTAATTAGGCAGTGTGACCCAATATTGTTATCAAAGTTAAAAATGATGTAATCAGCGAATAGACAATTTCACACTGAATTCTGCTGTATGTTAGTAAGTTAAATGGGTTCAGAGGACTGTTCCAGGCTCTATCCTTACACCTACTTTATTTGGTTTTGCTGTGGTACAATGGACATTCCTCCCTGGGCTTGTGTTCCCTTCTCTACATAAAATGGCCTGTGAGCTGGAATCTTGTACTGCTACAAAAAGACAATTTTTTATATGCTGCTACTAACATTTATTATTTAATGTTTTGCTAGATAAAGGTTCTGTTTAACTTAATGTGACCAACAGAAAGAAGTGAGCATTGGATTAGGCTTGTTCAATTGAAGCATAACACAGTGTTAGTTTTATAAAAAAATTATTTTCCTGTGTAATATCTCTGCTGCCTTTCATTTCCATGAAAGAGTTTTTTTGTATGGAATAGTGTTTATTTTAATAGCACTGAATTCTACTTCAAAGTCCAGCCAAGTTATCATTTTTAACAAAACTGCTGACAATAAAATTGTGTTTTTAAAGTAGATTGCACTGTGTCTGTGAATTTCTTTGGATTTGAAGGTTTGTCTAGGCCACATTAAGTATTAAGCTATTGAGTGATATGTGAGAACATATAGTAGTCCAGACTTGGAGAATAGGAATAAGCTATTCGATCCTTTCTGCCATTCAATTAGATCACAGCTGATCTACTGCACATCAACCCCATTTACCTGCCTTTGCTCCAGATGCTTTCATACCCTTATCCAACAAAGAAATCTCAGTCTAGAAAGCTTCAATTGGCATAGCATTTCACAATCTTTGGGGGGTAGTTAGATTTCTACTTGTCTTTGCTTAAAGTAGTACTTTCTGGTTTCACTCCCAGAAGACCAGACTCTAATTTTAAGTTATGGCTCCTTTGTACTGGGTTTCTCCCACAAGCTGAAATAGTTACCTTTACCCAAATGAATCCTTGTATTATTTGAAACACATTGAATAGATCACACCTCAACCTTCTATGCTTGAGTGAATAGAGACAAGTTTATGCCATTTTCCTCCAAATTTAAACTCTTAGCCCCAGTATCGTTCTGGGGAATCGTGCACTGCACCCCGCACCCACCTCCCCTCCCCAAGATTAAATATACCCTTCCTGAGGTATGTCCAGAACTGAATACAGTATTCCAGACAGGGTCTGACCAAGGTTCTGCACAACTGAAGCATAAATCTCCCTTTTGTATTTTAGCCAGACAGTAATTGCAAGCCACTGAAGTCTGTCCAATTGACAATGGCATTAAACCAGATTGCAATGTTTTTTGGTTAAATGGGGCAGGAGGTTCTTTCTTATGCATACTCTGACAATATGTTCCCAAATTCACATGCATCTCAGAAGTAACTCTGGTTCCATATCCATGATGTGAAATTGAATATTTCATTACACCAACAGTGAATTGAAATGTCTGAATATGGGTAATAGCTACACATATTCTTTGAATAGATAGCTGAGAAGCAGGAATATGAATATGTCACAATTAATTGAAGGTCAATAAAAGCTAGAGTTACAAGACAGGAACTGCCTGAGACAAAGCAACTCTGACAGGCTGACCAGTGTTATTGATGGCAGCTATCTGCAGATCTTGTTAAACAGCCTGTGCTCTGAGTTGATTCCTTACCCTTCAAAGTGATATCTGCATGATTCAGTAAATGCATATTTCACCCAACCTTCCAGACAATAAAACAGGCACTTAGATTGATGCCATCCAGCTGAACTATGAATTCCCAAAATAAAATACAAAAAATATAGAGGTGGAGGGGAGTTTCTGTGGAATTTCGTCCAATACAACACCAGCATTGCAGAAACCCCAGAGAAGTTCCCTGAAGAAGGAATTCTCTGAAGAAGAGTCATACGGATTCGAAACATTGACCCTGTTTCCCTCTCTGTAGATGCTGCCAGACCTGCTGAATTTTTCCAGAATTTTCTTTTTTTATTCAAGTTCCCTGAGGTGACCTTTTTCAAAAATGACATCCCTGTGGAGCAGTGACATTGCCCTGGCAGGATATCCCCTGGACTGATATTGCTCTGGGGCAATATCACATTTGGGTAACATTGCACAGAGTGATACTGCACCCACCCTCCCCCCACCTCCTGTTGTGACTTTGTGCTGGAATTATATTACCTGGGTGACGTAGAATTGTAGGATGATGCAGCTCAAAAGAGTCCTGCTCTTTCGACATACCCCTCAAATGTTTTCCCTTTTAGTACTTATCCAAATCCCTTTTCAAAATTATTATTGAATCTGCTTCCAATACCCCCATAGGTGCTGCATTCCAGCCTGTAATAAGGCGTTACATAAATAAAGTTATTCTCAACTCACCTCTGGTTCTTTTGCCAAATATTGGCATTCGATAAGATCATGACTAATCTGGTTGTTGTCTCAACTCCACTTTTGTGTCTGCCCCCCATGACAGATAGGTGAACCGAAATTAATGTGAGTTAGGATATGGGCGAGTGTCTTGGATGAGTTTAAGTTTATGGAAGGTGGAAAATGGTTTGCCAGCCAGGAACGTATTAGAATAATCAAGTCTAGATGTAACAAAGGCATGGATGAGGGTTTTGGCAGGAGATGAGAAGAGGCAGGAGGGTGGACTTGAGTGATGCTATAGAAGTGGAAATAGGCGGTCTTTGTGATGATGCAGATATGAGGTTGGAATTACATGAGGTCAAATATGATATCAAGATTGCCAACAGTTGTCTAAGAAACAGAGTTTGTGTCAGGAATTGAAAATAGTGGCTTCAGTCTTCCCAACATTAAGTTGAGGAAATGTTTGCCCATCCAGCAGTCTGATAATGTAGAGACAGTGAGGAGTTGAGAGAGGTAATGGTGGTGAGGTAGAGCTGTGTATTGTCAGTGTACATGTGAAACCTGATGTGTTTTTGGATGATATTGCTGAGGGGCACATTACCATTCCAGGGTCATTCAAGATTGACCACCTTGAATCCTTGTCGTTGTTGACAGGTTGTATCTCTTTTATTTTACAATGCTATAACATATTCTTTGTATTTTAACTCTTCACTTCTTGTATTGTAGCTTCTTTTATAACTGTATAAAACATATACTTTGCGCAAGCCATTCTCTAGTCCAAAGTTCAAATCTAATGTAAATTACTCACAACTTTGCTAATAAAGTCAAGAATCCTAAATTTTTTTCAACACCACCCCAAGTTGTCTTGTTATTCAATTATTATACCATATGTCAGCATCACAGACTAATATGCATATTCCACCAACATTTGCATTCGCTGTTCCCAATGCGGTTTCCTCTACATTGGGGAGACCAAACGCAGACTGGGTGACCGCTTTGCGGAACACCTTCGGTCTGTCTGCAAGCATGACCCAGGCCTCCCTGTTGCTTGCCATTTCAACACACCACCCTACTCTCATGCCCACATATTCGTCCTTGGCCTGCTGCAATGTTCCAGTGAAGCTCAACGCAAACTGGAGGAACAGCACCTCATCTTCCGACTAGGCACTTTACAGCCTTGCGGACTGAATATTGAGTTCAACAACTTTAGTTCATGAACTCTCTCCTCCATCCCCACCCCCTTTCCCATCCCCCCCTTCCAATAGTTTATATATATTTTTCTTTTCCCACCTATTTCCATTATTTTTAAATGTATTTCCATCCATTGTTTTATCTCTACCTTTTAGCCTATTTCGATCCCTTCCCCCCACCCCAGCCCCACTAGGGCTATCTGTCACTTACTCGTCCTGCTTTCTACCCTTAATGTCACCATTAGCACATTTCTTAGCTAATACCACCACTATCAACACCTCTTTGTCCTTTTATCTATGACATCTTTTGGTTATCTCCACCTATCACTGGCCCTCTATCCAGCTCTACCTGTCCCACCTCCCCTTAAACCAGCTTATATTTCACCTCTTTTCTATTTTTCCTTAGTTCTGTTGAAGAGTCATACGGACTTGAAACGTTAACTGTATTCCTCTCCGCAGATGCTGTCAGACCTGCTGAGTTTTTCCAGGTATTTTTGTTTTTGTTTCAGATTTCCAGCATCCGCAGTTTTTTGCTTTTATTTATATGAGTTGTGCTAGTTAGACAAGACACAACCTGTTGTTATTTTTTCTTTATTCTTTCGTGGGATGTGGGCATCTCTGATGAGGTCAGCATTTGTTGCCTGAAGTGGGGTAATTGAAATAATTCAATATTAAAACTGATGTTGAGATGTGCATTAACAGCTTTAAGTGTGGTTATGACAGCTCTTTTTAGGCATGATGGGAAATATAGTGAATCCTGTGAGAACTAGCTAAGAGTCACAAGCTCTAACCTAATGGCCTTTACAACTTGGGTAAACAAGGAGAGAAGGAAACACACAGGGAGTCATTAAGCTCCAGACAGGAACACATCCCTGCTGAGGCCAAATGCTGAAACTGTTGAGCTAACAGGGAACATCTACAGATCAAAAACCACCACTCTTGATTAGATGATGTATGTGTTAAGGCAATGCTGGTGATGGGTGATGGGGGTTATAACAAACAGTGTTTTGCTATATGAGAACCAAGGGCTTTAAAACTGTGACGCAGACATTGTATTGTCAGAAATCCTTGGAAAGCAACCAAAATGATCTCTCCAGCATACGTTTGAATAAAAGCAAAAATAAAAGCAAATTACTGCGGATGCTGGAAATCTGAAACTAAAAAATTGCTGGAAAAACTCAGCAGGCCTGACAACATCTGTGGAGAAAAAGACAGAGTTAACGTTTCGAGTCCATATGACTCTTCTTCAGAACTAAAGGGAAGTAAAAATGTGGTGAAATATATACTGCTCAAGGCGGGTGGGACAGGTGAAGCTGGATAGAAGGCCAGTGATAGGTGGGAGCAAAGGAGAGATTACAAAAGATGTCATAAACAAAAGGTCGAAGGGGTGTTGATGGTGGTGATACCGGCTAAAGGAGGTGCTAATGGTAACATTAACTCCCGGAAGCGACGGCTTACCAGCTGAGTTGTATTCAGCTCTGTGGGACTGGATCAGCCCAGACCTGCTAGAAGTGTATGAGAGTATACTCCTGGCTGGCAGCATGTCAGAATCCATGAGGAAAGGCATCACCCTCATCTACAAGCAGAAGGGGGAATGGGAGGAAATTAGAAATTGGTGACCCATTTCACTGTTGAATGTGGACTATAAGATTCTGTCCAAGGTCATCGCCAATTGGGTCAGGTCTACTTTGGAATTGGTGATTCACCCTGACCAGACCTGCGCTGTGCCCGGCAGGAAGATCTCTGACAGCCTCGCGCTGCTCAGGGATACGATTGCCTATGTACAGGACAGGGGTGTGGACACCTGCCTCATCAGCCTGGACCAGGAGAAGGCCTTTGACAGAATATCACACACCTACATGGTGGATGTGCTCTCTAAAATGGGGTTTGGGGACGGAATCCACAACTGAAGCCAACTGCTCTGCACTAACATCAGTAGCGCAGTCTCAATCAATGGGTGGGAATCAGATCGCTTTCCTATTAAATCTGGAGTCAGGCAGGGCTGCCCTCTCTCCCCTATCCTGTGTGTGTTGCAAAGAACCATTTTCTGAGTCCATCAGGAAGGATCCGGGCATAAGAGGAGTGACGATCCCAGGCAGTGGAGGCACTCAGGTCAAAGCCTCCCTGTACATGGACGATGTTGCCGTCTTCTGCTCGGATCCGCTGTCGGTGCACAGACTGATCCACATCTGTGGCCAGTTTGAACTGGCCTCAGGAGCCAAGGTAAATCGTGGCAAGTGCAAGGCCATGTTCTTCGGGAACTGGGCTGACCGATCCTTTGTCCCCTTCACCGTTAGGTCAGATGGCCTGAAGGTGCTGGGGATATGCATTAATACATGGAAGGAGCGAGTGGCTATGGTGGAAAGAAAACTGGGCATGTGGGAGCAACGCTCCCTCTCCATTGCGGGTAAGAACCTGGTCATCAGGTGTGAAGCACTCTTGGTGTTGCTGTACGTGGCGCAGGTCTGGCCCATTCCTCACTCCTGCGCGATGGCGATCACCCAAGCCATCTTCCGCTTTATCTGGAGGTCGAAAATGGATCATGTTCGCAGGGATGTGATGTACAAGCCTCTATATAAAGGCAGAAAAAAAGTGCCCAAAATTGCCCTCATCCTGATGGCCACCTTTGTGTGTGGCTGCATCAAGCTGTGCGTAGACCCTCGGTACGCAAACACCAAGTGTCACTACGCACTGATGTTCTACCTGTCTCGGTGTTGCGAAGGATGGGTCTGGCCACGCTGCCGTGGAACGCTCCACGTAGTTGGACCGTGCCATACCACCTGTCCCTCGTGGAAAGATTTATGCTGAGAAACACCTTTGACCACAAGTCCATCAGGCAGTGGTCGGCACGTAACGTCCTAGAGGCCATGTGGGAAAAGGAGATGGTGGATCCTGTCAGATGGTTCCCCGAGCAGACTGTCAAAGTCATTTGGCAGAATGCCTCATCGCCAGAACTTTCCAACAAGCACCAAGATGTAACTTGGCTGGTGGTGAGAAAGGCTCTCCCCGTCAGATCCTTCCAACATTCCAGGAGTCTCACCCCCTCTGCACATTGCCCTCGAGGTGGCTGTGGTGGGGAAGAGACCGTTGTTCACCTCCTTGTGGTATGTGCCTTTGCAAAGAAGGTCTGGAGAGAGATGCAGTGGTTGTTATCGAGGTTCATCCCAAGCAGTGCTGTGACACAGGACTCTGTGCTCTACGGGCTGTTCCCAGGGACACACACCGAGACAAACTTCAACTGCAGCTGGAGGATCATCAGCTCGGTCAAAGACTCTCTTTGGTCTGCCTGAAACTTGTTGGTCTTCCAGTGCAAAGTGTTGTCCCTGACCGAGTGTTGCAGACTAGCACATTCCAAGGTCCAGGACTACGTGCTGAGGGATGCACTAAAGCTTGGGGCAGCCGCTGCAAAGGTGCAGTAGGGATAGGTCGCTGTCTAAGACCTTTCTGCCATAGTGCACCGAGGGGCTAGGAATTGTATCGACCCCTCGGGTTGTACAACTCACAATAAATGTATGTAGTGAAAACTAAAGGTATCATAATTGTATTGAAGCACCTCAGAGTGCAACATGATGTATGTCGATATATCTAATCGCATTGCACTGTCTGTAATGAGCATATTGAAATGACTAATATTCAGTGATTGTGTTGAAACACCTCATGATCCATGTGTAAAATTTGAACCCGATTGCACTTTTTGTGATGGCCATTTAGAAATGTTTTGTAATGTTCTTTCAGATATTTTATGAATAAAGTATATTTTTCCAAAAATAAAACTCTGTCTTTCTCTCTGCAGATGCTGTCAGACTGGTTGAGCTTTTCCAGCAATTTTTGTTTATGGTTGAATAAAACCCTTGCTTACAGAAGACTCACAGTTTTGAGTGATCTCATCTTTATACCACAACATTGCCCACCCCTAATCGCCTTTGAACTGCCCAGAAGGAAAAAACAGTAAAAACTGAGAAATAGGAATACTTGTCCAAGCTGGTCTTGTATTAAAATGGAATACCAATAAAAACTGGGAAATAAGAGCACAGGTCCAAGCTGATTTTTTCCTTCTAGGTGAGTAGTTTGCTAGGCCATTGCAGAGGGCAGTTAAGAGTCTGGAGTCACATGTAGGCCAGACCAGGTAAGGACAGCAGATTTCCTTCCCTAAAGGAGCATCAGTGAACCAGATGGGTTTTTACAACAATCAATAGTTTCATGCCTGTCTCTTTATGGGGTATGTGGAACATTCCTTGTTCCAGTCCTACTCCGGCCCCCTCCCACAACTCTTTCTCCGGTACATCGATGACTGCTTCGGTGCTGCTTCATGCTCTCGTCTGGACCTGGAAAAATGCATTAATTTTGCTTCCAATTTCCACCCCTCCATCATTTTCACATGGTCCATCTCTGATACTTCCCTTCCCTTCCTTGACCTCTCTGTCTCAATTTCTGGTGATAGACTGTCCACCAATATTCATTACAAGCCTACCGACTCCCACAGCTACCTCGACTACAGCTCCTCACACCCCGCTTCCTGTAAGGACTCTATCCCATTCTCTCAGTTCCTCCACCTCCGTCGCATCTGTTCTGATGATGCCACTTTCAAAAAGTTCCTCTGACATGTCCTCCTTCTTCCTTAACCGAGGTTTTCCACCCACGATGGTTGACAGGGCTTTCAATCGTGTCCGGCCCATCTCCCACGCATCTGCCCTCACATCTTCCTCTCCCTCCCAGAACCATGATAGGGTCCCCCTTGTCCTCACCAGCCTCCGCATTCAAAGGATCATCCTCCGCCATTTCCGCCAACTCCAGCATGATGCCACCACCAAACACATCTTCCCTTCACCCACCCTGGCAGCATTCCGCAGGGATCGTTCCCTCCAGGACACCCTGGTCCACTCCTCCATCACCCCCTACACCTCAACCCCCTCCCGCGGCACCTTCCCATGCAACCGCAGAAGGTGCAACACCTGCCCCTTTACTTCCCCTCTCCTCACCGTCCAAGGGCCCAAACACTCCTTTCAAGTGAAGCAGCATTTCATTTGCACTTCCCTCAATTTAGTCTACTGCATTCGATGCTCCCAATGCGGTTTCCTCTACATTGGAGAGACCAAACGCAGACTGGGTGACCGCTTTGCAGAACACCTTCGGTCTAACTGCAAGCATGACCCAGACCTCCCTGTCGCTTGCCATTTCAACACTCCACCTGCTCTCATGCCCACATGTCCATCCTTGGCCTGCTGCAATGTTCCAGTGAAGCTCAACACAAACTAGAGGAACAGCACCTCATCTTCCGACTAGGTACTTTACAGCCTTCCGGACTGAATATTGAGTTCAACAATTTTAGATCATGAACTCTCTCCTCCATCCCCACCCCCTTTCCGATCCCCTTTTTTTCCAATAATTTCTATAAATTTTTCTTTTCCCACCTATTTCCATTATTTTTAAATGTATTTCCATCCATTGTTTTATCTCTACCTTTTAGCCTATTTTGATCCCTTCCCCCCACCCCACCCCCACTAGGGCTATCTGTACCTTGCTCGTCCTGCTTTCTACCCTTAATGTCACCTATTAGCACATGCCTTAGATAATATCACCACCTTCAACACCTCTTTGACCTTTTGTCTATGACATCTTTTGGCTATCTCCACCTATCATTGGCCCTCTATCCAGCTCTACCTGTCCCACCCACCCCCCCTTAAACCAGCTTATATTTAACCTCTTTTCTATTTTTTCTTAGTTCTGTTGAAGAGTCATACGGACTCAAAACGTTAACTGTGTTCCTCTCCACAGACGCTGCCAGACCTGCTGAGTTTTTCCAGGTATTTTTATTTTTGTTTCGGATTTCCAGCATCTGCAGTTTTTTGCTTTTATCTTAATGATAGTTTCATGGTCACCATTACTGAGATCAGCTTGATATTCCAGATTTATCAATTGAATTCAAATTCCACTAGCTGCTGTGATGGAATTTAAACTCATGCATTAACCTGGGCCTTTGGATTACTGGTCTAGTGGCATTACCTGTATGCCACTGCCTCTCCGTAGTCCTGAAAATGAAAAGAGATGTGACATTGGCAGCATCCCAATGAAAACAGGTCCAAAGTATTCATTTATTGCCTCAGCCACGCCTTCTGCTTTCACAAGATGTGCCCTGATAGCCCCCTCCCTCCTTAAAGCAGCTTATATTTCACCCCTCTCCTAATATTACTCAGTTCTGCTGAAGGGTCATGAGGTCTCGAAACGTCAACTCTTTTCTTCTCCGCCGATGCTGCCAGACCTGCTGAGTTTTTCCAGGTAATTCTGTTTTTGCGCTGACTGCAGTGTCTGACATTGTCCTTCAGGGTTCAGCCCAGTGGGAATTGCTCCCTCTCTGATTGGACAGGTTTGCAAGGTGCTCCTAATGATGCCCTATGATTGTCTTACATTCCGCTGCTATGAATGGTCAGCAATTTTCTGATAAGTGATTGGTCAAAACTTCTTCAATACTGCACTATGATTGATCATTGTTGTTACTGCTTTATTCGTTGATTGGATGATCTGTCTAGCCTTCCATTGATTGGCTGATCTGTCCAGCCTGCCGTTGATTGGCTGGCTGTTAGTGGCTCTCCTTCTGCTGGGCGCCATTTTGGCTGAGGCGGTGAAAGAAGTGAAGTGAAGATGGTGGCGTTCTGGAGGCAAGCCGGCCTGAGGTACAGCTCGAGGCCGGGGATAGAAACCGGGCGGGGGGCGAACTGGCGTCCTCCACATCCCCCAGGAGGGGGGCGGATAGCCGGCTGGGTGTGAGGGCACCTTGTGGTTCAGCCGGGCTGGAGGTCACTGCGGGCGGGGAAGCGGTGAGCAGCCGCCTGGAGGCCGCGCCGGCCCACACACCGCGAGAGTTACCGCCCGGCCAGTGTAAAATACACATCAGTGCCGGCTGCACCATGTGGGGTAGGAGTACAGCACCTTTGGGTGCCCAATGCACCATGTAGGGGAGGGGTACAGCACCTTTGGGCGCCCAATGCACCATGTAGGGGAAGGGTACAGCACCTTTGGGTGCCCAATGCACCATGTAGGGGAGGGGTACAGCACCTTTGGGTGCCCAATGCACCACGTAGGGGAGGGGTACAGCACCTTTGGGTGCCCAATGCACCATGTAGGGGAAGGGTACAGCACCTTTGGGTGCCAGTTGTGCTATGAAGGGAAGCAGTGTCAGTGGAAGAAGCTTTACAAAATTGTAGTTAACCTGGTCAGATTTTATGACCCCAGTTCCATGGCTTCTATAGTGACACCCAGTGTGGAAGATTTCCCTTTATAATTGCATGGGTGTATTAGCAGCACTAATTAATGTATTAAAATGGATATCCCTAAATCATTAAGACTAGTGGGGAAACTTAACGATGAAGGCAATACAGTGTTCATGGTCAAAACATTGGCATAGCTCGTCTGTTCTGCCTCAATAACTGTAAGACAGGGGTGGGGAACCTTTTTCTTACCAAGGGCCACTCTCACATAGACAAAATCAGTTGTGGCCCCCCCACAAGAGAATACAGAAACGTTCAACTCGCCCACTGCTTTAATGCGATGGCCGAGTTTGCTTTTCCTGAATGAGTAGCACAGCTTCTGTGTCTTGATCACAGCACTCCATAAATTCAGATCAATGTTTTGCTTGCTTTCCTTTCCCAGTTTCTGCCTGTTTCTCTCTCTCTCCTTTCCCACTCTCTGCCTATTTCTCTCTCTCTCCCACTCTCTATTTCTCTCTCTCTCCTTTCCCACTCTCTATTTCTCTCTCTCTCCTTTCCCACTCTCTATTTCTCTCTCTCTCCTTTCCCACTCTCTATTTCTCTCTCTCTCCTTTCCCACTCTCTATTTCTCTCTCTCTCCTTTCCCACTCTCTGCCTGTTTCTCTCTCTCTCTCTCTCCTTTCCCACTCTCTGCCTGTTTCTCTCTCTCTCTCTCCTTTCCCACTCTCTGCCTGTTTTTCTCTCTCTCCCACTCTCTGCCTGTTTCTCCTTTCCCACGCTCTGCCTGTTTCTCTCTCTCTCCTTTCCCACTCTGTCTGCCTGTTTCTCTCTCTCTCCTTTCCCACTCTGTCTGCCTGTTTCTCTCTCTCTCCTTTCCCACTCTGTCTGCCTGTTTCTTTCTCTCTCTCTCTCCTTTCCCACTCTGTCTGCCTGTTTCTCTCTCTCCTTTCCCACTCTGTCTGCCTGTTTCTTTCTCTCTCTCTCTCCTTTCCCTCTCTGCCTGTTTCTCTCTCTCTCCTTTCCCACTCTGTCTGCCTGTCTCTCTCTCCTTTCCCACTCTGTCTGCCTGTTTCTCTCTCTCTCCTTTCCCACTCTGTCTGCCTGTTTCTCTCTCTCTCCTTTCCCACTCTGTCTGCCTGTTTCTCTCTCTCTCCTTTCCCACTCTGTCTGCCTGTTTCTCTCTCTCTCCTTTCCCACTCTGTCTGCCTGTTTCTCTCTCTCTCCTTTCCCACTCTGTCTCTCCCTCCTTTTCTCCCCCCGCCCCGGGTTACTCGCAATTCACCACCCGATCGGCAGCTTCCCGCTCCTGGTCCCGGATCTGGGGCCTCGCTCTCTGCTCACAGCCTGGGTCTCGGGTGACTGCAGCCGAGACTCAGGCATCAGAACATGGCGGGGCTGGCCCAGAGTGCGGCATGTGGTTGAAATTTCCCCACGGGCCGGAGGTTCTCCACCCCTGCTGTAAGGTGTTGACTGTGGCTCGGTGTGTCGCCTCTGGTTCAGAAGACTCTGGCTTCAAGCCCCACTTCAACACACAACCTAGGTGGACATTCCAGCGCATTCCAGAGGGCATCTTTTGGATTTGCTGTTAAATCAAGTCTATCTTCTCAGGAGGACATAAAAGATCCAATTGCACTACTTGCAAGAAGAGCAGAGGTGTTCAAAGGTATTTTGTTGATTGGAAAGTGTTTCAGGACCAGCTGAAGTTGTCAAACTTGTTTTTTGGAGGGAAACAGAAATCTGATCCACAAGACAGTGGAAATATCCTCACGTTGGCCCCACCCCATGACAGAAAACAGTGTTTCACCCCAATAGTCAGCAATTTTTGGAAATGTGTATTTGACTATGACAGCTGGGTGAACTGGACAGCAACTTGGAGGATGCTGTGGTCTCTTTCTCCTTATGTGTGTGTATGTGAGTTTAATGGGTGCTTTTGTTTGGGGGGTGTATTTGTTCGGAGTCAAGTGAATGGCTGAAGGCGAAGAGCACCACACTGTTCATCTGAGTCACATACTCATGCAGCAGAAAAGGGGCACTGGGGAGATAAGGTGATGCAGTTACAAGTTAATAAGGAATGAAGAGTAACGTGGAGCCCATCGAGAAAGACCTAAAGATTTCTTTGAGATGCAGTTGTGAAATTAAAAATATTTAGGATAGAAGTTTAATATATTTTGCTTGCTGTAGGAGAGACATCCTATGTCTTTGTATTGTGAAGCATTGAGGAATTCTTAAAAGCGCGCACACTTATTTCTGTCAGTAGAGTCTCTTGGCAGTTGTTTTTGTTTCTAGACCTCCAGTACTGTATCAATGAGAGTGCTGCTTTTGACACTGCTGTGTGAGGCCTGTCTGAATTCTGTACCATCTGCCCAGCCTTGAGGCAGGGCAATCCCTAATAATCTATATATGCAGAGCGCAGATTGTTCGCCCTTCTACAGAACCCACCTGATTTAACATTTGTTTGAAATCGATGTGCAAATCAGGTGGGCTCTATAAAAGGCAGGCAGTCTGGTTACTGGCCAGCTGATGAAGGTTTTGCCCCACAAAACCTGGATTGTGTTTGAAGAGAGAGCTGCATAAACGGGTGAGGTTAGAGTTGGTTACAGTTCTGTTACTTGTCAGGGAAATTCTAATTGAAAGTAATTTATATAGCGCCTTTCGAGACTGCAAAACATAACAAAACACTTTGGTTTTAAGTACTTTAGAAATGTAATGTAGCATGTGGTGAAGGGGTACAGCACCTTTGCGTACCAGTTACACCATGGGTGGGAGATGTGCAGCATTTTATACTTAGAAAGTGGCCACAAATGACTGTGATCATGACCAGGCAATTTGTTTTACTGATATTACTGCATAAACATTGGCCAGGATACCTGTGAAAACTTCTCTACTCTTCTTTGCAATAGAATTTTTCTGTAGAATTTTTTGTTCCCATCTGAGGGAAAGAAGGTCTCAATTGAATGTTCGATCCAAAAGATGGCATCTCTGACAGCACCACACTCCCTCAGTACTGAGTGTCAGCTGGATTATGTGCACAAGTCTATAGAGTGGGGCATGAAGCCAGAAACCTCTGACCTGGAGACATGAGAGCCACAGCTGAGTGTGTTAGCAAAATATCCCAAGCATAGTATTAACAGGTAAAATTTCTCACTTCCATTTTAGTATGAATAGATTAAACTAGCTTGGAGATTTGGTGATGGCACAGTTGGTCTCTTCCTTGCCTGTCATTTCTTTATGTATGGGAGGATGAAAAAATTTTGTTGCAATTATGACTTTGTTCTGGCTGCAGTGACCCTGCCCCAGCTGGTGGCAAGTTTCAAATTGGGGATACCGAAGCCAGGAAACTAGACCTATTTCAATAGTAGCAAGCTGCTGTAAAGGGCAGCATTAATGTTCTGAAAAAAAGAGATCAAAAGAATAGAAAATCCTAACTTATAAAAACCATCAAGCTAAAGGTAGTTTTAAATAAAGAAAATCATTATTCCTTATATAATTTGATGTAGACATAATCCAGAAATCAAAATAGGGAATGATCAAACTTAAACATTTTCTGCTCGGGTAAAAGTGGGCCTATCTATTCTTCCATTATTCTGGTTGAGTTTATCTTTTTTTATCTGAGTGGAACAAGTGAAGTTGAACAAAAGGATGAAAGTGATTAATCCTACACAGTACATAGTTTGGAGCCCAGATATTGGCCTTTAAAGCTTTATAGTGACACCAAAGCTTCACTAAATGTAGAATTTCTGTGGCCAAATTTTTGCATTACATTTGAGCCAAGAACTCAAGGACCATTTTGATTATCTTCCTCCCTGCAGCTACATTCAGTACTCTCGAATCTGTGCACAAGCGGTGAGGGCTGCCCTAAAGCCCCAGTACCAAGCAGAGGCAAAGAAAGCGGCAGATGTAAATGTTAAAGTCAGCAAGCTGAAAGCGTAAGTACTGCATTGTCCTCTTTGGGGATTAGTGTGGGGGGAAAATTCTTCAAATTCGGGTGGTTTTCTTTAAAAAGCAAAATGCAGCATACTGAACTTAGCAGTGGGATAGCTTGGGAATGCACCTTGTTTACAAAAGGCATTTGAACCGTAGAATGTTGTAGCCAGAAACAGTTTCCGTATGAGCCATTTAGACTAATCCCCCTCTCCTGCTTAAGTATTTAACTCCCTTGTTAGAAGGGTCCACTGTTCTGATGGTGTTTAACAAGCAATTAGTTGCTCTTGCTAAGAATGTGGATTTTAAGATGTAACAGAATTGTAAATTTAATTGTTAATTTGTATTAAATGCAAACAAAGACTCCCTTTATCTCAATGTGGGGTAGATATTGGATATTTGTTCCCTTCCTGGTGATAGCAGAGGCATCTACTGTTTCATTAATCATCATCTCCCTTTATAGAACTTTTACCAAAAAAAATGCATGATTAAAGTTCAGGCATGAAGCTGAAAGGTTTCCTTTCTCCCCCAGAGCTCTCCTTTCCTGGAGACAGTAACTGTGCTGCTCTGTAGTCTTCAGCCCTCTTTTAAATCATGTAATTCACTGCCATTCCTGGGGACCCATTTCTCCACCAACTACTGCTCATTTCCTGGCCAACAGCAAAAGACCAATTGTGATGGTCAGGTCAACTAATTTGGCAAAGAAGAGGGTTGAACCTCATCAACATCAGGGGTTACTGTGTACAGTGAGCCATTGGGAGGTTTATTGTAAGATGCTATAACCAAAAAAGGATATAACACAGATGGAGACCATTTGGCCCATTGTGCCTATGCTGGCTGTCCAATTGATTCTCTGCTCTTTCCCCTTAGCCCTGTAAAAGTTTTTCCTTCAAGTTTTTATTCAATTCTCTTTCTCGTGTCACAATTGAATCTTCCACCACCTTTTCAGGCAGTGCATTCCAAATCTTAACAATTTGCCGCATGTTTAAAAAAAATAAATTCCTTCTTCATGCCTCTTTGTTTTGCCAATCACCTTAATTCTGCCATCTGGTTACTGATCCTTGTGCCACTAGAAACAGATTCTCCTTATTATATCAGAACCATTCACTGCTGTCAAACCTCCTCCTAGCCTTCTCTTTTCTAAAGAGAACAACCCCCAGTCTCTCCACATAACTGAAGCCCCTCCTCCCAGGTACCATTCTAATAAATCTCTGCTGTACCCTCTCTAATGCCTTTTTAAAGTGTGGTGCCCAGAATTGAGCACAGTACTCCAGCTGAGGCCTAACCAGTGTTTTATAAATGTTTATCTTGCTTTTGTACTCTGTGCCTCTCTTAATAAAGCTTTAATAACCTTCTCAACTTGATCGCCACCTTCACTGATTTGTGGACATGTACCCCCAGGTGTCTTTGTTTCTGTGACCCCTTAACATTGAGGAGAGACAATATAAATGAAATGGTACATTTTTCCTATCAAAATGTATCACTTCCCACTTCTGCTATCGGCCTCTATAGCGATTGTAATGTTAAAAATAAATTTGAACTTCCATTTAATAGCCGAAAGAATGACACAAAAATTGTGTTTTAAAACTTCCTGTAACAAATGACTAAAAGCACTCTTGACTAAACACTACTTTCTTTTTGTAGGCAAGGTATACTTTGAACCACAGAAGGAACATTCCCCTTTTATACTTAACACCCATTGCACTCTCCACGGAATTACAGTAATCTTAGCAAACGGGCCACAGTTCCCATCTTCATTTTGCCGAGTAGCAAGTTTGAGTGACCATCTCCAGGCACTTTGCTCAGCTTTTGGAGAGTTCCTTAAACCCACTATCAGCAGTAAAGCTTGTTCCAATGATTTTTCTTCTCCTTGGCCATATCAGAACAAATCTCCCAGAATCTGTAGGATGTGTATCTTCCACTAGATGCAAAGTCAAGCTGCCTTTTCTCTCTGCTAACCGTTCGGAACCTCTGTTATCTCTCTGTGGTATTCATCGATTTGTTGGGGAACTGTAACCTGATCTCAAAAATGGCTTCCTCTGCCCTCTTCCCCATGGTAACGTGAAACACATTAATCTTGCACCCAGGTAGAAATGTTAATTAGCTAATTTTGATCCCAACCCCCTTTCATCTTAGAAGTAAATGGATGGTTTGCAGCACAACTATTTACAACCCGATACCAGGAGAACTCGTTCTACTCATTGTAAACCTAGAGAATGCTAGGTTGTTTCCAAGGGTAAATATGTTGCACCTTCTCAGTAAAACAATCTAAACTTTCCTTTGATCTCGAACGATGAAACCACTGAGGCTTACTGTCAGACAGACTGCAGAACAGGTCATATGACCCCCTTCATTTACCCTAAATTTAAAGCTTATAAACCTCATAATTATAACACTTCTCTGCATTAAAGTTCATCTGTCATGTCTTTGTTTATTTCACCAATCGTTGCCCTCCTAAAACCTGTTACTATCTTCCTTGTTACTACATGTATAGCCAAGTCTTATATATCTATAGTACTGACTCCTGAGGAACATCACTATATACCTCCCTCCAATCTGGAGAGGAACTGTTTACAACTACACCCTGATTTCTGTCCCTTAGACAGTTTTGTAGCCATGCTGCCACTGTCTCTTGAACTTTGCTAATAAGTCTTTGTCAAATATGCTTTGAAAGTTCAGACACATCTTGTCAACTACACTACCTCCTTGCTCTTGTTACTTCATCAAAGATCTCAATCAGGTTTGTTGAACACAATTTTAACATCCGTGCTGATTTTCATTTATTAGCCAAATATTTTCAAATGCCAATTAATTTTGTGCCAGATTATTGAATCTGAAAGTCTCCCCATGTTTGATAAGCTAAATGGCCTGCTGTTGCTAGGTTTATTTCTCTCCCTTTTTTTTTTAAAGAGTTGTAACATTTGCAATCCTCCCGTCCTCTGGCAGCACCCCCTTATTCAAGAAGCATTGCGAGATTGTGGTCAGAATTGCCACAATTTCCATTCTTCCCTCAATAACCTAGGATGCATCCCATTCGGACCCGATGACTTTCCAACTTTGAGGACTGCTAACCTTTCAAGTACCTCCTCTCATCTGTTATATTCCATCCAATATCACTCCTAACTTCTCCTTTGTTACATTGACAGCATCCTCTTCTCTAGTGGAGAAGTGCAAAGTATTCATTTAATAGCCCAGTCGTATCAGCTGCCTCCAAGATTATCTCCTTTATATCGTCCCTAATTGGCACCCCTTAATTTTTATTACCCTTTTACTATTTGTATTTATAAGACTTATTTTCTAATCTCTTCTCTTACCTTATTTTTGTCCTTCTATTTCCTTTTAAGATCTCCTCTGTAATTCCTATTTTCAGCTTGGTTCTGTACTGTATTATCACTATACAATCCTTATCTTATACGATGGCCTCTGGTTATTTTCCTTTACCCATAGAAATGTGTCTGCTTGGAACCTTTGAAGTCGTGTTCATGTACTGTTTTGGCAACCAGTTTTGGATTCCAATTCACCTGGGTCAGATTCCTTCCCAACTCGCTAAAGTTAGTCCTCCTCCAATTAAGTGTGCTAATTGTGTTTAATTTACCCTAGGACATGAGCAGCTTCCACAGACTTGAGCTTTTGAATATGAGAACACTTTGACCCATCATCCTGAAAGATGGAATTGCAAATCCACTTGAAGACTGTGTCTGCAAAACTGACCAAATGCTAATTAAAAATATAGATCTTATTTAAAACAACATTTGTCTGTTTTTCTTTGGAAGGAGATGGTGATGTAACTTATTTGTGAATTGTATTGAGTAAGCTGGATGATGTGTGGGGTCATTGTGGCTGGAAAATCTAATGTTATTGGTCCCTTCTTCCACATTTTAACTTCCTCTTTAGCATATGTTAAAAGTTAATGCCCCATTTGAGTCATTGACAAGTACTGTTCTGCTGTTATAAAAAAAATAAAAACAAAAAACTGCGGATGCTGGAGATCCAAAACAAAAACAGAATTACCTGGAAAAACTCAGCAGGTCTGGCAGCATTGGCGGAGAAGAAAAGAGTTGACGTTTCGAGTCCTCATGACCCTTCAACAGAACTGAGTAATATTAGGAGAGGGGTGAAATATAAGCTGGTTTAAAGGGGGGGTGGGGGGAGAGAAGTGGGGTGGGGGGGTGGGTTGGTGTTGTAGGGACAAGCAAGCAGTGATAGGAGGAGATAATCAAAATATGTCACAGACAAAAGAACAAAGAGGTGTTGAAGGTGGCGATATTATCTAAGAGAATGCTAATTAAGAATGGATGGCAGGACACTCGAGGTACAGCTCTAGTGGGGGTGGGGTGGAAAGACTTAACAGGGCATAAAAGGTATAGATTTAAAAATAATGGAAATAGGTGGGAAAAGAAAAATCTATATAAATTATTGGAAAAAACAAAAGGAAGGGGGGAAGAAACGGAAAGGGGGTGGGGATGGAGGAGGGAGTTCAAGATCTAAAGTTGTTGAATTCAATATTCAGTCCGGAAGGCTGTAAAGTGACTAGTCGGAAGATGAGGTGCTGTTCTTCCAGCTGTTCTGCTGTCATCAGTCTCATGAGACACCAGCAGTCATACTTAGTAAAAAATGAGAAATCCTATAGCCAATTCAAGGAAAACTGAGAAATTCCTCTGATTCCTTATTGCAATCAAAGTTGGCATAAGGAGACCATAATAGTTCATAGCTCAGTTGTGGTCAGTATCACTGTATTGGGTGATTTGTTCTGTGCTTTATTGTGATTTCATGTATTGTTGATCAGAGCCTGGGATTAACATTGCCTGTTACAGCACTCTGGGAATCTGAACAGGACAGGGTCATAACGTAAGAAATGGGAACAGGAGTAGGCCATTCGGCCCCTTGAGCCTGCTCTGCCATTCAATAAGATCATGGCTGATTGTGACTTCCACCCTGTGTGCCTCCCAAAACCCTGGACTCCCTTGCAGATCAAAAATATGTCTTAACTCAGCCTTGAATATATTCAATCACCCAGTGCTCTCTGGGGAAGAGAATTTCAAAGCCTAATGATCCTCTGAGAATTTCCCCCTTATCTCTGTCTTAAAAGGGAGACCCCTTATTTTGAGACTGTGCCTTGGCTCTAGATTCTCCTAGGAGGGAAACATCCTCTCAGCGTCTACCATGTCAAGCCCCCTCAATCTTTTTTCAAAAAGATCACTTCTCCAAGTATAGAAGCAGGTCCCAACTGTTCAACTTTTCCTCATAGCCAACTCTTTCATCACAAGAATTAGCCTCGGGAACCTTCTCTGAGCTGCTTCAATGCAAGTATGTACCCCCCCTTAAGTGAGGAGACCAAAACTATCACAATACTCCAAGTGCAGTCTCATCAATGCCCTGCACAGCTATAACAAGACTTCCCCTGTACCTCTTGTGATAAAGGCCAACATTTCATTTTCCTTCCTAATGCTGTACCTGCATGCTAGCGCTTTGTGATTTATGTACAAGGACACCAAGATCCCTCTGTACTGCAGCATTCTGCAGTTTCTTTCCATTTAAATGATATGTTTTTCTGTTATTCCTGCCAAAGTGGACAACCTCACATTTTCCCATGTTATATTCCAGCTGCCATTCACTCAACATATCAATATTCCTTTGCAGACTCTTTGTATCCTCACAACTTAATTTCCTACCTATCTTTGTATTGTCAGCAAATTTGGCTACAATACACTCTGCTATTTACATTTTGCCAACCTAAAAATAATCTGTTTATCCTGACTTTCATTACTGACCTGGCATGTACACTTCATGTAGCCAGAGGTATTCCTACAGTGGCTGGCACAGCTATTTATCTCTTGATTAAACCACTAAAAAGACTTCTCCACAGATGTCAGTAGATGTGACTGGGCCTGCAGAACTGGCTGACGACATCTTGGCATGCTCTACAAAACGTGTATGGTTGTCTCCAGCTTGGAATGATTCTTCATGTACTTAAAGCATAACAATTAGGATGCTTTTGAAAATGACTGCTTTCAAGGCACAATTAGGTGTTCACATATCTTAGTGGTTTCTTCAGCCTGGTCTTCCAGCTTTCTTTGCAAAAAAAGCTTCCCTCCTGCTTAAGGTCTGCTAGTGTGAGATGTTAACTGTTGTTCACAGTTAGGTGCCCACAGGGAAGTGAACCGCACCTTGAATGCAGCTTTTGACTTCCCTGGCATCCTTTAGGATGTCTTTAATGCATCTCAAATAAGGGAATTCTCATTTGAAAATCCATTAATAGAGGAATCTATAATTTACTGCAATTGGCACAAAGGCTCATTAAAAACACAGGCATGAACGGAGAGTTGAAAATGAACGATTAAGACATAGGCAAATAATAGGTGATCTGTACGCCAGCTCTGTGAGAAATGATGTGCAGGGCCAGTATGTGTTCAAATGCATTAAAATGATATGGGCGCTTCTGATAATTGACCTCACCAAGTGGGAGATGCTTCATGAAGCAAATTCAGTGAAGTTTCGATGGGGCAGAAAGGTGTCAATTTCCCTCATCCCGTGCTGCAATAATTGATGCAGCTGGGCTGAGGTATCCAAAGAGTCGCATCAATGATATCTGATACGTGGTGTACTGTTTAGCAGTATAATCCTGTACAGGTGCCAATACTATGATGCATTGCACTAGGATTCAACTGTTTGGCATTGAGGTCTACTCTGCACCTGATGCAGGAATCAGAATAGGACAATGCTAACAGAAAACATCTCAAGGAGCCGACAACCCTAAGTACATAATACTTATTAAGAGCCAGACTTTTATTTAAATGGGGTTTAAATGGTGGAGTGTAGACCAGTTAACTGAATTCATCCTTTAGCATTATTTGACTTTTGATAGCTCCCATTACGCAAAGAATTAAAGTTACTACACAATTCTTGACTTAAAACAAGCTTTATCTAAATAACATAGATCACAAGCAAGCACACACAATGTGGAGCTACACACAATTCCAAAATAACACTCAGCAATTTGCAAAGGTAATTATTTAAACACAAATCACGTAATTATTCAGTTACGTATAACAAGAGTTTACAGCACAGAAAGAGCATTTGGCCCAGCTAGTCTATGTTGGTGTTTATGCTCCACATGAGCCACCTCCCACCATATTTCAACCCACTCTAACAGCATATCTTGCTCTTTCTTTCTTCCACATATGCTTATCTAGCTTCCGACTAAAGGCATCTGCTATTTGCCTCAACTACTCTGCATGGTAATGTTGGATGCAATTATGATGCCACAAAAATGCTTCCCTCCTCAAAATGATGACTTTAATAAACCTCTACCCTTGGAAAATAATCTAGTCATCAGCTCTTCGCAACCAATGAGAAATGTTATCATTTACGTTTTCTGTTTGAAAATCTGAGCATATGGAGTTCAGAGCTTCATGGGCTAGGAACATGTGTTGGAAATTGGGCTGTGTAAGTTATGCCGGAACAACCCTTAACAATTTAAACATCTGACCAAATTCCAGATGTGAACTCCCGATCTGCACAGCTCTGCTTTGGGAGCAGAAGTTCAGAAATTCTACTCCCTCATGTTTTACCCCATCTAATGTTTCCCCACCTGTCTCCTAAAGGCATTGATTGCCCTTGCTGTATTGTAGCTTCACAGATGTCCTAAACATGCAGCCATTCTCTTTTTCTCAGTCTGAATGCTGATAAGTTTTGAAAACATGAGTGGGGTTTGGGGAACGGTGTGTGTGGAGGGAGCGAAGGAATGGAGTGTATTTTAGTGGACAGTTGAGCCCAACTTGTTCTGTATAAAATGTTGACAAAACATATATTCCAGTGAGACACTAGAGAGGAAACCAACCGCAACCAGGAGATGACCCTGGGGGATTTCCCTGCTTATTAGTCCAGACATATGAAGCCAATTATAGTCAGCCTAGCTGGATCATCATACACCATGGATAGAACCTGGGTTTTTCCTGCACCACATGACTCAGTTGCTCAAAGTGCAGTTTATTATTCAGGAGCATTAATTTTTTTAAAAAAGCATGTTTTTACATGATTTATGACCTTGGTTACGTTCTTGACATGAATCAGCCAAAGTAATTCTGTTTTTTAATTCACTCGTGAGATATGGGCATCGCTGGTAAGGCCACCAGTTAATTCCCATCTTAGTTGCCCTTGAAGGGTGGGTCTCGAGGTGCTGCAGTACGTGTGCTGAAAGTGCTCCCACAGTACTGTTAGGGAGGGAGTGACTCAGCAATGATGAAGGAATAGTGCGATATTTGGACTTGGAGGTGGTGGCATTCCCATGCACTGCTGCCCTTGACCTAGTTGGTGCAGATCATAGATTTGGGTGATGCTATCGAAGAAACATGGTTGGGTTGATTTGAGAATTCAACCAATGAAGTTCTTATCAAGGGTGTTTGGTTACAGTTCTGATGAAATGTCAAAGGAAACATTAACTCTGTTTCTTTTTCCACAGATGCTGCCTGACCAGCTTTTTTTGTTCTTTTTTCAGATTTCCAGCATCCACAATATATTGCTTTTGTATGATAAGATTGACATCAATCTAGCAATCATTAGGCTCCTTTATTTTGATGATATTGTCATTGACTTTACTACTGCACCAGTCTTGCCAGGAAGCTAGAGGTCAATTTGTTTCATGAGATTTGTTGTTTTGTTGACTTTACACAGTTCAGGTTTTCATATTTGGTTAAAATATATTGAAGCATCAAAGCAACCAAAACCAGTTTTAAAAATATTCATTCAGCAGGCACTACCGCCCCGACCAATCCTAGCACCACCATTATCAATCCTGGCACAATTTTACCAATTGCAGTGCCAGCCTTGCCAATCCTGACACCATCCATGCCAATTCTGGAGTACCGTGACCAGTCCCAGATCCACCCTTGCCAACTACTCTTACCAGTCCTGTCACAATACTGACAAAATATCAGATCTCTGGTTATTAAATATATAGCAAGCAAGGCAATTTAAAAAATGGGAGATTTTGGTTACTTTGCTGGCAGGCTCAATTATTCTGATATGTCACTCTCAGAAATTTTGGCAAAAAATGGCTCATTAATTAATCACTGGATCATACATTTAGTATCAATAGCTGTGTTACTGGTGAATCTACTCGAGTTTGGTATGTGTGTCCCTGCTGGAGGCAAATCCAGGCAATTATAGCTGTTTGTAAACTGCTGCGGTCATTCACAGATCAATTATAATTTTATGTAAACTTGAGGCTCCAGATCAGTGATTGGCTTTCTTTCTCTTTATTTTGACCTTGTTTTGGATCATAACTTAGTATGGTGGCCGATGTGTGACACCTAGAGTGTGTAACATCTGGAGTGTGATTGAATTGTGCTCAATTGAAGACAGATAAAGATAAGCTAAGACATTTGTTTATTAAAACATTTTTTGTTGTGAGTTGTGAGTGTCGCTGGCTAGGCCAGCATTTGTTTCCCTTCCTTAATTGCCCATAAGAAGATGACAGTGGACCTCCTTGAACCGCTTCATCTGGTGTAGGCACACCCACTGTGCTGTTAGGGAGGGAGTTCCAAGATTCTGACACAGTGACAATGAAGGAACAGTGATATAGTTCCAAGTCAGGATGATGCATGACTTAGAGGGGAACTTGCAGGTGGCGGTGTTCCCATTTGGCAGCTGTCCTTGTTCTAGGTGGTCAAGGTCACGGGTTTGGAAGGTGCTATCAAAACAGTCTTGGTGAGTTGCTGCAGTGCATCTTATAGTTGGTACACACTGCTGCCACTGTGTGTTAATGGTGGAGTGAGTGAATGTTTAAGGTGAATGTTTAAGTGAATGGGGTGCCAATCAAGTGGGTCGCTTTGTCCTGGATGGTGTCTAGTTTCCTGTGTGTTGTTGGAGCTGTATTCATCAGGGCAAGTGGAGAATGCTCCATCACACTCCTGACTTGTGCCTTGTAGATGGTGGACAGGCTTTGGGGAGTCAGGAGGTGAGTTACTCGCTGCAAGATTCCCAACCTCTGACCTGCTCTTGTAGCCACAGTATGGCTGGTCCAGTTGAATTTCTGGTCAGTGGTGACCCCCAGTATGCTAAGATAAAAGCAAAATATCGCGGATGCTCGAAATCTAGAACAAAACCAAAAATAGCTGGAAAAACTCAGCAGGTCTGACAGCATCTGCGGAGAGGGATACAGAGTTCTGATGAAGAGTCATTCGGACTCAAAACATTAACTGTATCCCTCTCCGCAGATGCTGTCAGACCTACTGAGTTTTTCCAGCTATTTTTGTTTTTTTACACCCAGTATGCTGATGGTCAATTGATTTGATCAATTAATTATTTTAATGAGCCTTGATATAATTAGTTAAATGATTTTTCTATTCCCAATTTACTTAATCTACTTCGCTCAATTAAGAAACAATCATTTTTCTGAAACTGATTGACTGATATGTCCTACACAGCTTCATTCTCCAGTCTTATTCACAATGTCATGACTGTCTATTGCCATTGTGAACTTAAAATATTTATATTTCATGTTGACAATTGTTTTAAATAATCCACAACATTACCACTTACCCCTCCCCCCTACCCTCCTCAACTATATTCAAAAAAAACTCTGAGACCAATCACATATTCAAAAATTTGCTGAACGAATGAAATATTCCTTTTTCTCACTGAATAATGGGAAATTGAGCCCAATTTTCAATCATCCAAAATTTTCAAGAGATGCTCCAAGTTCGACTCCTAATGATGGGCAAGAAATTTTGGGGAAATTCTTGAAGCTCAAGTCCATAGATTTTTCTGCTTTGAAAATTCAATCACAGATTTCCAATCCAGTGAGGTCCTTTTATAGTGTGGCCAATTATGATAAGATCAATGTAAATCTGGAGATCTTTAGGTGGGTCCAGTTTATTATTTTGGTATTAGTTTCAGTTACTTTGTTCTTACGGTCAAATCCTTGGTTGGTCCAATTACTTTAGTCTCATTAAATTGCCCTATCTTTTAGTTATTTGGTAGGTTCTGCTTCACTTTCTTCCCCTTCATACGCTTCCTCTTCAAGATTTGCGGTAGCATCTTGGTATTGTTGGTATTCGGAGACCAAATCATTGGTGTTGCATTCTGCTTCTGTGAATTCCATCTCATCCATACCTTCTCCTGTGTACCAATGCAGAAAAGCCTTCCTTCTGAACATGACTGAGAACTGCTCAGAAATGCGCCTGAAGAGCTCCTGGATGGCAGTGTTGTTCCCTATGAAGGTAGAAGACATTTTGAGCCCACGTGGTGGAATGTCGCACACAGCCACTTTGACATTGTTGGGAATCCAATCCACAAAATGGCTGCTGTCCTTGGTTTGGATGGCTAACATCTGCTCATCCACCTCCTTGGTGGACATCCTGCCTCTGAAGATTACCGCCACGGTCATGTACTTGCCATGGCGGGGATCGCAGGCTGCCATCATATTCCTGGGATCAAACATCTGCTGGGTAAGCTCCGGCACTGTCAGTGAACGGTACTGCTCGCTGCCACGGGATGTCAATGGAGCAAAACCAGGTATGAAGAAATGCAGACGAGGAAATGGGACCATGTTGACTGCCAGCTTCCTCAGGTCTGCGTTGAGTTGGCCAGGGAAACGCAAAGAGGTGGTAACACCACTCATCGTCATGGAAACCAGATGGTTCAGGTCACCGTAGGTTGGGGTGGCCAACTTCAAGGTTCGAAAACAAATGTCATACAAAGCCTCGTTGTCAATGCAGAAGGTTGAATCTGTGTTCTCGATCAGCTGGTGGATGGACAAGGTGGCATTGTACGGTTCAACCACAGTGTCTGAGACCTTTGGTGAAGGTACAACACTGAAGCTATTCATAATTCTATCAGGATATTCCTCTCGGATTTTGCTCATGATGAGAGTGCCCATGCCTGAGCCTGTTCCTCCTCCCAGTGAGTGGGTGAGCTGGAAGCCTTGTAAACAGTCACAGCTCTCACACTCATTCCTCATAATGTCCATCACGTTTTCCACAAGCTCAGCACCTTCCGTGTAATGACCTTTGGCCCAGTTGTTTCCAGCACCTGAATTACCTACAGACAGGTGGGGGTGGGCAGGGGGCCGGGGGGTGGGGTGGGGTGGGAGGGGGGTGGGTTAAGAGGAAAAAAGAGACCTGTTAGGATAGATTATAAAAATGGAGATATGGTAAGATTTGTGCCAAGTTTCCGCAAGGATCCTCCACATCAATTCTGACATCCAGTGTCACTGGATAAGACTCTGGTGCAGTGCCCACTGGATAAGAATCAGACACCCAGTGCAGCTGGATACAACTCTCACATCCAATTCCACTGGATAAGACTTTGACTTGTAGTGCTCACTGCATAATACTCTGACACCCAGCGGCCACTGTATAAGATTGTGACACTCAATACCCATTTTCTTTGCTGTCTTCTCTTTGTTTCTGAGACTACCTAGGTGTAGAACTGACTCCAGTTCCTCAACAACATTGCTCCATTATATTCTAAATGGAGTAAGCACACATTAGAAATATGCATCAATAGCTAAACCAAAAAAATGATTTACTTCAGAATAATTTGAGACTTCACAGTGAGGAGGAAGCCTATTGGTTACAGCTCTTCTTTAATCTGTACCTTATGAGAATCATACCGTACCATAAATGAAGTTATCTGGTCTGAAGATCTGTCCGATACGGCTGCTTCGTACACTGTCCATTGTTCCAGGCTCCAGGTCCACCAGGATTGCCCTGGGTACATATTTGTTACCTGAAGGAATGAAGATATGATTTAGTGAGTCAGTAAAATATGTGAAAATGTTTTTAAAATCTCATCAAAGAGAGCAATGCTAGTGCCAAAGAATTAAAGTGCAACTATTATATAAAGGGCAGGTAGCACAAGGTTAGACACAGAGTAAAGCACCCTCTACACTGTCCCCATCAAACACTCACAGGGCAAGTAGAGCACGGGGTTAGATACAGAGTAAAGCTCCCTCTACACTGTCCCCATCAAACATTCCCAGGGCAGGTACAGCACGGGGTTAGATACAGAGTAAAGCTCCCTCTACACTGTCCCCATCAAACATTCCCAGGGCAGGTACAGCACGGGTTAGATACAGAGTAAAGCTCCCTCTACACTGTCCCCATCAAACACTCCCAGGACAGGTACAGCACGGGGTTAGATACAGAGTAAAGCTCCCTCTACACTGTCCCCATCAAACACTCCCAGGGCAGGTACAGCACGGGGTTAGATACAGAGTAAAGCTCCCTCTACACTGTCCCCATCAAACACTCCCAGGGCAGGTACAGCACGGGGTTAGATACAGAGTAAAGCTCCCTCTACACTGTCCCCATCAAACACTCCCAGGGCAGGTACAGCACGGGGTTAGATACAGAGTAAAGCTCCCTCTACACTGTCCCCATCAAACACTCCCAGGGCAGGAACAGCACGGGGTTAGATACAGAGTAAAGCTCCCTCTACACTGTCCCCATCAAACACTCCCAGGGCAGGTACAGCACGGGGTTAGATACAGAGTAAAGCTCCCTCTACACTGTCCCCATCAAACATTCCCAGGGCAGGTACAGCACGGGTTAGATACAGAGTAAAGCTCCCTCTACACTGTCCCCATCAAACACTCCCAGGACAGGTACAGCACGGGGTTAGATACAGAGTAAAGCTCCCTCTACACTGTCCCCATCAAACACTCCCAGGGCAGGTACAGCACGGGGTTAGATACAGAGTAAAGCTCCCTCTACACTGTCCCCATCAAACACTCCCAGGGCAGGTACAGCACGGGGTTAGATACAGAGTAAAGCTCCCTCTACACTGTCCCCATCAAACACTCCCAGGGCAGGTACAGCACGGGGTTAGATACAGAGTAAAGCTCCCTCTACACTGTCCCCATCAAACACTCCCAGGGCAGGAACAGCACGGGGTTAGATACAGAGTAAAGCTCCCTCTACACTGTCCCCATCAAACACTCCCAGGGCAGGTACAGCACGGGGTTAGATACAGAGTAAAGCTCCCTCTACACTGTCCCCATCAAACATTCCCAGGACAGGTACAGCATGGAGGCACCACCAGAACCTGAGTTCAAAACTGGCCAAAATTGATAGATGACCATTTCCTCAGTATGCTGGCTATAACAATCATCCATTTCTTATTGGGCACAATGCAAATGTGATACAAATTGATATCGCTTAGTATCCTTACAAATAAAACTCTTGCTTATTTTGGTTTCTAAAATTTCTGTTATCCCAGCATTCACCGCCAATTGGGAAGATACTTCTAAATTGCCACAGCGTGTGAAAAAGCACTTCCTGATTTCACCCCTAAATGGCCCGACTCTAATGTTAAGACTGTGTTCCCTTGTTCTGGAATCCCACACCAGAGAAAACAACTTTTCAGTATTTAGTCTATCAAATCATTTTATTATTTTACACAATTCAATTAGATCAGCCCTCAGCTTAAACTCAGCGGAGTACAAGCTATGCTTATGCAACCTGTACTCCTAATTTAACCCTTTATGCCCTGGTATCAGTCTGATAAATCCACATTGCAACACTCTTGAGGGCAGTATATCCAGATGGCATCTGATCAAGGCTCTATACTACTGAAACATAACTTCCATCCTTTACACTCCAGCCCCTATGGAATAAAGGCCAACATTCCAGTAGCATCTTTACCTGGACTCCTATTCAGTGAGGTTTCTATAAATTACATTTATTTTCTTTTTAAGGTTGTAGATTTAAATCTCCAATTGGTGAAGGTTTTACACAGTTGTACTATATTGCTCTGTTTGCTTCTTTTCTACAGCTGACCATTTTAAACAGCTTAATAGCTGTACAAGAGTAACACGATACAGGATCATTATTAACTGGGCTAACATTTTGTATTGAAATTTTGCCTATCAGAAATATCAGCCTCACATCTTTGTTTAAAATATGCCTGCCCCATTTTGGAATCCTGTCTGACCATCATAGTCCTTGGCATCGCCTTAACCTATTTTAATCTTATTAACTGCATTTCTCATTGACAGTAGCTTCATCAACAGTGATTGATAGAACTGCTCACTGATAGAACTTTTCACCAGTTGTCGTTCTTATTAATAGCATTTCTACAGATATGGCACCTCATTCATTGTAGCTTGTATTGATAATGTTGTTCATTGACAGTGTACTTTGTGACTGTTTCTCACTGAGAGTATATTCCATCAATAATGCATCTAGTCAATAATACTTCTCAACAATTGTACTTCTGACATTACTTCCAATAGTACTTCTAGTCAATAATACATTTCATCAATTGCACTTCTTGTCAATAATACTGCTGATAGTACTTCTCACTACTAATCATTGATAGTGCTCTTATGAACATACAAATTAGAAACAGGAGTAGGCCATTCATCCCCTTGAGCCTGCTCCACCATTCAGTAAGATCATGGCTGATCTGACTGTGGTCTCAACTCCACATTCCGCCTGCCCCTGATAATCTTTGATTCTCTTGTCAGCCAAAAATCTATCTATTTCTGCCTTAAGAATATTCAACGACCCTGCCTCCACCACTCTCCAGGGAAGAGAGTTCCAAAGGTTCACGATCCTCTGAGAGAGAAAAAATTCTTTGTATCTCTGTCTTAATTGGGAGCTGACCCCTCATTTTTAAACTGTGTCCTCTCAGGCCTGCATTGTAGCTCATGAGAACTGGTAAGCAGACCCAGAAAGGCCAGGCAACTCAGCTCTAAGCACATTCACATAGCTGATGGGCTGGTTTGTTCCGTAGTGGGGTGAAGGTTTAGCAGGGCCTGTTTCTTAGTGCTGTTGCCTCCTTTGTGGTTGTTATCAGCAGCGTGAGATCTATGCAAAAATGTTGGCGGAATACGGATATTAAGTCCAAGATGCCAACACAACAGAAGCAGAAGAAGAAGCAAATCTGCAGGGAACATTGATTTGAACTTTATCCATGGTCAATCAGATTCCATGCTACCCAGATCAATATTGGTGCACCTTTGCTGCCTCACTTAAACGCAGAAAGTTCCCTCCAACCTGGGAATTTTTCTTTGATTGTCAGGTGTGGTGTTCTAAATTGGCTGATGAATACAAACTATGTGTCTTGAAGCTCTGCAGACTTTTCCAATTGCTACCAACTGATTTTGACAACAAATGCCACAGACAAAGACAGAAGGTTTGGCCGCTCCATTTCGAAGTGGACTTTCTCACCATGTGCCTCCTTGAAATACACATTAATCCTCTCAAGTTGGAGGTCCGAGTCTCCAATGTAATTCCCTTTGGGGTCAATTCCATGTTCTTCACTAATAACTTCCCAGAACTGTCAATACAGAAAAATGAGTAGCTGTATTAAAGACAACCAGGTACATAGCAACATCATAAAAAATGCACGCTTAAAAATGGGGACCAAATTTAACTTTTCCAAATGAACAAATAATCAGGTACGGAGGCTTTGCAGGGTTGGGGTTTTCGGGTAACCAAAGCCATTATCTGTGAACCCGCTGCTAGGCCCAGCATGTTGATAGAATTGATCCACAATTTAATTACAATTGTTTTGAGGATGTGAGTGTCACAGACAAGGTCGACATTTATTG
Source organism: Cetorhinus maximus (assembly GCF_964194155.1). NCBI lineage: Eukaryota > Metazoa > Chordata > Chondrichthyes > Lamniformes > Cetorhinidae > Cetorhinus > Cetorhinus maximus. The sequence continues at coordinate 66,227,229 of NC_135891.1, read as the reverse complement.
TCTATTCCTCACTGCCCTTGAGAAGGTGGGGGTGGGCCTTCTTGAACCGCTGCAGTCATAGAGTCATGTACAGCACAGAGGAAAGCTATTCAGCCTATTAACTCTATGCCCACTCCCCATAGAGCAATCCAATCAATCTCATTCCCCTGCTCTATCCTCGTAGCCCTGCAAGTTTATTTCCTTCAAGTGCCTATCCAATTTCCTTTTGAAATCATTGATTGCCTCTGCTTCCATCACCCTCGTAGGCAGCGAGTTCCAGGTCACTACCACTCGCAGTGTAAAAACATTTTTCCTCACCTCCCCCCTGACTCTCTTGCCCATTACCAGTCTGTGTGGTTAAGATGCTCCAACAGTGCTGTCAGGAAGGGAGTTTCAGAATTTTGACCCAGTGTTGGCGAAGGAGTTCCAAGTGAAGATAGTGTAACTGGAGGGAAACTTGCAGTTGGTGGTGTTCCCATGTACCTGCTGCTCTTGTCCTTCTAGGTGGTAGAGGTTGCAGGTTTAGGAGGTGCTACTGGAGATGTCTTGGTGTGTTGTTGCAGTGCATCTTGTATACAGGAAACATTGCTGTCATAGTGGAGGATTGGATATTTAGGCTTGAATATGAATTACTGATCATTTATGGGGAAGACCTTGCTTGTAAGAGAGTGAACAGTCTGAAGGACACCATGCAATGGACTTTAGGCTGTAGATCCACTGGAGAATCAGAGAGGAGTAAATGAAAGAACAAACAACAACAGAGAGAATGTTAGGGAGACACTTACATCCAGAGAACAAACTGGTGCAAAAGAGGGTTAAGGCAGTTGAGACCTTTGCTCTGGGAGAGAACGTTATGGGTTGGCCTAGAAATGGGTACCTGTCTTGAAATGTTTATTGTTGATAAATCTTTGTAAAAGATACACTTACATACAAATCCACACCACACACCCTAATGCACACATATACACATACAAATCCACACACACACATACAACAAATCCACACACACACACACACACAAATATACTCTCATGCATGTATTTACACATGTGTACACACCTTCACAGCAACAGACATACATGCACACAAACACACACACCCACACATACACACCCTTGACGCATGAATACATTTAAGTGAAAGCTAGATAAACACATGGAACAGAAGGATATGCTGATAGGGATAGATGGTGAGTGGGAGGAGGCTTGTATGAAACATAAACGCTGGTGTAGACCAGTAGGGCTGTTCTGTAATTTCTATTTATTTCTATACAACCCCTGCCACATACACACCCATACAATTTCTTGAACACCCACACATACACACACCCACAAACCAAATCCACACTTACAGATCCACACACAGGCACTCCAAACCACACACATAGATGTCAACATTCACACAAATACATACACACTTATGCACACACAGGTACAGAGACACACAATCACATAGAAACACACACACATACATAGACAGTCATACACATCAAGCACACACAAAATGGACCATTTATCATGTGTCAGTTTAGAAAGTGAATATAAAAAGAATATTTGATAGTGGAGACCATCAGAGGCCAAATTAGCTAACACAGTGGACAGTGTAGATGGAACCTCTATCAATCAGTAAACAAAAAGCAGTAAATTTATCCAATTACTGATGAGGAGCTGATTGCTGTTTCCAATTTCACTCTGGCTCCAATTCTTGTTGGATAAATGGCTTTGAGAGCAGTTTGCAGCAGAACAGAGATATGTAAACAAGGCTGAATGGCATTTCAGAGAAACCCTCCACACCCATTTCAGCCCTTATCTATTTACTCACTACCTTCCGCTACTCATATCAATCCCACAGGACATTTACATTTTAAAAGGTTGTGTCATTTAATGTACCAATTTTACAGAGAAGAAATTTGTAATAATACAGGCAAATAATCAGCTTGAAATTATTCTTCTCTATGCTTTTCAACAACAGATATTAGAAATATAAAATCTCTTAATATTTTTCCAACTGTCTGAGCCAAAATACATTTTGTTGGTGTAAAATACTTTGATTGTGTTATGCTGGATTATAAACCATCCTACCTCTCAGAACCATCTCAATGTGGGTTGTTATGAGTGTATGCATGGCAATAATATGAATGAGCAATCAATCTGTTTTTGGTTGAAGGCGGAATGTTGGTTAGGACACCGATCTGCTTCAAAGAGTGACACGGGATCTTTCAGCATTACACTTAATTGTGGCCTTGGTTTAATGTTTCATCTGAAGGATGGCATGTCCTGCAGTGCAGCACTGGAGTGTTAGCCTAGATCATGTCTTGACACTGGAGTGGGACTTGAACCCACAGCCTACTGGCTCAGAGATGAGAGTGTTATCCACTGAGACACAGCTAAAACATGAACCAGGGCCACTCGGCCAAGGCGAGTTTCCATCCAGCTGCACAATTCAGCACCTTCAGGAGCGCAGGAGAGAAAATTCACATAAGACTGCCACAAACCTGGAATCTGAACTCCACTTACCTTCGCCCCGATTTGGTTACCACACTGCCCAATCTGCACATGCACTATCTCACGCATCCTGACAAGTTCCTAGTTGTGGAGCTTTTTAAATCGTTGATGATTTAAAGTCCTGACTGTCCGTTACCTCCTCAGCAACAACTATCTGATGCACTTCTGGGGAAAGTTGTTATGTCAATTCAACTGTCACATGCCCTCAAGGCGTGGCCAACACAGGGAAATGCATTTATCATTTCTTGCCCGCCCCATCCCTTCCAGACTTGGAGACATTGCTGAGGATAAGCCTGAACATTTTGGTGAGAGATAAGGATGACGCAGCTCAGAGGCTATGATGTTGTTGAGGAAGTAACACACTTTCAGGACTTAAAAACCTTTAAATTTTAAAGGTTCAATGTTGGGATGCTCGACTCTCATCGGGGCTTAAAGGGTTAAATTATGAGGCCAGGTTGCCGTGTTTTCGTGTCAAAGTTGGCTTGTATTCCCTTGAGTTTAGAAAGTTGCGGGGTGATCTAATCAAGGCCTTTAAAATGACAGAAGGGATTTGATAGTGCGGATAAAAAAAAAATTGAACAGTTTCTTCTGACGTGGGAATCCTGAACAAGGAGGCACAACCTTAAAATGTACGCTAAGCCTTTCAGGAGTGAAATTCGAAAGCAAGTTTTCACACACAGGGGAGTGGGAATCTGGAATTTGGTCTGCTGGAAGACCTTGGATCCTCAGGGTCAACTGGAGCTTTCAAGGTTAAAATTGATAGATTTTTGTCAGTTAATGAAATCAAGGAATACGGAGCAAAGACGGGAAATGGAATTGAGACACAGATACCATGATCTATTTGAATAGCAGCACAGTCTCAAGGGGCTAAATGGCCCACTAAATGGTCTTATACCCTATTAGTGACTGGATGGATTGCTGTACTATTTTAAAAACAAAATAGATGACAAATACATGACAAGTAGAGAGCTAGAGGGAAGAATGGACCAATTATTGTGGGGGGTTAACTTTATGGTCTAATGTTTACTGATCTCAGCTATGTTGATGTGGATAGGACATACCCATCCGGCTGGATTTTACCTGCCTTTAAGGATAGGCTGGGAGACGCGGGGGGGGCTCATAAATTGTGGCGGAATGTACAGTTGGAGTGCCTGATATATTCCCACCACCATTGGGAAGGTAAACTCTGCACAGGCCAGAGATCAAACTCAGGACAGCTCCTGGGCACTGCCATTACCAACCAAACCATCAGGGATTATGTTCTGTCTTTTGCTTTGACCCTGACCCTAGCTCATGCCTCAAGGTCAGGCTTGTTTCAACAAAGGTTAGGGGTTACTGGAGGAATTCCCAACTGTGTCAAAAAGCTCTCTTAAGGAAGAGGAGGGAAATTGCTGCTGCAGCCCTCAGGAGCTTGCAGTAACAGAGCCTGACAAATGGCATGTTGCAATTGCATCCCCCTACCAGCAGAGGTGCTGCACAGCCACCAGTGGTGGAAGAGTGTAATTACAGCATGACAAGTTAATGTAAGTTTGCATAATAGTTTCCATTATAAATTTGGACAGTGGAATTTATATAATGGAAATACAAAAATAAGGATTAGAATGTATGGAAGAGAAATTTGTTTACTTAGCACCGTTTCAAATGGTGCTATGAAGATTTAAGTCAATTCCTTGGTGATAGACAGTGGCATCGGTCAACACCTGTGTATTCTGGGCAATGTTCCTCAATGTTATAATTGAAGAACTATGCAAGTAATGGCCCACGGTGCTCTCTGATATAGTCTGCATATCAAATAGTGCTACATTAACAAATCCTTCCCCCAATAACTTTGAAATAGGGACTGGTCCAATTATCCCCATTCCTATAACCAGTTTTCACTTGAATATACCAGGACCTGGCTATCCATGTACAAACTCCACAGAAGATCGACCTGTGACAGAATAATCACAGCAACTCTGATATATATTGGACTCAAATGGCCTTTTCCCAGTCTGAACCTAAGAAGGTAAATATCCCTCTGGAGTTAAACAGCTCAAGCTGGATCCCTGTCACCTGTCACCATATTTAGAATACTCTTGGGGAATGAGCCACAGTCAGAGTCAGGATCAAGGTGGGCAGATGTCCCATAAGATGTAGGAGCAGAAGTAGGCTATTCGGCTCATCAAGTCTTCTCCACCATTCAATGAGATCATGGCTGATTTGATAATACTCAACTCCACTTTCCTGCCTTTTCCCCATAACCCTTGATTCCCTTACTGATTAAAAATCTGTCTCTCTCACCTTGAATATACTTAACGACCCAACCTCTACAGCCCTCTGCGGTAAAGAATTCCACAGATTGCCTACCTTCTGAGAGAAGAAATTCCTCCCCATCTCTGTTTTAAATGGGCGACCCCTTACTCTGAGATTATGCCCTCTGGTCCTAGACTCTTCCACAAGGGGAAACAACCTCTCAGCATCCACCCTGTCAAACCCCTATAAGAATCCTATATGTTTCAATAAGGTCACCTCTCATTCTTCTAAACTCCAATGAATATAGGCCCAACCTACTCAAACTCTCCTCATAAGAAAATCCGTCCATACCCAGAATCAACCTAGTGAACCTCCGCTGGACTGCCCCCAATGCCAGTATATCTTTCCTTAGATAAGGGGACCAAACTGTTCACAGTATTTGAGGTGTGGCCTAATTAGTGTCTTGTGTAGTTTTAGCAAGATACCTTATTTTTATACTCCATTCCATTTGAAATAAAGGCCAATATTCCATTTGCCTTCCCTATTACCTGTTGAACATGTATGTTAGTTTTGTGGGATTCATGCACAAGGACTCCCAAATCCCTCTGTGCTGCAGCCTTCTGCAGTCTTTCTCCACTTAAATAATATTCAGCTCCTCTATTCTTCCTGCCAAAGTGCATAACCTCACATTTTCCCACGCTATATTCCATCTGCCACTTTTTTGCCCACTCACTTAACCTGTCTATACCTGTCTGTAGACTCACCACTTGCCTTTCCACCTATGTTTGTATCATCCGCAAATTTGGCAATAGTACATTCACTTCCCTCATCTAAGTCATTAATATATATTGTAAATAATTGAGGCACCAGCACTGATTCCTGTGGCACGTCACTAGTTACAGGTTGCCATCTTGAAAATGCCCCCTTATCCCAACTCTCTGTCTTCTATTAGTTAGCCAATCCTCCATCCATGCTAATATACTACCCCCAACACCAAGGCCTCTTATCTTATTGTGTGTGGTACCTTACTGAATGCCTTTTGGAAATCCAAAAGGATTCCCCTTTATCTATCCTGCTGGTTACCTCCTCAAAGAATTCTAATAAATTTGTCAGGCATGATTTCCCCTTGATGAAGCCATGCTGACTCTGCTTGATTAGATTATGTAATTCTAAATGCTCTGCTATTACATCCTTAATAATAAGGCTCTAACATTTTCCCAATGACAGATGTTAAGCTAACTGACCTATAGTTACCTGTTTTTTGACTCCCTCCCTTTTTGAATAAGGGTGTTACATTGGCAGTTTTTCAATCCTCTGGGACTTTTCCAGAATCTAAGGATTCTTGGACTATTACTACCAGTGCATCCACTATCTCTGCAGCTACTTCCTTCAATATCCTAGGATGCAACCCATCAGGTCCAGGGGACTTATCGGCCTTTAGCCCCATTAGTTTCCCTAGTACTTTTTCTCTAGTGATAGTTATTGTATTTATTTCCTCCCCCTCTTTTGCCCCTTGATTATTTAGCATTGTATTGTATAAATAGTATTTAGTTATTTAGTATTTAGTCCCATCCGCTGCAAAGCAGGTGTCGGGAGGAAGATCAGCCCCTGGGCATCTATTGCCAAGTAGAAATGATTGTGGTATTATCTTGTGAATATTTGAATGCACTTGCACCCTGCTCCCTGCTATTTTACCAAAGGCATTAACCAGTTTAAATTAAAAAGGTCAGTACCTCTGATACATAATGGAAAGAGCATTTTGATGACAGCACATTTTGTTCAATTGCCTGGGCCCTAAGCTCTGGAGGGGCCATAAAATCCTGGCCCATGTCTCCTAATTATAGTCTCCCCCACAAGAGGAAACATCCTCTGGGTATCCACCCTATTGTAATGGACAGGAAGGGGTTTAATTTAACCAGCCGTGATTTCTCTTCACCACCCCTCTGTAAACAGAATGATGTTTTTGATTTCCCCCCTTTGTAAGCGTTTGCGTATTTTCCCCAACCGCTCAGTTTTGGAGTGATCCAATCCTCCATTAATTACCTCACAGCAAACTCAAGATAGGATAAAACCAGAGGATTAGTTTATTTTACACACACTCAAAACACGGGGAGGGGATGTCACCATGTAACCCACGGTACATTCATGCAATAAAAGAGGGATAAGGGAAAGAAAGAGGTACAGGGCAAAGACCACAGGAAAAATTAAGAATTATTGTTTCGCTGGAGTCCAGAAGCAAAAGTCCAATGCTATATTCCTTCAGAGAGGTTAGCCTGCTGAAGCTGTGGCGGGGTGATCCACTTTTCCAGTAGTGATGACTTCCGCGATGGAAGGGGCACGTAGAGATGAATTAGTCTTGTAATCACTGGTACAGAAATTTCAGTAGAAAACAGTGCTCAGCAGAGTACTCTTGTCCTCGCAGACTTATTGTCTCCATTGGCTGGCCTTAGAAATTTAAAGGGGTTTGTACAATTCCTTGGGATTTGACCTCTGCAGTCACAAAGGGCATTAGCACCTCTTTAGAGATAATGAGCTTGATGCTGTTTCTGAAGGCCAGAAATTCCTTTAGTGAGAGTCATAGTTAGTCATGGCTTCAGTCTTTTTAAAGCCTTTGTCTAGCTTTTTTAAAAAAATTGTAGATTAGCCAGTATGATACATATATTTTTTATAAAAATATAGTGAGTTCTTAGCCCCCTAACACTATCAAGTCCCCTCACGATCTTATGTTTCAACAAGATCACCTCTCATTCTTCTAAACTCCAAAGGGTATAGGCCTAGCTTGTTCAGCCTTTCTTCATAAGTCCTTCATCCCAGGAATGAATCGAGTGAACCTTCTCTGCACTGCTTAAAACACAATTATATCGTTTTTCAAATAAGGAGACTAAAACCGTACACAGTGGTCCAGATGTGGTCTCACCAAGGCCCTGTACAGCTGCAGTAAAACTTCCCTATTTTTATATTCCATTCCTCTTGCAATAAATGCCAACATTCCATTTACCTTCTTAATCACTTGCTGTACCTGCACACTAGCTTCTGGTGATTCATGTACCAGGACACCTAACTCCCTAGCTTGATTGGAACATAGAAGATCCGGAGGGGTCTTGACAGGGTTTTTTTTTCACGGGATGTGGGCATCACTGGCTGGGCCAGCATTTATTGCCCATCCCTAGTTGCCCTTGAGAAGGTGGTGGTGAGCTGCCTACTTGAACTGCTGTGGTACACCCACAGTGCTGTTAGGGAGTGAATTCCAGGATTTTGACCCCGCGACAGTGAAGGAATGGCGATATATTTCCAGGTCAGGGTGATGTGTGACTTGGAGCGGATCTTGGAGTGGTGTTCCCATGTGTTTGCTGCCCTTGTTCTTCTAGATGGTAGTGATTGTGGGTTTGGAAGATGCTGTCTAAGGACCCTTGGTGAGTTTCTGCAGTGCTTCTTGTAGATGGTACACTGCTGCTACTGTGCGTCGGTGGTTGAGGGAGTGAATGTTTGTGGATGTGGCGCCAATCAAGTGTGGATGTGGAGAAGATGTTTCCTCTTGTGGAAGGATCTAGAACTAGGGTCACTGTTTAAAAATAAGGGGTCACCCATTTAAAACAGAGATGAGGTGAATTTTTTTCACTCAGAGGGTTGTGAGTTTTTGGAACTCTCTTCTTCAAAAGATGCTGGAAGCAGAGAGTTTGAATATTTTTAAGTCAGAGGTGGTTAGATTCTTGGCAAGCAAGGGGGTGATAGGTTATCGGCGGTAGATGGGATGCAGATTTCAGGTTACTATCAGCTCAACCACGATATTATTAAATAGCGGAGCAGGCTTGAGGGGCTGAACCTACTCCTGTTCCTTGCTCGTATATCCCCCCATCCCACCGAGTTCTCCAATCTTTCTCCACTTAAATAGTATAAAACCTTAAAGCCTAGTGCAAACCTAGTATAAAAACCCAGTATAAAATCTTAAAACCTACCTCTTTGATCAAGCCTTTAGTCACCAGCCTGAATATCTCTCACGTGGCTTAGTGTCAAATATTTGTCTGAATATGTTCCTGTGAAGTGCTTTGGGATGTTTTGCTATATTAAAAGTGTTATATACATGCATGTTGTTGTTGTAGTAAGAAATTATCCCCTGTAATTTCTATAATTTTGTCTTATTAAAGTTATAATATTTGTTATTTTTATGTCTGCAACAAATGCAAAAATGTTATTTTTCAACACTCAGAAAGTCACTGAGTCATGTCCTGGAGGCCAGGATGAAGTGCCTACCTGAGGGACGATCTCAGTGTGTTCTGGTCAAAAACACAGTGAAGGGTTGAGCAGGGCTCATTTTAGTGCCATTGTAAGCATGGGACTGCCTGAGCTGACATGTACATTTCCTCAGATGTCATATATGACATACAATAGTTGATAAGGGTGGAGGAGTGCGTGTTGATATACTGTCAGAAACACCCTGGAATACACAGCAGCATGGAGGGAAGTACAACTGGGGTCCACTGATAACAGAGCAAAAAAAAACATATTTTGTTTTAAAAATATTCTGAGCACAATAAACCTGCCATTAATAATATTGCACACTGTATACCAGTATATGATGTCTAAATTACAGCAACAATGCAGCAGAGAATGTCATAGAGTCATAGGCCAGAATTTTCGGGCCCTGTTGGTGTCGGACATCATGGCGGCTGGGGTGCAGGAACACACCCATTGGTCACTGCAATGGAGTGCAGATCTGCATGCATCTCCGTGTTCTGCTGGTCCAGGGTCTCCATGGCGTCCACCATCCTTCCCACGGAAACCTCCATACGCGCACATGTGGGCACCACTTCATCAGCGAGGAGGATACACTGCTCCGACTTGCATGCCATCTGCTGAGGGCTTCCAACAGCTCTGCGTGATGTTTCCACGCCTTCTGCTGACTCTCCACAATGAGTTGGAAGGCCGAATCCAGAGACTCATCATCTGACTCGGACCTCACGGATGCCTTGGCTGAGCCTGCCTCCTCCTGCTGTGGACATGTGTCCACGCGGTGACCACCAGATTATGAACCCGAGCCTGCTCTACATCTAGGTCCCATCGAGCTGTGGCTCTGCGCTGGTGGAGGGTGTGGGTAAGCGCTGTGATAGGTATTCTAGGCTGCTTATTTCCAGCACTTCAATGGAGGTGGTATCCTCTTGGCTGGCGGTGAGGATGTGGATGGAGCTGAGGGACTGGCTGGCTGAGTGTGTCGGTCGCTTGGCAGAGCTCCCTGTGAACCATAAATAGAGAAAATTAGTGTATGGCAGCAGAGTCAAAAGCAGGGGAGAGAGCACTCACAGTTGTGTGGAGAGAGGGATGATGGGGTGCACGATCCTCACATGGATGTTTGCTGCTGACCTCACCGTCACCACAGTCCTCACCAGTCAGCGCGATGGCATGCTCTTCAAAATGAGTGAGGGGCTCAATGTAGGCCACTCCACCCCCAGTCTGGGACCTCTTCCTGCTGTTAAGAATCAGCTTCTTCTGCATGAAAACTAATGGAGAGAGTGTGCACAGGATGCATGGCAGTGTGTGGAATATTTGTGTGGTGAGTGGAGACATGAGTTTGCGAGCTCCAGATGTGAGGGTGTGTGTTAGTGGTGTTGTAGCTTGAGGTGTGAGATCCCTGTGGATGTGTGATGGGTTTGGGAGTGAGAGTTGAGAGTGATGAGGTGGTTGACTTACCCTGGTGGAATGGATGAGAAGAGCATTCATCCTCTTCTTGTACTGGATGGCTGACCTCCTCTGTGCTTTGGTGGCGCTGACTGCCGGTGCCACTGCCTCCAAAGCTGGATTGGTGACTCTGGTGGATCTCCTGCAGCCAAATCAAGTGTAGAGAACATCACGGTGGCCTTCCACTGTGTCCAGCAGGCACCGCAGAGAGTCACGAAATTTGGGGGCTGCTGTCTTCTTTGCTTTCGGGGCCATCTGTCTCCTGGAGCAGTCCTGAGCTGTAGACATGAAGTAGGCACGTGCTCTGGTGAGCTTTCAATATTGTGCCCGGAGCGAGGAAGCGCTGAGGTCATGGCATGGTGGGCAAACCTGAGCTGGCCTGCCAGTGATCCGGCGTGTTTCCCACGGATGCATTATTAATGAGGCAGGACGCGCCGGGACAGGGACGATATGGTGTGAAAATCAACCATTGCGGTCGGCAGGTAAAACGTTCTTTTTCCTGCCCACTACTGCACTTATGTAAATTGGGATGATTCCGCCCAGAGTCATTTGCAGTACAGTGGGAGGCCATTCAGCCCATTGAGCCAGGCTCACCATGAAGCAATCCAGCCATACCCAATCACCTGCTCGTTCCCCGCAGCCCTGAAAGTTTATTTCCTTCAAGTGCCCATCCAATTCCCTTTTGAAATCATTGATCATCTTCGCTTCCACTACCCTCATCAGCAGTGAGTTCCAGGTCATTACCATCTACTGTTTAAACAAGTTCTTCCTCACATTCCCCCCCACCTGTATTTCTTGTCCAAAACCTTAATTTTTTGTCTCCTAGTCCTTGTACCATCAGCTAATGGAAGAATTTTTCTTTGTCTACCTTATACACCTTGTGCACCTCTATCAAACTTTGCTCCAAGTAGAACCCCAACTTTTGCAACCTAACCTTGTAACTAAAGTGCCCCATCCCTGGAACCACTCTGGTAAATATGTTTGAAATAAGTATTTTTATTACTATATAACAAAGGCTTTAGCAAAGCAACATAGCAACAGGAGTAGGCCATTTAGCCTCTCAAGCATGCATCATTAAATGAGATCATGGCTGATCTGTGACCTAACTCCATATACCCATCCTTCGCCCCATATCCTGTAACACATTTTCATAAACAAAAATTGAACAACTTCAAATTTAAAATTAACAAATAGCATGGTGGAGAGCCTTGTCAACCAAGCTGGGTGGGAATCCTCAGTTGTGGAAAAAGGAAGACATATCAGAAGCGCCAGTATGGAAGGTTGCATCATCAGAACAGATGCGACGGAGGCAGGGAAACTGGAAGAATATTATCTATGGTAGTGCACATTCATGAAATTCTTAACACCACTGAGTAATGGCAGCCTGTCAATGAGTAATATCAGGCCTTGATTAAATTATATCAGTCCCCAAGTAATCCAGGCACTTCAATGACTCATATGAACATATGAAACAGGAGCAGGAGTAGGCCATTTGGCCCCTCGAGCCTGCTCTGCCATTCAATATGATCATGGCTGATCTGTTTGTGTTCCGAATTCCACATTCCCATCTAACCCCTATAACCTTTGATTCCCTTGCCAAACAAGAATCTATCTACCTCTGCCTTAAAATATTCAATGACCCCGCCCTCACCGCCTTCTGAGGCAGAGAAATCCAAAGTCGCAAAACCCTCTGAGAGAAAAAAATTCTCATCTCTGTCCTATAAGGGCGACCCCTAATTTTAAAACAGTGTCCCTTAGTTCTGGACTCACCCACAAGAGGAAACATCCTTTTCACATACACCTTGTCAATACCATTCAGGATCTTGTATACTTCAATCAAGTTACCCCTCACTCTTCTAACTTCCAGTGGAAACAAACCCAGCTTGTCCAGCTTATCCTCGTAAGACAAACAGCTCATTCCAGGTATCAATCTAGTAAACTGCCTCTGAACCCCCTCCAATGCATTTACATCCTTCCTTAAATAAGGAAACCAAAACTGCACACAATATTCAAGATGTGGTCTCACCAATGCCCTGTATAACTGAAGCATAACATCCTTACTTTTATGAGAACATAAGAAATAGGAGCAGGAGTAGGCCATTCGGCCCCTCAAGCCTGCCCTGCCATTCAATAAGATCATGGCTGATCTGCCCCAGGCCTCAACTCCTCTTTCGTGCCAGCTCCTCATAGCCCTCAACTCCCCAATATTTCAAAAATCTACCTCCTCTTTAAATTCTTTCAGTGATCTAGCCTCTACAGCTCTCTGGGGTAGAGAATTCCAGGCATTCACTACCCTCTGAGAGAAGAAATTCATTTGCATCTTAGTTTTAAATGAGAGTCCCCTTATTCTGTAATTATGTCCCCTAGTTTGAGATTCCCCCACTAGTGGAAAAATCTTCTCAACATCTACCCTGTCAAGCCCCCTCAGAATCTTGTACGTTTCAATGAGATTGCCCCTCATTCTTCTAAACTCTAATGAATAAAGGCCTAACCTGTTTAGCCGTTCTTGATAAGTCAACCCCTTCATCCCAAGAATCAGCCCAGTGAATCTTTTTTGAACTGCCTCCAACGCCAGTATATCCTTTCTTAAATACGGGGACCAAAACTGTACACAGTACTCCAGGGACGGCCTCACCAATACTTCCCTATTTTTAAAATCCAACCCCCTTGCAATACAGGCCAAAATTCCATTTGCCTTCTTAATCACTTGCTGCACCTGCATACTAACTTTTTGTGTTTCATGCACAAGAACACCCAGATCCCTCTGTGCTGCACATTTTTGGAGTCTCTCTCTATTTAAATAATAGTCTGCTTTTTGATTCTTCCTACCAAAGTGCATGACCTCACATTTTCCTACATTAAACTCCATCTGCCAAGTTTTTGCCCACTCACTCAATCTGTCTATATCCCCTTGCAGATCCCTTATGTCCTCATCATAACATGCCCTCCCACCTATTTTTGTATCGTCTGCAAATTTGGAAACATTATACTCTGCTCCCTCCTCCAAGTCATTAATATAGATAGTAAATAATTGAGGCCCTAGGACTGATCCTTGTGGCACTCCACTAGTTACATTTTTCCAACCTGAAGAAGACCCATTAATCCCGACTTCCCAGCATGGATCAAATGAAGCCCGTCCCAGCAGAACAGCTCTATGCTTCGCCAGCAATGGTGCCAGTGCCTATGAATCAGAACCCATTTCTCCCACACCAATCTTTGAGCCATGCATTTACCTCTCTAATTTTATTTACCCTACGCCAATTTGCACGTGGCTCTGGTAGTAATCCAGAGATTGTTATCTTTGTGGTTCTGCTTTTTAATTTAGCCCTGAACTACTCGTAGTCCCTCAGTAGACCCTCTTTCTTAGTCCTACCTATGTCATTGGTACCTACATGGAGCACAATAATTGGATCTTTCCCCTCCCACTCCAAGTTCCTCTCCAGCCCAAAAGAGATGTCCTTAACCTTGGCACCAGGTACACAACACAGCCTTTGGGACTCTCTGTCTCTGCTGCAGAGAACGGTATCTATTCCCCTAACTATGCTATCCCCTATTACTACTACATTTCTCTTTCCTCCCCCAACTTGAATGGCGCTCTACCACGGTGCTGTGGTCAGTTCACTCATCCTCCCTGCAGTGTGCCCTCGCCCACACCAGGAGCAAGAATCTCGTACCTATTAGACAAGGGCACTGGCTGAGGCTCCTCCAAAGCTAAATTTTGGATCCCCAAACCTGCCTCACTCGCAGTCACACCCTCCTGTCCCTGACCACAGTCCAAATTTGATGTAAATAATCTAAGAGGTGTGACTGTCTCCAGAAAAACAGTGTCCAGGTAACTCTCCCCGTCCCTGATGTGTCGCAGTGTCCACAGTTCGGACTCCAGCTCATCAACTCTGAGCTGAAGTTCCTCAAACAGCCAACACTTGCTGCAGATGTGGTCACCGTGGATTGCACCAGAGTCCCCCAGCTCACACATACTACAACAGCAACACAGCCATCTCTATTGTATTTAATTAATTAATTTGGATGTTAAATATTTTAAAATTGAATTTCTTAACTATATTCTTCAGCTGTAATAACATCTCCTCATTTAAAACACTTGGCTAATCAAAAGACACGGCAGAGATACCTACCAATCACCTATCTGTTTTCCTTTGACGTCACTTTTCGGCTCTGACAGGTAGAAATAGGTCCTTCGCGCACACTCTCCTCTAGGTGCGGCTGACTGCTTGTCCCAGGGTCCTCCTCTTGCACTCTCCTCTAGGTGCTGCTGACTGCCTGTTCTGGGGTCCTCCTCTAGCACTCTCCTTAATTATGTTCAATTCCTCTTGTAATGAAGGATAGCATTCCATTAGCCTTCTTAATTATGTGCTGTACCTGTATACTAACTTTTTGTGACTCATGCACTAGGACACTTAGTTGTTCTCTGTTTAAGTAATGCTCTGCTTTTTTATTCTTCCTGCCAAAGTGAATAACTTCACATTTTCCCACATTATACTCTATCTGCCAGATTTTTGCCACTCACTCAACCTATCTATATCCATCTGCAAACTACTTATGTCTTCTTCACAACATACTTTCCTACCTATCTTTGTGTCATCTGCAAATATAGCTACCATGCCTTCGCTCCCCTCACCTAAGTCATTGATGTAAATTGCGAAAAGTTGAGGCCCCAGCACTATACCCCTGCGGGACCTCACTAGTCACATCCTGCCAATCAGAAAAAGGCCCATTTATGTGTACTCTCTGTTTTCTACCAGCCAGCCAATCTTCTATCCAAGCTAATATGTTACACCATGAGCTTTTATTTTCTGCAATAACCTTTGATGTGGCACCTTATCAAACGCCTTCTGGAAATCCAAGTACAGCACATCTACAGGCTCCCCTTTATCAACTGCGCATGTTACTCCTTCAAAGAATTCCAATGAATTGGTTAAACCTGATTTCCCTTTCACAAAACCATGCTGACTCTTCCTGTTTACTTTGTGTTTCTCTAAGTGCCCAGCTATAACCTCTTTAATGATCGATTCTAACACCTTCCCCACCACAGACGTCAGGCTAACCTAGTTTCCTGTTTTCTGCCACCCTCCCTTCTTGAATAGAGGGGTTATATTTGCTACTTTCTAGTCTGATGGAACCTTTCTAGAATCTAGGAAATTTTGGAAAATTAACAGCAATGCATCTACTTTTAAGACCCTAGGATGAAGTCTAGAAGGACCCAGAGACTTGTCAGCCCGCAGCTCAAACAGTTTGCTCAGTACCACTTCCCTAGTGATTGTAATTTCACCAAGTTCCTCTCTCCCTTCCACTTCCTGATCTACAGCTATTACTGGAATAATTTTCGTATCTGCTATAGTGAAGACAGGAGCAAAATATTTGTTCATTTCATCTGCCATTTCCTTATTATCTATTAACTCCCCACTGTCACTCTCTAAAGGACCAACACTCACTTTACCTCTTTTCCTTTTTAAATACTTGTAGAAACTCTTGCTATCCGTTATTAAATTTCTAGCTAGCTTCCTCTCATTCTCTAATTTCTTTCTCCTGATTAACCTTAGTCATTCTCTGCCGTTCTTTATATTCGGCCAATCATCTGACCTGTCACTCATCTTTGCTCAGTTGTATGCTTTTTCCTTAAGTTTGATGCTTTCCCTAGCTTCTTCAGTTAATCACAGTTGGTGGGTCCGCCCTTTAGAATTTTTCTTTATAGTAGGAATATACTTATTTTGATTGTTCTGAAATATTCCCTTAAATGTCCGTCATGTTCCCCTTCACTGAAGAATGTTAGCCATTAAATGAAAAATGCCTGGTCTTTGTTGAGTAATATTAGCCATTCATTCATATCATAAGAAATAGGACCAAGAGCAGGCCATTCAGCCCATGGTTTCTGCTCCGCCATCCAATAAGATCATGGACGAGGTCATGCCCTTTACAGGCATGAAGATATTACAAACTTTAAAGATATATTTTTAAAAATGCACACCAAAAGCTGTTTGAGATGGCTGTAGCATATCATGTGACTTGGTAGTATGCAGCTCCAGACAGTCCCAAGTCGAATATGAAATGGATTTCATCGACCTTTCATTGAATTGTGATGGCTCCTCATCCCAAACACAAAGACCTTGGCTGTCTGAAATTCTCAGGGTGTGAAAAGCCACAACACAAAATATTTACCTAACCCACCACCATATTTGGAAAAGGACATTGTACCTGTCATAGGTCACATGGGTAAGTTGGCCATGTTCATTATCTGCTTTTTAAAATATAATAGCAGATGATGTTCTGAGACAAGATACCATCAGAAATACCATCTAAGCCAATAAACCAGCTCAAGACAACTATGCAGCCAAGGTCATATGAAGCTATACATTGAAAGTGGGACGAGGATTCTCGCCTAACCTGTTCCAACTTCAAGTTCACCTGACAGCCGACCTCCTGGTCTACTACAGAAAGCAGCTTAATGAGAATCCTTTGCTTTAACAAGACCTCCACTCCAGCTAAAGTATCAATTCATCTAAAAAGCTACAGGCCTGCTACAAAAGAGACTGAAATCATTCCAAATTGGAATTGTATTGGTTTTTTCTTCATCTGTATATCCTTGCGTGTGTGTGAAAGTTTGTGAAAAGATGTCACATTTAAATCTCTGGGGCAAGTGTGTGCTAGTAAATAATCTTTTTTATTATTAAACTCACAAAAGCTTGCTGCAGGAATTCATTTAAATTGGGCAAATCACTCAGTGGAAGAAAACACACTAACCTCACACATTTAACACTTAGACAAAGGGCAACAATAAAATACATAAGATAAAAGCAAAATACCGCAGATGCCGAAAATCTGAAACAAAATACAGAAAATACTGGAAAAACTCAGCAGGTCTAACAGCATCCATGGAGAGGAAAAAAACAGAGTTAACGTTTCCAATCCTTTTGACTTTTTTTCAAAAATAAAATACATAAACTCTGTGGTGACACTAATCGGACTGTGGTCTCAATTCCAATTGCCTGCCTGTCTCCCCCATAACCCTAGACTCCCTGTGTAACTCAGCCTGGGATATATTGCACAACCCAGCCTCTACTCTCTGGGGAAGAGAATTCAAAAGACTAAAGACCCTCTGAGAGAAGATATTCCTCCTCATCCACATCTTCAATAGGAGACCTCTTATTCAGAAACGGTTCCCTCACAGGGTGACACATCCTATCAGCATCCATCCTGTCAATCCCCCTTCTGGAAGTAATATTGACCACTCGATAAATAATATTCAATCACCCAACGAGTAATACTGGTCCCCCGAGCGACTGATATCAGCCTCTCAGTGTCCGGAAGCCCTGGTGCGTGCTGGGGGTGGTCTTTGACCCCAGAACTTGACGTAATTTCCGGTCCGGCCATGGCCGTTTCCATAGCGATGAGGCCTGGTCTGGGCCTGGGCCTGGGCAGCCTCCTCCTCGCCGCCTTTGTCCTCCTCACGGAGAGCGGCCCGGCTCTGGCGGTGGGCCCCCCGCAGTGTCCGCAGCGGGACCGCTTCGAGGAGGAGCTGGTGCTGAAGCCGCTCAGCTCCGGGGACCTGGCCGCTGATTTCCAGTTCCGGACCCGTTGGGATGTGGAGCTGGGGCCGCGGGAGAGCAGCAGGAGCAAGGGTGAGGGAGCCCGGGGAGAGCGGGTCCCGGGTCTCGAGCCCGGGGATCAGGGGTAGAGCGGCTTGTGGGGGTGGGGGGAGGGGGGGGTTAGAGACTCGCAAGCGCGGGTGGTGTGGTGAGAGGGGAGAGACAAGCCCTGACGTCGGTGGTGGGCTGGCACCGTCCGTCAGGGGAGGGTGGACATCTCAGTCAGGTGCTGATGGACTCGGTCAGTCGGAGGTGATGGGTTCTTTCAGTCGGAAGTGATGGACTCTTGTCAATCGAACAATTGCAGCTGTTAGGAGGAGGAAGAGATGGGCACTGCCAGGGGGAGAGATTGAAACGGGGGTGGGGGGGAATGATAAGCAGTGCCAATGGGGAATGTGTTGGCAGCGCTGGGTATTGATGGGATAGGAGATGAGCATTGACGCGAGGCCTGAGTGACTGTTATAGGCTTGGACTGTGCTAGGGCAGGATTTGACAGATTACATGGTTAGTACAGTTGATGGAAGGCTTCCACCTCAAACAACAGTGCTGCTTCTGTGTAAGAAGTTGATGAGCTTCAGGAGTCTCGCAACAATACAACAACTACTTGTATTTATATAGTGGCTTTAACACAATAAAACATCCCGAGTTGATTTACAGAGGTATTATAAAAGAAAATATGACACTGAGTCAGAGAGATGGAGAGGTGTAAGGATGGAATCCCAGAGCTTGGGACCTAGGCAACTGATGGCACTGCTGCCAATGATGGCACACTTACAATCAGAGATGCTCAAGAGGCCAGAAATAGATTACTGATATCTTGGAGGGTTGTGGGGCTGGCGGAGGTTCCAGAGATAGAGAGAGCCATGGCCATGGAAGAATTTTAAAACAAGAATATCACTCCAAACTTGTGCTCTATCTTCAAGAGAGCATTTTCAACTTGATAACAGTAGCATGATGTACTTTTGGTTATAGCATTGTCACTGGCACTATCTAAGTGTCTATACATAAGAGGCATATTGATCCACCAGTGTAATTTTTTCCCTCTCCCTGTGGGGTTCTGATGGCACCTCGAATTTTGGCTAACACTGCACTATTTTAGAGTGTTAATTTGCATAACTGATGTTAATGTCCAGCTTCTTTTTGCAGTCTCTCATTACAGGCTCTTTCCAAAGTCACTGGGACAAGTAATCTCCAAGTTCTCCGTTCGTGAGCTACACCTCTCCTTCACTCATGGTTTTTGGAGAAGGGGAGTATGGGGGCAGCCTTTCCTGCAGGCCCCGCCTGGAGCGGAGCTCTGGGTCTGGTTCCAGCCATCAGTGTCAGAGTGAGTGATAGACTACGTCCACTTCTCAGACCTTTATCTGATAACATATTAAACCCTTTAGGTCTGGACGCAGATGCTGATGGTTTGTCCCATTATAAATTGCTATGTCCATGTTTTTGATTGAAACTACCTATGTAAACTTCTTATGCTTTAATTATACCCACCTCCTTTCCCTCCTCTCTTGTACAGTGGTGTTACATTTTCAGGTGGGAGAGACAAAATGGGGAACTACAGGCAATTTAGCCAGAAATCAGTTTTTGGGGAAAATGCTGGAATCTATTATTAAGGAAGTTGTAATAAGGCACTTAGGAAATCATAATATGATTAGGCAGCGACAACTTGATTTTATGAAAGGGACGTTGTTATTAATAACTCTGCAAGAGATTTTTGGGAGTGTAATTAGCAGGGTAGATAAAGGGAAACCAGCAGAGGCATAGTGTAGATGTCAGTGTATAAGTTGAATTTTGAAGCCTTGAAAAATCCCTCCAAAAACGAGGGTCAGTTTAAATGCCAAGCATAAGACTGATGCTGCGGAGTGAGTGTGGGTGGTTGCCATCTTTATTGTTCACCACATGAGGTCTGTTCTGTATGGGCGTGTCTTAAACTCCTGTGCATCTCCGCAGCACAACCTGTATCTCCTGCTTGAACCCTCGCACACAGCTATAAGGTAACGGTGAGTAAAACATTCATTTTTTTTCGTTATTTCTTCATGGGATGTGGGCATTGCTGGCAAAGTCAGCATTTGTTGCCCATCCTCAATTTCCCATGTACTGAGTGACTTGCTAGGCCATTTCAGAGGGCTGTTAAGAGTCAGCCCCATTTGCTGTGGGTCTGGAGTCACATGTAGACCAGACCAGGTAAGGATGGCAGATTTTCTTCCCTAAATGGCATCAGTGAAAAAGATGGCTTTTTACAGAAATTGATGATAGTTGTCATGGTCACCGTTACTGAGACTGGCTTTATATTCCAGATTTATTAATTGAATTTAAATTCCACCAGCAAGGTTCCTTGGTGGCCTTTGAGTCCATGTCCCCAGTGCATTAGCCTGGGCTTCTGGATTACTAGCAACATTACCACTCCCCTGGGGGGTGAAAAATGGAGGCTGACTACTAATTCAAGCGTAACATGTTGTGGCTGAAAGGGGGGATTGATTTATATGCTACAACACGATTTTGGGGGCCAAAAAAATGGGGTTGTCTAATATGACGGGTTGACTTATAGGCCACGATCTATGGTATTTGGACTTTCAAAAAACATTTGAGTGTCACGTGATAGGTTACTGTGGAAGATAAGAGCTCGGAGGATTGGGGTAATATACTGCAGGCATAGAGAATTGATTAAATAAGAGAAAACAATAGGAATAAACGGGTAACTTTGAGGTTGGCAAGCTGTTACTATTGGAGTACTACAAAGATCAGTGCTGAGGCCTCAGCTATTTACAATCTATATTAATGACTTAAATAAAAATACTGAGTATAGCGTATCAAAGCTTTCTGATGATATAAGCTAGCTGGGAAAGTAAGCTGTGAGGTGGGCACAAGGAGTATTCAAAGGAATATAAACAGGTTAAGTGAGTGGGGAAGAATCTGGCAGGAGGAGTATAATGTGGGAGAAGGTGAGGTTTTTTACTTTGGTAAGTGGAATAAAAAATAGTAATTTTTATAAATATTTTTCAAATGTTGGTGTTCATTTTGTGTACACAAAACACAAAGTTAGCATGCATTTACAGCAAGTAGCTTGGAAAACAAATATGTTAGTCTTTTTTGTGAGGAAGTTGGAGTGCAAGAGTAAGGAAGTGTTGCTGCGGTTGTATAGGGCTTTGGTGAGACCATACCTGGATTACTGTGTACATTTTGATCTCTGCATCTCAAGAAGGATATACTTGCGTTGGAGAGGGTGCAACGAAGACTCCTAGCTTAGGAGGTTTGTCGTGTGTGGAGAAGTTGAATAGAATGGGCCTATACTGTCTGGAGTTAAGATTGAGAGCTGATCTCTGAAACATAAGATTATGAGAAGGCTTGACAGGGTAGATGCTGAGAGGCTGTTTCCCATTGCTGGAGAGTCTAGAACTAAGGAACAGAGTCTCAGGATTAGGAGCGAACCATTTCGGACTGAGATGAGGAGAAATTTATTTGCTCAATCTTTGGAATTCTCCACCTGAGAGAGCTGTGGATGCTCAGTCCACGAGTATGTTCAAGGCTGAGATTGGTGGATTTTTGGACTCTCAGGAAATCGAGGGATATGTGGGCAGGAGTTGAGGCCGTAGGTCAGCCATAATCTTATTGAATGATGGAGCAGGCTTGAGGGGCCAACATTAACAGGAGGGTATAATTAAACCATAATGTGTTTAGAAAGGCAACTTCCCCAGGAAGTTATAATGAAAATATAAAAATAAGGATGGAACATATGAATGAAAACTGAATTTCATCTGCATCCCCTGGCCTGTAACCCTCCTTTAGCTAAAAATATTTGATCTTGAGTGCCTGTGTATAAGAATATGATGGATTGCCTAATAATATATTAAAAATCTTGCCTATATGTACTTACCCCACAAACAGACTTCACTTTCAATTGTCACAGTTTTTGGTCTTGCTTTTTCTGCCAGTGTTTCACATTGAAACGCTTGCGCATCAGTTATAATGAAAATTCTCAAAATAAACTGGAGATTGTTTCCAGTGGTGTAATTGTAACTCCACTGTGTTGACAGCTATGAACAATGCCTCTGGTTTTCTTTGTTCACGAGTTTTCCCATCTCTCCTGACTTTTTTTTTTGGAAGAATATACTTTATTCATAAAATATCTGAAAGAACATTACAAAACATTTCTAAATGGCCATCACAAAAAGTGCAATCAGATTCAGATTTTATACATGGATCACGAGGTACTTCAAATCAATCAATGAATATTACAGTCATTTCAATATGCTCATTACAGACAGTCAGACGGTGCAATGGTATTGGGTATACTGACATACATCATGTTGCACTCAGGTGCTTCAATACAAATATAATACGTTTAGCATTTAATGCATACATTCATTGTGAGTCGTATAGCCCGAGGGGTCTATACAATTCCCAGCCCCTTGGTGCACTATGGCAGGAAGGTCTTAGACATCGACCGTTTCCCATTTAGCCTTTGTGGCGCTGCCTCAAGCTTTAGTGCCTTCCCCAGCATGTAGTCCTGGACCTTGGAATGTGCCAGTCTGCAACACTCGTTCGGGGACATCTCTTTGCACTGGAAGGCCAACAAGCTTCGGGAGACCAAAGAGTGTCTTTCACCGAATCGATGACCCTCCAGCTGCAGTTAATGTTTGTCTTGGTGTGTGTCCCTGGGAACAGCCTGTAGAGCACAGAGTCCTGTGTCACAGCACTGCTTGGGATGAACCTCGACAAAAACCACTGCATCTCTCTTCAGATCTTTGCAAAGGCACATTCCACAAGGAGGTGAACAACGGTCTCTTCCCCACCACAGCCACCTCGAGGGCAACATATGGAGGGGGTGAGACTCCTGGAGTGTAGGAAGGATCTGACGGGGAGGGCCTTTCTCACCACCAGCCAAGTTACATCTTGGTGCCCGACTTTTTTTTTGGAAAATATACTTTATTCATAAAATATCTGGAGGAACATTACAAAACATTTCAAAATCGCCATCATAAAAAGTACAATCAGATTCAACTTTTACACATGGATCACGAGGTGCTTCAATACAATCAATGAATATTACGATCATTTCAGTATGGTCATTACAGACAATCAGACAGTGCAATGGTATTGGAGTTGTCAACATACATCATGTTGCACTCTGAGGTGCTTCAATACAATTATATCCAAGCATGGAAGTCGTTGGAACTAAATCTGATGTCTGCCCATTAGATGCACTTTCCAGTGGATGTTACTGGATAGTGATCAGTAGCGGGATCACTCGATTTTTTGAATGTGTCTCCCTTACCTAGGGACACTGAGATCACCTGCAGGTGACTTGGTTCAGATTTGTGTGCATTAAATTTAAAAGCAAATTTGCTGTAGGGGAACATTGTGTCTTCCATGCTAGGGTCCAGCCAGTTTGTTGTTAGATATCAGTCACGGTGTTTCAGTTCTAACCAGTTTCCATATTGTTGATCACATTTGTTCACATCAAAGTGGATAATGCGGAGCGCTGGATGAATCATCGGGTCACACTGATGGTTTCACTCCTGGGTAATGGTTTTTGAATTTAGTTCATACTGATGGAATGAAAGCTGGCTCCCTCTGGTGGCTGTGAGGATGTGAGGTGAACTCCGTTTTGTTTGCTCCTTAGGGCATGAGCCTGCGCCACAAAGCTGGCCATGATTGGATTCATGCTCAGTCCATGGTGGATTTGGCTGAATATTGAATGTGGTTGTATGAAGTGATGTGTTAATGTTAACGAGGCAGCTTTTCACTGTGTCGTCACTACCTTGTATTTAGATTTGAGTTAAAGTTTATAAATGAGACTGTTGATTTTGCCTCTGTGTTAAGGCTTGATTGCCATGTCATTTCATGTATATTAAGAATTGACTGTATGACTTTAACCCAGATAAACCTTTCCCTCACAGCGTTGATACCACTTGGAAGGAGCTGACAAATGTTCTCTCCGGTTTGTTCTGTGCGTCTCTTAACTTCATTGATTCGACAAACACTGTTACTCCAACAGCTTCTTTCAAACCTCTTGGCATCATTAATGGTAAGCCATACATTTTGCAGCTGATGTGTGTGTGTATGTGTATGCATTTTTATATATATCTCCAGGGGGGCTCTTGTGGAACAGTGGGTAGGATCCCTGCCTCTGGGCCAGAAGCTCTGGGTTCAAGCCTCACTTCGGGACTTGATGACCACGGAAGGTAGGTCCATAACATAGCCAAACAGGCTGAGTGTCAGGCTGTAAATCCTTTCAGTAAACCTGATGGTAGGCAATAAGAGTGAGAGAGTTTCCTGGTCAACCATACTGTAGAAGGCAACAGCAAGTCATTGCAACACTTTATAAAGCATAATCGTGGGTCAATCCAATGGAAGTCCATGGTTGTCAAGCCCTTTTAGGGCATGGTACCTAAAGGAAGAGGAGGATATGTAAGTGTATGTAGAATTCTGTCAAATCACACCTCAGTGCTTTTGAACTCTGATCGCTCCATGCTCGCTGGCACACACACCACCCCCCTCTCTCCCCTCCCACTCCCACTGCCTGGACCTCTTCCCAGTCTCTCTCTTTCCCCCGCCCCCACAACCACCTCCCATTCCCTGGACCTCTTTCTCCATTAGCCCCCCCCACCTCCCCCACCGCCCTCCTTGCCATATTTCCCCACCTTTGGCTTGCTTCCCCACTCTCCCAGGGTATATAAACAACATAGAAGTGTCATTACATGTGCTGTACTTTGGTAAAATAGTGACAGTCTGACCCCGCCAGCAGTGAATCATTGTTGGATGCTTCTACCTCCTAGTTTGTAGTATAATGTGTGTAATATCTCTGTGCTTTCATGGTTACTCATACATTGTGTTGAAAATACCCAGGCAAGTAAACTGGTTGGGGAGCTAGATGCTCCAAACAGCTGAATAGCATCCATACCACCATGAGTAGGCTAAAGGACATCTGCTGTAATCATTTTACCTGTTTTGTATCTTATACCGTACATTGGTGGCAGGATATCTCACCCTATCTATTTCCCCATAGAAACTGACCATAAATTCCTCAGGTATGCAGCAC
The DNA here is from genome assembly GCF_964194155.1 of Cetorhinus maximus. NCBI lineage: Eukaryota > Metazoa > Chordata > Chondrichthyes > Lamniformes > Cetorhinidae > Cetorhinus > Cetorhinus maximus. The sequence goes on along the minus strand of NC_135891.1, from coordinate 66,202,201 downwards.
TGCCAAGAGAGATTGTTTGCACTGAAAATCTTACTCCATGGAAAAAACTCCTACCCTGCGGATCAAAGGTAAAACACACAAGTGGGAAAGTGATAAATACCATTAAAGATGCCAGAAATAAATTAAAAAAAAAATACAGGACTAAGAAACATTAGAAATTAGTCAAATAAAGAATAACTAATGGGTTTAAATATGCTGTGGTAAAAATAATGTAGACCACTTTGAAATAAACTTGTTTATTCTACAAAAGCAAAGAGCCATAATCATTTGTAGGAGTTGCAGTAAAGACCAGCACACAATGCTGATGACCATACGTCTTGCATGAATTGTGGTGTTGCTGAATACCAGAGGGAGGATGGAGTAAGAAGGCTGCCGGGTCTAAATTGAAATACACATGTTTGGCTTGCTGACATTTGACAATGGGGAATGGTGGTGTTAAGGCCCTGGAAAGGTGGAGCTGTTTGTCAGACCAAGGTTGAGAGTAGAGATGAGAGTTTACGAGGGGGCGGGAGTGGGGAGAGACTGAGTTTGTTGGGAGATTGAAGGTTCATGGGACTGTTGCTATTATTTTAACAAATATATGAAGTTCAGCAAATGTCACCTTCGACAGTTTCCCTTTATTTGGAGCTCCATCTCCATTGATCAGAGCTTGGTCAAATATACCAATCTCTATTGGTCTATAGCCTTGCAAATGAAATCTGATTGTATTGTGTGGAATGTAATTGGTAGATACTTAGCCATGAAAATCGGTAAAATGATGCAAAGCTGACTCAAACTAAGTATGCTATACAGATAAAGATATTATATGTTGAGTAATTGGGTCATAAAATGGTCTGGTAGTGGGAATGGCAGGAGTTGAGATATATGGCACGTGACTGGTGTGCTTGAGATGCAAAGTGTCTGATGTGTGACATGCTGGGTGCGTTGCATGATATTTGGCTTGTGCAGTTGTGTGTTAGATATTAAGCTTTTATTTATGGATGTATTTAGTTTTATTTTCCACCCCATTTGTTTTTTTTTTTCCTTATGACTGCTCTTTGTAAGGAGGTGTTTTGTGTTGTAGGCAGGGTTGGCAGTACTGCTTAAAGCTGAACGATTGTTTCACACGAGTTACCATTCGCAAGCTGTCCACGTCAGACCTGTTTGCAGGGTGAGTGTTGAACACTGGACTCCATAGTACAGCCTGGAACAGCTTTTCCTGAACTGAGTGGAGTCTTTTGTGTGATATTTATGCACAATACTTTCGCAAACATCCAACCTTTCAATGTTGTTCATATTGCTGTTATCCAAAGTGCTCTGTTTTGGTGTTCTGTTCTGGTGCTTCTTCTTCTTCAAGAGAGAGAGATGTCACAGTGAGGAAATGTTATAAGGCATAGAGCCATAGAGATTTACAGTATATTGTATCTCTGCTAGATGTTTGACGGAGCATAAAATCAAAGAATGGTCATAGCATTCAGCCCATCACGTCTGTCCTAACTCTCTGCTTGAGCAACTCAGTCCCACTCCTCTTGTCATTTCCCTTAGCTCTGCAAATATTTCCTCTTTAGGTGCTTATCCAATTCTCTTTTAAAAGGCATGATCGAATCTGCCTGTACCAATCTCTCCTTCTTTATGCAATGTTAGCGATCATGGCTCGCCAACTTTCATGGTCTTTGATAACAGCCATCATCTTGGTGTTATTTTCAAATCTTGTTCCTGTTCTGCTACTTAAACTCTCAGCCTATTTCCTCCTTTGTCTCCCTCTTGCTGTGCTGCCCTCAATTTTACTAGTTAGTTCCAGATGCTCTAGTTCCTCTCTCCTAAGTATGTGCCCAAGGAATTGTAATTGTCTCTTGGTGATCATTTGTAAAAGCTCTTATGTGCCTGCTTTCCTGAAAACTTCCTCATTTATTCATCAATCTCTCAGGCAGTGCATTACAGATTCTAATCACTCATTGTATAAACGTTTTTCCTTCAAGCCTCCATTGGCTCTTTTGCTAATTGTTTTAAATTTGTGTCCCCTGGTTCTTGATCCTTCCACTAATGGGAGGAGTTTGTCTCTATCAACTCTGTCTAGACCCCTCACAATTTGAACACCTCTATAAAATCTCCTCTGAACCACCTTCTCTAAGGGTAACAGCCCTAGCTTCACCAATGTATCCATGTAACTGAAGCCCTTCATCCCTGGAACCATTCTCATAAATCTTTCCTGCCCCATCTCTAAAGCCTTCACATCCTTCCAAAAGTGCTGAGCCTAAAATTGGACACATTCCTCCAGTTGAGACTGAACCAATGTTTTATGAAGGTTCACCATAGCTTTTCTTGCTTTTGTACTCCATTCCCTCAATTTATCAAGTCCAGGATCCCGTATGCCTTATTAACCACTTTCTCAGCCTGCCCTGCCACATTCAGTGGTTCATGCACATATATCTGCAGGTGTCTCTGTTCCTGTGCCTTCTTTAGAATTGTACCATTCATTTTATATTGTCTTTCCTTGTTCTTCCTACCAAAATGTACCACTTTGCACTATTTTCCTTACATTTCATAATACTTTGAAGTTTTGCGTCATCTGAAAATTTTGAAATTGTCTCCTGTACAGCCAAGTCTGTGTCATTGATATACATCAAGAAAAGTTGTGGTCCTTGTACTGACCACTGGGAGCACCAATATATACCTTCCAGTCCAAAAAACAACCGTTCACCATTATGCTCTGTTTCTTGTCACTCAGCCAACTTTGTATGCATGCTGCCACTGACCCTTTCATTTCATGGGCTTCAACTTTTTTGGCAAGTCAATTATGTGGCATTTTATCAAAAGCCTTTTAGAAGTTCATGCAGACCACATCAACTGTCTTATCTTCATCACTCCTCTCTGTTCCCTCACTAAAAATCTCAATCACGTTAGTTAAATGAGATTTGCGTTCAATAAATCTATGCTAACTTTCCTTAATTAATCCATATTTGTCCAGTTAATTTTGTCTTGGATTATCATTTCCAAATGTTTTCCCGTGACTGAGGTTAAACAGGCTGACGTGTAATTGCTGGGCTTATTCTTACACCCCTTTTTGAACAAGGGTGTAACATTTGCAATTCTTCTGGCACTACCCCTGTATCTAAGGAGCATTGGAAGATTATGACCAGTACTCCTATAATTGCCATCCATCATACTTCCCTCAGCTATTGGTCCTTGTGACTTATCAACTTTTCTGATACTTTATCAATTTTTAGACCATCCAATACCTCAACTAGCTCCTCTTTGGCAGCAGCATCTTCCTTGATAACAACAAATCATTTAGTACCTCAGCCATGCCCTCTGCCTCCATGAGTAGATCCCTTTTTGGGTCTCCATCAGCCCCACCCCTCACCTTACTACACTTTTATTATCTATATGTCTAGAGAAGACGTTTGGATTCAAATTTTTGTTAGCTACCAGTATCTTCTCATACTTTATCTTTGCCTCTGATTTCCTGTTTTGCTTTTCCTCTGAACGTTCTATATTCAGCCTGATTCTCACTTGTATTATCAACCTGACATTTGTCATACACCCACTTTTACTGATATCTCTTTTCTTGCTATCTCTTTTGTTACCCTGGGAGCTGTGGCTTTGGTTGCTCTATCTTTCCCCTTGAGGGAATCAACCGTAATTGTACTCTGACTGCCTTTTTGAAGGCAGCCCATTGTTCCGTTAGTTTTGCCTGCCAATCTTTGATCCCAATTTATCCAGCCCAGATCCATTCTTACCTGGATTGGCTTTCCCCAGTTAATTGTTTTTACTCTAGATGGTTCCCTGTCCTTTTCCATAGACAACCTGAACCTTATGGTACTACAGTTACTGTCCCCTAAATGTTCACCTACTGACACTTGATTCACTTCACCCATCTCATTTCCAAGAACCAGGTCTAGCAATGTCGTCTTTCTTGTTGGGCTGGAAACATACTGATCTAGAAAATTCTTCTGAACACAATTCATAAACTCTTCCCCCTTTCTGCTCTTTACATTATTACTATCCCAGACCATATTAGGATAATTAAAGTCCCCTCTCTAATTTCCCAGCAAACTGGCTCCCCTATCTTTTCCACTATTTGGTGGCCTATAGGGTAAACCCAGTTGTGTATTGTAATCTTGATTGTTTCCTAATGCTAACCAGACAGATTCTCGTCTTGACCCCACTAAGACATCTCCTCTCTCCAGCATTGTAGTATTTTCCTTGATCACCCTCCTTTTTTTCTTTCCCTGTCTTTCTTGAACACCTTGTATCCTGGAATAGTTAGTACCCACTTCTCTTTTATGAGCCAGGCCATCAAATTCCCAGTTGGCTAGCTGCACCAGCCTTATTTACCACATTATGTGCATTTCTATACATGCACTGTAAATCAAATTTTAGACTTTATTGCATTCCCTGAGTCTGATCCCACTTAATACCTTAATAGCCTAGTGCTTACCCTAGAGCAATCCATGCTGCTCTCCTTTCTTCACCCGGTCCTGTGCCTTCCTCTGCTTTAAATATTTATCTAATTCTTCCTCAGCAAGTGTCTCTGGGCTGCATTCTGAGTTCCACCACTGTAGTTAACGGGTAATAATGTGGAATTGTCCTAGAACCCAAAGATACCCAGTGTAATATGCTCAGTACTGTAGTAATTTCAGATTGTGCGTGTGGAACCATCTGACCCGTTATTTTTAAATGCATGCACATACAGCAGGATACAGATTTACATAAAAACAAGGGATTTTCTCCCTGCTCAATGTTCCACATAGCTAATATTAGAATAGATTTATTCAGCATTATGGTGCTACAGGCATCAATGGTGTCTTTTTTGGCTAAAAATTCATGAAAGGCAATTCAAGGACGACTGTGATCTGTTCAAACTTTTGTAATGTCTGTAATTTCTTGCATCTTACATTTTTGCATCCTTACTAAACAGAATGTATGTTTTTTTCTGTCTGCCTAGAATGAGCTTTGTACCAGTACCTCCTGGGAGCTGACACAGAGCCTGTCTGTCGTGTTTGACCTCTATGCCTCTGGTTCTGGGAAACGAGGTAGGTATATTAGGTGTGAAATGAGAAAAGAAGACAGTGGGATCAGTTGGCATACACATCAGCATTTGAGAATAAAGGGCAGCTTAATGTTTTGGATGTGGACCTTTCATCAGAGGGTTTAAATAAGTAAGAACCTGAATTTATAAAGCGCCTTTCACCATCCCAGGATCCCTAAAGTGCTTTACAGCTAAATAAATTGTTTTGGAATGTGGTTATTGTTGTAATGTGGGAACAAGATAGTGACCAGATGTTCTTTTTTGTCTGATGTTAGTTGAAGACACTGGGAAGAATTCCTCTGTTTTCCTTTGTATAGTTCAATGAAATATTTTATACTCACCTGAGAGGACAGGCAGGACCTTGGGTTAATGTCTCATCCAAAAGACATGCAAAGCTCCCTCAGTACTGAAATGTCAAGCCTGACTTATGTGTTCAAGTCTCTGGAGTGGAGCTTCTACCCATAACATTCTGACCCGGGGTGGGGCGGGGGGTTTGTGGTCAAGGTGTTATCCACTGAGCCAAGGCTAACATTTTGGGTTACCTGAAATGGTAACGTCCTTTCTGCTGATGAAGTTGCTAGGTAGTTCCAGCATTGCTGTTTTATTTTCAGTTTGCTTATAAATTGCTTGACTTGTATTCCCTTGGGTTAATAAGTAGAGGCACTGAGTAACAAGCAAAGCAGTTATTTTAAACCTTTATATGACCACTGGTGGCTATGACTACAGCTACAGAAGCCCTAAGCCATGGAGTTCTGTCTGTAAACCTCACTGTTTCACTTCCTCTCTCTGCCTTTAAGACACTCCTTTAAATTTCCTTCTTTGACCAAGCTTTGGGTCACCTGTCTTAATATCTCTGTGTGACTCGGTGTCAGATTCTGCCCCATGATGCTCGTGTGAAGCACTTGAGACGTTTTACTACATTAAAGGCTCTATGTAAATGCAGCTGGTTGTTGTGCCTTCAGCCATCTAGGCCACAGTGCTCTGAACTTCCCTTCCTAAATCTTTCCATCTCTCGACCTTCCCTTCCTCCTTTAAGACTGCTCTTTAAACCCATCTCTTTTATCAAGCTTTTGGCCACATTTCCTAATGATTCTTTCTTTGATTCAGTGTCCAATTTTGTCTGATTATATCTCTGCAAAGTGCCTTGGGATGTTATTCCATATTAAAGGTGTAACATAAATGTAGGTTGTTGATTGATGGAAATAATACTGTGCACGGGATGAACTCAGTTTGTAATCTCCCCTGTTTTTCACCCAAATTGAAATACAGCTCTTTGTCAAGTTCCCCATTTAGTGTTCTGACCAAGAACAAGCAAATCTCAGCCACATCAGGGAACTGAGCTCAAATATGAACCAAACTGACTAGTAGCAGTGCAGCTCTCTATTCTACGTGCACGTGCGCTCACACACACGAGCAAAGGAAATACTTATATGTAAACATTACTGGGGCCTTGTCATTTACTCTGCTGCATTTATTTGCTCCACTGGTATTTTACAGAGTGGTCACTCTTTAAGATGTTTTCACGGACGTTGACAGAGGTGTGCCCTCTAGCATCACAAAGTACAATTTATGTGGACATCACAGATAAAGATAAGGTACTGAATAGATACAGATCATGTTTTAATCCTCTCACAGGGTCTTCCAAAGCAACTGCTTTGTGGGGTTTGGTTCCCTGGACACTGGCGGTTGGGATAAAAACAGAAAGTGCTGGAAAAGCTCAGCAGGTCTGGCAGCATCTGTGGAGAGAGAAACAGTTAATATTTCGATATGACTTCTTCAGAGCTAAAGAGAAGTAGAACTGTGATGGATATTATACTGTTTAAGAGGGGGTGGAGCAAAATAGAAGGTCAGGGATAGGTGGACGCTCAGGAGAGGTTGACAAAGATGTCATGGACACAAGACAAAGGAAGTGTTAATGTTGTGTTAAAGACTCAAGAAGGTGCTGATAGTGACATAAAGGTAGGAAGGTAAGGTAGCAGAATGTGTTAAAAGCAGAACAAGGGTCAGCGCTCTGTGAGAGCACTGATGGCTGGGTTTGGTTCCCTGGTTACTGATGCTGGGGTTGGTTCCCTGGACGCAGATGGGCGGGGTTTGGTCCTCTTGGATGCCAGCAGCTCAAGTGGCCTTCTTCATGTGAAGATGTGTTGGCAGCTTTTTCAGTAGGAAGGGGCTGGCGTCATAGACAAGTCCTACCTTGTGAGTGATGGACACTAAAGTTGTCAATTTCCAGCATAGGTACAAATCAGGAACTGATGTTTCCAACCGTTCCTAGTTAAGGAATGCTGAAGCCATGTCCATGGCTATCATGACTGGGATCAGTCAAATGATCCCCTGCACAATTGGGGCCACGTGTCTTCCAGGGCTACCTGTCTCTTGGATGTGGGAGATGGTTGAAGGAGAGGAACAGTAAGCTGGAGAGTGGAGTCTGCTTGCATGATACTGATGCCTGCAGGACACTGATGTTTTGTGCCTGTATGTTAGAGACATTATTGGTTGTGGATTAGTAACAGGCCCTAATTCCATCCTTTCAGCACCATGCATTTGATGAATTTGGGGTGAAAATATGGAAGTTTATTTTCTGAGTAGTATTTCTGTGAAAAAGAAGCAGCAAAGACTACAAAAAATATATAATTCTGCATTTTGACTTTCTAGGTTAATGACACCCATGATCTAATGCCACCAGCACCCATGACGCTTAACACAACAGTTCATGGGAAGTGGAGATCCTATGCTGTGTACAATCTGTTGAACCCTCAGTTATACAGCACATCATCACGCTCCTTAAACATAGCATTAAAGTGGAAACTGTCCAAACAGTTTGGTAAGTACAGGAATCACGGTATGCTGTTTACACAGTCAGTATAGGAACCTCTGACAGACTGCACAACTGGGCAAGGAGAGGACTGTGCACAGACTGAACACCCACTTTAAGAGTCTATTTGGAATCTTAGCAACCATCTGCTCTGTGATGCCTTACCCAATAAAGGAGGGAGAGCAAGGGAGGAAAAGGTGGAGGCCATTTAGCCCCTTGAGCCAGTTTTGCCAGTCAGTGAGATCATGGCTGTTCTGTAACCTAACTCCATATATCTGCCTTTGCCCCATATCCTGTAATACCTAACAAAATTGATCACTCTCAGTTTTATAATTATGATCTAGCATAAATTTTCTTTCAGGGATGAGAATTCCAAGCTTTTACCACTCATTGTGTCTAGAAATGCTTCCTAATTTCACTCTTGAAAGGAGGCCTTTCTGTACCACTGACCCACCCCCCACCCCCCTGAGTCTTAGACACCCCAACTTGCAGAAATATTTTCTCTCTATCCACCCTATCTGTTCCCTTTAATATCTTAAAAATGTCAGTCAGGCCACCCCTTCAACCTTCTAAATGCCAGGGAATACAACCCTTTAAAAAAAATCTCCTCTTATCCCTTAACCCTTGGACTCAAGGTTGCATTCTAGTAAACCTGCCCTGCCCTCCCTCCAAGGCCAGTATATCCTTCCTAAGGTGTGGTGCCCAGAACTGCTTTCAGGGGTAGTCTAACCAGGGCTTTTTTTAACAGCTGAAGCATGATTTTTACCATCTGGTATTTTATTCCCCAAGTTATAAAGTTCAATATTCCATTTGCTTTTTTGATTTTTGACACTAATGATGAGGCTAGGTGCAGCATTCTCCAACTGACTATACAAGCAATACGGGAAGCTTTGACTGTACACTGTACAGAAACCCCAGTCTTACCCTAGTCAGTAACTACAGGAACTTGAAACTGGCTCTACGCAGCATTTAGGGGAATCTTGGATGTGTTTATGCAATAAGCGCAGAAACCTGGGTCTGACTAAATACAAGTACAGGATAGCGGGACTAACAGTAAATTCTGACTCTATATAAGCCTTAGTTTGTCTTTGCGTGCAGTAGGTACATGAATCTCATACTTTCTGATATATATGTGCCAGAAACTAATTTGACAGTGGATGCTGAAAGCTCAGAATTGATGGTCTAGGGAACATAAAGTTGGCCATGTTCCCACTCTTGAGCATTGCAGACCTTTTGTTAAAAGTTGTTCTGTGTGAACATTCTGGTGAGGACAGGTTGGGTTTAGCTGTGAATTCCCTCTGGTCAGATAATCTGTCAGTATTCACTAAGATAAAAGCAAAATACTGCGGATGCTGGAAATCTAGAACAAAAACAAAAATACCTGAAAAAACTCAGCAGGTCTGACAGCATCTGTGGAGAGGGACACAGTTGACGTTTCAAGTCTGGATGACCCTTCATCAGAACTAAGACAGAAGGGCCATCCAGACTCGAAACGTCAACTGTGTCCCTCTCCACAGATGCTGTCAGACCTGTTGAGTTTTTCCAGGTATTTTTGTTTTTGTCAGTATTCACTGTTTGGCCTTTACACAAAACATGGCAACTTAGGTGATTGCACCTATGGAAGCATGCTCTAGCAAGAAATCAACAGCGAAATGTGAAAGTGCAGAAAAGGGATGGATATGTAAAGGAAGCTGTTTATCTAAGAGGGATTTTGTAACGTGGTGTATGTGACTTTCTGACATTGTACTGACATTATCACCAACAATAGGTGATCCAGAGTGGTTGGCTACAAACTCAACTCTCTTCTGTTTATTTCTCAATGTCACCCCAGTTGTTGTGGTGAGCTAGTGATGAGATACTTTTCTACTTGGAGAGAGAACAGGGGGGAAAAAAATCAGACCGAGATCTGTGCACTAACTGTGGGACGAATTGCCACAGCCTGCATTATATTGGGATGGGGACATTTGAAATGATTAAAGCACAAGGTGAATTTAGAATGTTGTGACTTACAGCTGCGCTATTTGGAAATTATATTCAATTTAAGTCATGCGCTGGCCATATAACACAAGGGCTTTGGTATTTTTAAGATGTTAACATTTACAAGAGCTCTCCAACAATTATGCAATAATCTGTTATTTCTTATTTCTGTGCAGCGATACCTGAAGTGCCTGTCTTCTACGCAGAGAGATATGTAAGTGGCTTCGGCCTCCAGACAGGCAAAATCAACACCTTGATCTATAATAATCACCCATACCGGGCATTCCCTGTGCTGCTGATGGAAATTGTGCCATGGTACCTTCGGCTCTACGTCCACACACTCACCATCACCACCAAGGGCAAAGAGAACAAACCAAGTAAACTGCTTGTCTCCCCTCCCCTCTCTTTTCTTTTCCCTGCCACCTTTCTTCCCCCTTTGATATCTCTCTCCTCCCTTCTCAGTGTCCTGCTTCCTAATTCACAAGTGTTGAAGTGATGAGGTAATGTGGATGTAATTATTGTAATGATACAGGATTCTCTGTCACACCACAACACTTCTTAAAACGTGACTTATTATTCTAATGAAGATACATAAATGAAGTAATGGGTTAGAATGGCATCGTTAGTAGTCCTACTGTTATTGATTTTTAAAATAACATGCTGCCAAGTTTAGGGAAGGACACTGGCAGCAGTGGATGGAAAGATGTCTTGGATGTGGAGACTGGGTTAAGGGACACCAGCAGTCAATGAGGAGAGCGCTGATGGGTGATGGGGAAGACACTCACAAGTAAAAAAAAGTGAAACCTGATTCAGGATGGGCAAACAAAGCTGGTACTGGGCTGTGACAGACAATTGAGATGGCTAGATCTGTTCATGTTCAGGTAAGGAAGATTAGGGATAGTGATGATCAATTCCAAGTTTTAAAATGATAAGAGTTGAGTCTTCAAGTGCAGCTGCATTTATCTGTGAAGTTTTAAATTTGCCCAATTACGTAATTGATCTAAAGCTTTTGACAATTTTTTTGACATTCCTTTTGTCTCTGCTGCTGGCCTACCCCAGGATATAATAAACTGCAAGAAAACAAAGGAAGATGGTTGTGGTTGTTGGAGGTCAATCTCAGTCCCAGGACATCAGTGCAAGAGTTCCTCAGGGCAAGAGTCCTAGGCCCAACCATATTCAGCTGCTTCATTAATGACCTTCCCACCAATGCCGATTGCTGTAAAAATCCACCTGTTTCACTAGTGTCCTTTAGGGAAGGAAATCTGCTGTCCTTACCTGGTCTGGCCTACATGTGACTCCAGGCTCACAGCAATGTGATTGACTCTTAAATGCCCTCTGAACAAGGGCAGTTAGGGATGAGCAATAAATGCTGGCGGAGCCAGCGATGCCGACATCCCATGAAAGAATAAAAAAAATAAAAAACATACCTGTCACGATTCCAAAATAAAGTATACAACTTATATATTCCTGTTAACCTGCCTTGTCTTTTTAAGATGGTGACAAGTATGCCACATGTTGAGCTTTAATTTAAAATTCCCAGTAAATGCAAATGATTTTTTCTTAGTAGCTTAGCTATTCAGATGCTACACAAGATTATGCACTTTGCGAATCTTTAAACCTCGTGGAGCTGTTTACCTGGGGAATTTCCTTCCCATCTTAGGAGGATGAGAATCTCCTTAGAATTGGAATTGCTGCAACCTGCTTCAGTTGAAGTGTTCAAAGAAAAACTGAGAGATCCTGCTCATTCACTAGGGGCCTGGCACTAAGGAGATGAAAGTGGTCTGGTAGCTGGATAGGGTGAAGAATATCTGTTTCTTATTCCTCACCTACTATGTTCAGAGTTGTTATTTGTACCACCTGCAGATGGTGCTGTGAGGCCGGAAGAGATTGTAGCTATTGTGGCTTCACCAGCAGCCACTCAGCTCAGATATACATAACAACTATTACAAAGGATGGGAAGGAGAGCATTCAGCTCAACAAAATTAATTCTCAAAGTACATTAACTCTTCTGTCATGGCATCTAATTTGCTTTGGGATGACATCCAAAGTTCCACCTCTGTTCTGCCTGGTAGTCAATTCTAACACTTCCAGATTTATATGGTAAAATTATTTTTCAATAATTTCCATTTACACCCTCAGGCCCTACTTTCCTGACTTGCTTTGAAGAATTGATATGGACTTACTTTATCTATATCATTTAAGACTTCCATGATATGACCCTTAGCCCTTTGCTCCAGACAGCTGCTGGACAATTTTCACTTTTACTGCCTGGACCGCAATATGCAGAGTAGATCGCTGCCCCTTATAGAACTCGTTGGATTTTCATCTCTGAATTCCATGAGGATAACATTGGACAAGTTTTACAACATGGGGCTGATGTGCATTATAATCTAGGCGATGAAAGTAAAAATTATCCCCCCACCTCAAGCCCAGTTTCAGTAATTAAAAAAAAGTCATTCTTGGGTGTTGGGGGTTGCTGACAGTATTTATTGCCCATCCCTAGCTGCCCTTGAGAAGGTGATTGTGAGCCCTCTCTTGAACTGCTGTAGTCCATCTGGTGTAGAAACAAACACACACACTGATATTAGGGAGGAAATTCCAGGATTTGGACCCAGCGACAGTGAAGGAATGGTGATATAGTTCCAAGTCAGGATGGTGTGTGGCTTGGAGTTGGCGACGTTCTTATTCATCTGCTGCCCTTATCCTTATAGGTGGTAATGTTCCTGGGCTTAGGAAGTGCTGTAGAAGAGTTGCAGCAGTGCATCTTGTAGTTGGTACACACTGCGGCCATTGTGTGCTGGTGATGGAGGGAGTGAATGCTGAAAGTGGCGGATGGGATACCTGTCAAGCGGGCTGCTTTGTCTTGAATGGTGTTGGGCTTCTTGAGTGTGGTTGGAGCTGCACTCATCCAGGCAAGTGGAGAGTATTCCATAACACTCCTGATTTGTGCCTTGTAGATGGTGGAAAGGCTTTGGGGAGTTAGGAGATGAATTGCTTGCCACAGAATACATAGCCTCTGACCTGTTCTTATAGCCATAGTATTTACATGGCTGATTCAGTTAAGTTTCTGGTCAATGGTGACTCCCAGGACTGTAGCTGATGTTGCACAAATTTTCGCCTTAATCTTCCCTTGCCTTTAAGATATGTACCTTCTAGCCCTGGGATTTATTAGCCCTATTACCTTTAACCTATCAATACCTCTGCCTCACTCACTGCAGCATCCTCTAGGTTGCTGGGTATGCAAATAAATTAGACACTTATGTTTTCAAAAATTATTCATTGCATATTGCAGTGTCACAGACTGCTATCTGATTTACATTATTGCACCATTGTTTTCACAATAAACACTCTAACAGGAATTTGGCAGCATCTGACAACTCCTTGTACCGTGTGTGTTTGGTGACAGGTTATATCCATTACCAGCCAGCCAAAGACCGAGAGTGCCCCCATCTACTGGAGATGCTGATTCAGCTGCCTGCTAAATCTATCACCAAGATTGGCATTGAGTTCGAGAGAGCCTTGCTGAAGTGGACTGAGTACCCTCCTGATCCTAACCATGGCTTCTACGTTGGGTAAGGATGTGGAAATGCAGTGGAACCTGGATCTCGTTGAGATTGGATTGCATGCAGAACATGTTATCAAGTTGCATTTTAGGAAGAAAAGATGGAAAAGAAACAAGAGGGAGAAAATTAAATGCAATCCTCAGCTTTGCTGTGAATAAAGTGTGAGGCCATCTGCTTTGCTTAGAGAGAGAGTGAGAAATCAGAATATTGTCTTAATGGTGAGAAATTAAGAACCACAGAGAACAGTGGGATTTGGGCATCCATGTACATTGATCACTAAAAGCATGTGTACAAAAAAGGCTTGGATGGAATTTTGGCCTTTATCTCAAGGGATTTGAGCCCTGTCTAGGTCTTATCTGGGATGCTTCAGGCGTACGAAACCTTGACTAGACCCCACCGGGGATATTGCATTCAGTTTTGGACACTGAACCTGGAGAAAGGTATATTGGCTTAGGAGTGGGTGCAGCGTGGATTTACCAGAACCATATTAGGCTTTAAAGAATTAAATTATAACAAAAGATTGCATAAACTTGGTTTGTATTTCCCAAGCTGAATAGATACTTTTATAAAGGTATTCAATAGGGTTGATACAGATATACTATTACCCCAATTGAGAGAATGTAGAACAAGTGGGCATAATCTTAAGATTAGAGCTAAACCATGTAGGAGTGAAATCAGGAAGCACTTTTTCAAACAAAGAATAGTGGAAATCTGGAACCCTCCCAAACAGCTGTGGATATTGTGGGTCAAATAACATTTTCAGGACTGTATCAATATGTTCTTGTTGGGTCAGGATATCATGGGATATGCAGCATAGGACCTATAGACCTGTGATCTAATTGAATATTGGAACAGGCTCAAGGGGCTGATTGGCCTATTCTCGTTTCTATGTTCCTAAAGAGTTAAAGTGAGAAATAATGCTGGAAAATGTACGTGAAGGAGCGAAAGTGTTAACTCTGGGGTTGTCCTGGTATTTGTGTTTCTATTTGAAGGGCAGTTTATTTTTGTTCTGTATGTGCAGAAGGTTCAGGTGCAACTGGATGTTAAGAGCAGAGTATTTGTGATTAGCTCAAGAACTTGGATCTAGAACATTGCGTTAAATTACCTTATGATCTTGAACAGGGATCTGATGGGCTTTGGGAGAGACAGGGAATAGATGGCTAATTAGTGTCTCAGCTAGCGAATGGAGCAAGCCTGTAACAGGATAGATCTATAATAAGAGTCAGTTTTTGTCTGTTTGGACTATTTTGATTGGTGTCACGACTCATTGGGGATAGTACGCTGTAATATCGAGTCCCACTGTTCGCGGAGCCATGACAAATGTGAAAAGTTTGACCAAACCACCATATTTCCCCAATTCTATCTAACTGTTTAATTTAGGTTAACAGAATACGAGCACCAGGTTTGTAAATTTAATAAGCAAATAACTGTTCATTGAACGAACTGCTATTAAGCAGTGGCAAAAGGAAGAATTAGGAACTGCTAATTTCTAACTCTATGACTTAAACTCTACCCCTTCTTAAACCCTTATACACACACATACAAGACACATAAGACACACAAAAACATGGATTTAAGGGTGGGATAAAACAGTTCAATAGCACCAATTCTGGAGTACAGGATTTGATGGGTTCATTTTGATTGATGTCTTCCAAATTCCTTTCAGTTCTTGTTGATGACATGAGGTGGTCTTCCAGCACTTTCAGTATTTAGTTCAGTGGTTGAGCACTTGCCTTTCAATGTCTCTAACTGTGATTTTCCTCTTTTGCCTCTTGACAGGGGTTTTCAGAGAGAGAGAGAGCAGGTTATAGAGATATGAGGAGAAAAAGCCAGCTAGCTAATATTGTGGAATTACTGAAATCTTCCACACTCAGGAGAAAGAGGTTTTAGGTCTTGTTCCTTCCAGGCTAGGAGCTATTCTGCTACACTGCCCTCATACAAAAACCTGGTCACCTGGTCAGGAGCCAATTAAAACGTTGTTGCCAGGCAGCTTCCTTGGTCCAGGACTCCTTTCTGGCATCATCCTGTCTTTCATGGCATACTCTGTTCCAGGACTGCAACATTGTATATATATCTCATCCTGTTCCAGTGGACATGTCTTTCAAACTGCAGCCATTGTAAATGTAACTCTCAGTCCAACGGAAAGCAAAAAGATATGTTACTTACATTGGTCAGTTTAAGGGATGTGTGTAGGTGGGTTTATTTGCTGGGTAGCGCCTGGTGCACATGGAGGTGCATCGGGTGTGTGAAGGACTGGAGCAAGTGACACACATGTGCCTGCCAGAGGATGGTGGTGATGGTGAAGGGGATGGGTGAGGATGCGGGATTGTTGGTGGAGAGAAAATATACTAATTTGACTAATTTTTTTTTGTGGGTCTCTGCTGGTAGAGTATTAACCCCACTCCCCAGAAAATTAATATTGATATTTCCATGAGGGAGTGGAGGACAGAAAATATTGCATTGACTTCATTAGCTTGAAAGTCTGTTCCAGAGTAGAATATGTATTGTAACAAATTGATGAATAGTTTCTTTATTTCACAACTTGCAATCTCCTGTTGTGTTGCTGACTATTATGACACAGCAGTTGGTAAAGCGCAGTTATTTAAAAATCCCAGAGGGAAACTTTAAACAACTGTCATAACCTATATTTTCATTTGGTATCTTTGAAATGAAGCTCTAAATTCAGGAATCAGACCATCAGTTCTTGAGAAGTTTTTATATCAAACTACATGAGACATTTATTAATTTACACAAGTTAAATATATACACATGGCTACAAATTACTACTATCATAACCTTTAACAAATTCCCAAACTAATCTCCACTAAGGCAACAACAACCCATAGACTTTAAGCAGACACCAGGCAAAGCATTTTCATCTTACAAATTCAAAATGAGGTTCCTTTCACTTTGGTTCCTTTGCAGACACAGTGGTAGGCTTACAGGCTCTGATCTTACATTGCCTCTGTTCTGCACACACAAAACTGCTGTCTGTTATACCCAGCACATCTCATTGAATGTAAATTCTCATTGTATCACCAACCCCTTTGAATTCCACCTCTTTAACAATAAAAACCCCTTTCATAGTACCAATTTTATTCGTAATATAAACATTGCTTGGTCTCTGCTAACTGGGTGCCACATTTCACTCTCCTTGAATGCTCTATTCAACAAAATGCAAATGCACTCTACCTCTCTTACATCTCAAAACTAGTATACATCAAAGCATCCAGACTGGTGGCTTTAATCCAATTAAGACACACCCACAGACTAAACCATTATTTTTTTAAAAAGTAATTTCCAACAATATTATATACATTAATAGCTTCATGACACTGACTGCTAATTTCTAATCTGGGGTATTGCTGAAGCATTCAGATGCTAATCTGGTCTGTGACATTAAGGCTACGGCTCTAAGTAGGTAAATTCAGGTAGTTGTACCTTTGTGTACACTTCTAATGTCAATCAGAGAATGGTAGCAATTACCTGTAAATTGAGTATTACTGGAAAAAGAGACATGTCAAAGCTTTTCATCTTGTACTCATCAGGACACTTACAAGATTACCAATATAAGAGGAAAACAACAATTTATACTGTATGAGAAGAGAGACCTGTAAATTTCAGGCTTCAGTTAATGACCTGACTTATTTTTTGGTTATGCACCTAACATCTGATGCCAGGTGTGTGACAGTCACAAAGCGTTTTTTAATAAGTTAGCAGATCTCCCATGTGTTCCTCTAGGTGAGTTGGAGAATACACTGTTTTCCAATAATTGGGGTATTATGCCACATAGTGTATTGTACTGTCAGGACCACTGCTGCTTTCCTTGCTATTCATTTTGTACATTCCCTTACCCTTCAATTGTAATTTACTGCTGTTTTGGTTTGAACCAGTCACTGAAGAGTGACAGGAAATGAACATGATGCTTATAAGAAATGCGTGTTGCACACACATTTTAATATAGTATAGATATTGATAAATGTGTGTGTTTGAAACTCAAAAGGCGTACATAGAATGTTTTGTTTTAATCTGACATTAGTGCCCCCTCAACACTCACTAAAACTCTAAGCGGACTCAAAAAGGAATGAAAAATCTGGGAATGGTTGAATGTTCTAAAATGACTAATATTCTGATCAGGCTGTAATGTCTTACATTGTCCAACTTTGTTGCTCACTTTATAACCACTGGTGGTGTTGTGCCAATTGAATACAATGCTGTAGCAACTCCATGCTGCTACAGCTCCCTAACACGGTCTGTTGCACTCATCTGAAAGTCACAGATCTCAACTTTGTGAGATCTGTTGCAAAATGCTGTTCCTGCTGAGAGGGCACAAGGCTACTCAAACTGGTCCAGTTGGGACTGATTATCCCAGAAGCTCTTGATTATTGGAGCTGTGTTAATGCTGTACAAGCCTTGTACCAGAAGACATTCACTTTCACTCGCTGTGGGAACAAAGTATTTTTAATAATTTCTAGTGTACGTCTTGTCTCTAAGCTACACAGATATGTGGCCAAGCAACAATTGGGAATGTGTTGCACAGACAAACAGGCTGTGCAAAAGAAGCATGTTCCCTTTCCAATGCAATGCATGCAAGACCATGTGGCAATCTTATGGGGCTGTGCAGTGCAATAAATGGGCCGCACACAACAAAGAGAAATGAGAGGGAACGTTGTTCAGGAGCATGGTTGTCATATTTAGTTACGAATGTGGCCTGTCCCTTCTCACTGGGGTGACTGAGATTCCACAAGGGGACTCTTTTGGAGTCCTTTAATCTTTTGGAATTCAGTCTACTGGTAGGATCACTTGCTTCCATAGGGCCACCTAGGTACTGATGGGATTGGTGGGCATGCGCGATACGAACACTGATCCATTGTCCCCCACCCACTGAGAGTTCTTGCCGTGGGGAAGTGACAGAACTAGGAGAATGTGAATAACTAGCTGTTCGTAAATGCAGGTGCCACAGAGGGCAATTGCAACCGCTTGTAACCATCTGGCTCTGGGTTAGAAAAGCTCTTTAACCGTTCTGTATAATATGTTAGAAGTTTCTCACCTAATACATCCACTTTTCACAACTTCTGCCATCACACTTAACTGTCTCAAAATAAAACAGCAGCAAATCAGAACTGAAGAGGTAGAGAATGTATGAATCAAAATTAAAAGAAACAACGAGAAAACAGCTCATAAGAAACTACTAAGTACTTAGCTAAACAATCCTGAATAAACTGTCAAGGGAACATAGATTCAAGATAAGTGGCAGAAGGTGTAGGGAGAACATGAGGAAGAACTTTCTTACGCAGAGGGTAGTGGGTGTCTGGAATTCGCTGCCCAAGTAGGTGGTAGAGGCAGAAACTCTAAACTCTTTTAAAAAGTACCTGGATCTGCACCTTAAGTGCTGTAAGCTGCAGGGCTATGGGCCGGGTGCAGGAAGGTGGGATTAGAAAGGGCACCTGGGTGTCCAGGGGGCTGGCATGGACAAGATGGGCCGAATGGCCTCCTTCTGTGCTGTAACTTTTCTATGGTTCTATGGAACCTATCAATAAAAACAAAAATGAACCAAACGAATCATTTATAAGGTTTTTTGAAAAAGCAGTCCATCTCATTACTCACTAACTAAAGGTTAATGTCCAAGATAAGGCTTAAAACATTATATAACTGACTTATTTCACAGTAACATGATTAAATGTATCCATACGAACATAAGAAATAGGAGCAGGAGTAGGCCACTCAGCCCCTTGAGTCTACTTCACCATTCAATAAGATCATGGCTGATCTGATTGTGACCATAACTCCACTTTTCTGCCTGTCCCCCATAACACTTGACTCCCTTCTCATTCAAAAACGTGTCTAATTTAGCCTTGAATATATTCAGTGACCTAGTCCCTACTGCTCTCTGGGGAAGAGAATTCCAAATACTAACAATCCTCTGAGAGAAGAAATTCCTTCTCATCTCCATCTTAAATGGGAAACTCCTTATTTTTAAAATGTGCCTCCTTGTTCTAGATTCCCCTGTCAACATCCATCCTGTCAAGCCCCCTCAGAATCTTCTATGTTTCAATAAGATTACTTCCCATTCTTCTAGACTGCAATGAGTATCCACTCTGCTCAACCTTTCTTCATAAGACAAACCACTCATCCCAGGTCTCAGCCTAGTGAACCTTCTCTGAACTGCCTTCAATCCAGGTATATTCCTCCTTACATAAGGTGACTCAAACTGTACTCTTGGTGTGAATCCATTCAGTTGCTTTTTGTATCTTTTATTGCAATTGTTTTTACTTGCAGGTCTTCACATTTCTGAAAGCCTTATGCTAAACTTGGTATTTTGGTCAAGTATTGACTCCAGATCACTCAGTATGAATCTATGCAATGTGCACATGTTTCCAGGATGCTTCAGTAGCATTTAGTTAGCCTGGCTGCTCAAATGTTTCTCCTCAATTTTCAGTATGCTTGACTTATTTGTTTTTCAAAATAATTTGAAGAAAAACTTGTGGATAGGTTTCCAAGCCTATATTTAAGTAAAGCCTTTATTGCATATTTTCTTTTAAGGTAGTGTACATATGTGCATGTGCTTGGGTTGTGGGGTGTCGATGTATGAGAAGATAAAAGAATCCATTTTAAAAAAGACCCCATTTTACACACTTATTGTCAATTTGTTTATGTTTGAATAACCTTATTAATTATTCTCTGAAAAATTCAAATCTTGTCTCTGTGCATAACAGTATTTCAGTTTACAGTTGTGGCAATGATCTGAAGATACATTGCATGATGAGCTTGAGTAGGTTTTCAACTAAACTTTTAAATAAAAACTATTTGTTGCAAAATTTGGATTCCTAGTGCTGCTGGAGAAAGAGGATGATGGCCATCCAAGTGGGGCACACTGCATCTCCAGCCACATCTGGCATGGCCTGTGTGGTGCCTCATGCTGGGAAGGGCGCTAACGTTGGCCTGTGTGCACCAGAGGCATCTGAACTGGTTCTGCCATGATGTCGCTCAGCCCTGTTGGCTGATGTGACACTCAACTTCCGAAATTGGACCACAAGGGAGATAGAGCAGAGGCTGCGGACATATCAAGCTCTGCACAATGCCCTCTGCCAACTTGAAGTCAGTCTCCTCTATGCTCCTTAACAGTAACAGGAGGCAGTATGGCAGACCAGCCAGTGCACCCAGAATTATAATGTGCATGCTCATGCTCTATCCCACCCCATTGAGATCCTCATCTGATTCCCCTGTAGCTGAACTCACCTGCAGCCTCACTGTCCAGTGAGCTGGCACACAAACTATCCTTTTCCCCCGTAGTGCGACAACAGCCAGCTCATGTCCAGTGACTCACCAGTGCAGATCCCAACTCTCTACTAGCTCTAATGTACATGCAGTGACAATACCTGAGCTGACGGCTGCATGTGTCAGATCAAGTGACTGGGCCTCTTCATCATTGCTGTTGTTTTCTCTCTTCCATTGTGTGCTGATGAGGCTGGGCAGGTGACAATTCTTGGGCATCTGAAAGTAGGAAATCCAAATTCCTTTCAACCTTGCAGTCTATCTGACTCCAATTAAATCACACAGAACCATAAACACTTGCATTTACATACTTACATACACACATTTATTAACAGAAGAAAAGATTTCAAGCACATACATAAGATTACAATTACTTAATACTATAACAGACCCCAAAATTCCTAATAAACCTGACTCCCAACTACACACCCTCTTTAAGGCAACAGTCCAAAATAGATTTTAAATTTAGATAGGCAATCCAGCAAGTTTACCACAGCACCCACTCAACAGTGGAATTCAAAGATGTTTCTCCAACTTTGGTTACTGAACACAGCAGACTTCGGCAAAAGTGGCTGGAGGCTTTTTCCCCAAGGCTGTTTTACACAGTCCTTTTAGATTTTACAAGTCCCCCAACATAACCTTCCATTCTTCTTCATATATGTTTCTCTCTCTTTAATCTGTAAGTTCCATTGTTCTGTATGCCTTTAGAAATGTACTTTTCCCATAATATAAAAATCTTTCACGTTGCCAATATGGTCAGTACCTTTGGGAAAAACAAACATGCTGCTCGGCCTTGCTTATCTTGTTAGTTGTTAACCACCTATCATCCTGTTGAAATCTAAACAACCCCTTCACTTATCTAAAAATGCTAACTTCCTTCACACCCTACATGCTGCACTCATCCATGTTTACTCATTAGCTTTTCAAATGCCTTTTACACTCAACCTCCTTTGATAACTTCAACCTTGCAGTCTATCTGACTCCAATTCAATTAAATCACACAGACAGAACCATACATACTCTCACTCATTAACCTACTTTACAATAAACCTCGATAGTATTATGAAAAATGATAGTTTCATGACACCTGCAGGAGGGAGAAGAATGTCAGTGATTGTGTAAGCATGTGTTTGGGTGATGTGTTGTGTTGTCACAGGTGAATAGCTGGAAGTACGTGGAAATGGTGGGAGCTATGTATGAGGCATCATAAGAATGTGTGAGGATGGAGTAGTGTATCTCGTTATATTAGGCGTGTAGCTTGATTGCTCGGGATTGGTGCTGAGTGAGTGATGGAGTTGTGAGACATTGAGCAGGGTGAGAGGCTGGTGGGTAGGAAATATCATATGAAGATGCATTCACTGATCTTGACCACCCATGTGAGGTCATTTCAAATGGAAATGAGATAAGCACCTGAAGATAGAAAATTTGCAGGGATATGGGAAGAGGGCAGGGAGCTGGATCTGCTGTGCTGTCCTTGTGGAGAGCTGGCATGGACAGGATGGGCCAAATGGCCTCTTTCTGTGTTGTAACTATTCTATGATTCTGTGATTATGCATCTTGTGGAACTGCCGCCAGGTCTTTGGAGTCAGATGCTGGCAATTGATCTCTCTGGCCACATGCTCCCACTCCCTTCTGAAGGTGGTCCTTGAAGGCCTCCGACCCCTGGTGGAATCATGGCATGTCTCCTTCTGTCCATCCCCACCACTAAGGCCTCCAGTGCGGCGTCCATGAACCTGAAGCTCTCTGCCCTGCTATTCCATTCCCTTCTTCAGAACTGCAGCAATATCATTCAGTAGTAGCTTCCTATAATTCTGTGCAGCTTGCCTTTTAAGAGGCACAGACTACTGCCTTTAACAATAGAAAGGCTGGCCACCCCATGTGCTATTACCATCGCCCCCTGCTGAGTGATCAGCTAGCCAGCAGCTCGAGCCCCCCCCCCCCGGATCGATGCTACAATCGGGTAAATCTGGAGGGTAGCATTTGCATTCTGCCTACTTCCACCTCAACGGTTGTGGGTTGGTTGCAAATTTCTAGCCCATTATCTTTGTTTTGACTTTGGAAAGAGTGTAAAATTGGGACAGCGAGATGGGATGCAGAAAAATTTTAATTCAAGTTTATTCTTTTCACAAAAAGAAAATGAACTGAATCTTGTCAGCTTCTTGGGCAAACAGATTTTGTTTATCAACGCCTGTATTTTGTAGATAATTAGAAAACATAAGCCTTCTAATTGGTGATATCTGCATATGTGAAAGCGAGAGATACAGACAGCAGTATGGATATATTCCAGACCCAATCACAAAACGCTGAATTCGCAGTTTGCAGAGAACTCTGGCAACCAGTGTTGTCAGAACCTTTCTCCTGCAGATGCTCCAGGCTAATGCCCACCCTCTTTCTTTGATACCGCCAGAATCCAGAAGCCCAAAGTGAGTCAGACCCCACATTTTAAAAATATTCATCCTTGGGATGTGGACGCCGCTGGAAAGACCAGTATTTGTTGCCCATCACTAATTGCCCATGTGGTGTAGGTACACCCATAGTGCTGTTAGGAAGGGAGTTCCAGGATTTTGACCCAGTGACAGTGAAGGAATGGTGATATATTTCCAAGTCAGGATGGTGAGTGACTTGGAAGAGAACTTCCAGGTGGTGGTGTTGCCAGAAGTCTGCTGCCTTTTGTCCTAGGTGGTAGAGTTCATAGGTTTGGAAGGTGCTGCTCCAAGGAGCTTTGGCGAGTTACAGTCCACACTTCCAGTTCTTCTAAGCCGCAGGATTTCCATCCACCCTCATCCATGTGCTTCCAAGCTCAAGAATCGCGATCTCATTGCTTCCAAATCCCAGGACCATCTCCCCAACACTGCCAAAGCTCCGAACTGTGTCCAGTTAAGCCAAACCTGATCCTACCTTTCCAGTGCTAATAATAAGTATCTGTATGGTCGAAGTTCAAATTTAAATATATATAGGCAAAGAAAGCCACATGAAATAAAGGGCACCTATTTACAGTTTTTGTTGAATTATGTAGCTTTGTTCATTATTTCTATCTCCAAATCATGAGAAAAATCTTCGAATACCCGATAATAAAAATGGAATTTGATTTATCCAGTCACCAAGTCAGGGCCTTGAAAAAACATGATACAGCAGTCAAATTGCAATATAACACTGTACCCTCCAAACGACGGTGATCAACGGCACACAAGCTCTCCTTGTGGAATAATTAGAAGCGTCGTGCCTAGTGTGTGCCTGTGGCACTCCAAATGTCTCACTATGTTACAGATAAAAATACTAGAAAGAAAGAAGGCCAGGCTTGTTGCCTTGACTTGTTCTAAACTGGAGCCTGAAATTTGCAACCAATTTACTCCAAATTGACGCCAGTGGTATAACAGCAGCTAAAATTAGTTGGATTCTTGTGTGGAGTCCTTGATCAGTGGTCTTCAATAAGCAAGTCAGGCTAGCAGTTAAACAGCAGAATTGGGCTGCAGACTCTACCATAGTCATGAACAATGCCATGGGATTTCTAATAGATCACTGCTATGTTTGGAATCATCTTCACTACTTTCTTTCCTTTACAGCTCGTCTGTATTGAGCGCTCTGGTGCCGAGCAGTATAAACATGGAAATCAACTGCACTAAACTTGCACCTCTTTTCACCAGACTGTAAGTATAATTGGTCTTGAACTGTTTTCTGACCCTTGTGTCTGCTTCTTTCAAGTTGAAATAAGGATATCTTGCATGTGGGACCTTTTTTTTAAAAGAAGTCTCAAAGCGAGAATTGAAAGAAATAGCAGATTAGTTGGTTCCAAACTGAGCATTGAGGGGAATGGCTGTGGGAGTTTGGTGAGCTTAACAGCATGCTATAGAGCTGGCTTAACTTTTATAGAAACACCAGCCAAACTATGAGGCTGCCTATGGTAGATTAGAGAATACACTATTTTGTAAACACAAGCAAATTATATCATATAAAGCATAATGTAGGATTCAGCCGTTAAATTGTCGCAGTGTGTAACTTCTTGTGCCCGCCTTAAGGCTGCAACATTTAATGACTCATGTCAGTTAGAAGCTTGTTTGCTGCTTGGGGTGGGGGTGGGGTGGTTGTGGGGTAGGGGATTTTTGCTAAAGGTTGGAAATGCCTGGCTCTGTTCTTATTTCTTTTAAAGATAGTTTTATATTTGTAACATAGAACATCTGTAGTGAGATTTCTCGGTCTTCATTTGCTCCCACAATGGCCCAGAATTTGCTGCTGTTTGTGTATAATTGATAGAGCCACTCAGGTGATAATGTAGAGCAGCATTTATAGATTTAGTTTTGAAAGAGCAGTTTTTGACCAGTGAAGTATGTATTTTGTTGCAGGTTTCCATCCACCGATTCCTCAATTTACTTTGCCAGACTCTACACCGAAGCCTTGCTGGTGAACTTGCCGACACCTGATTTCAGCATGCCCTACAATGTCATTTGCCTGACCTGCACCGTGGTAGCAGTTGGCTATGGCTCCTTCTACAATCTTCTCACAAGGACCTTCCAGATCGTTGAGCCCAGCGGTGGGGTGGCAAAGAGGATTGCTAACGTGATCCGCAGACTGCGTGGGGTCCCACCCATCTGAAATTGCCACGCTTAACTAAGATAGGGGCACAGGAAAAGCGCACATCAAAACCAGTGGCTGCTTCTGAGTTGGGTTAACTGCATTTTAATGGCGCATTGGTTTCACAGGGCTTTTCAGTTGGGACAAATTGGGAACTGATGCTCCTCCCAAGCCCAAGTTAATTTAGTGCCTGAACTTGCAGATTAGTAACTGGAAATCTTTGACGTACTCTACAACCTACTGTATTAACCAGGTCAGACACTGTGAACCTGTTTGTTGTGAAGTGTGGGTGATGCCAGTTGAAGGATTGGTAGCATGTGTGGGTGACATGGACAGAATGCTTTTTTGTCTATGGACAGTGAGAGAAACAAAGGCCACTCCTAAGTGATAAACTGAGATATATGGTGTGCTTGAATTACAGAGAATTATATTCATCTGGTATCATATTAAATGTGTTTAAACCCCTGTTTTAAAAAAAAAACAGCCTTCTTAATTCCACTTATTCATTTTGGGCGTCAGTTTTACAAATGATTGGTACCAGGAGGGTGGCGGCGGGGTGGTGGGTGGGTGGAGGATGTCTTCACGCACCATTTAGCGGCACACTGTTCACGACTTGCTGTGCACAAGCTTGTCTCCCTGCTGATAGCTCCTCCACCCACCCACCCCCACCTCGCTCACTTCGTTCCATCAGCCTTCCTGTGATTTGAATTTAGGGCTGGGCAACCTGACAGACCCAACAGGCACCTCCACAGAGCCCTTTGGTCAGTCACACTGCAAATGGAACTCTAGCCTCCTTGTTATTACAGAGGAGCTTACAACAGACTTCCAACTCAAAACAAGTTGCAAAGTTGTCTCTGATTAGTCCTTTTTAAGCACTGACCATGATAGCAATGAAGTTTTAAGATTGGATTGGATTCTTTCACTGGTAGCAAGCTCCTGAAAAGCTTGTGCACAGGTTTAGATGTCATAGTTTTTAAGTTTATAGTTCACATTTTAAAGTAGCATTTGCGGGGCTCATTTATGCTCCTCCATTTCACTATCTGATCTCCATCTTGAGCATGAGGGGCTCCTGTTCCAGTCCATAAACCTAGACTTCAGCACTGAATTACACATACCTTTCCTTCAATTCCCAATCCTTATCCTTAGCTGGGAAAGGGCACAAAGTCTTGTTTCAGATCACTTTCTGCCGCTTGAGGGATTCTAGAACCCTCATTTCAAACCTTTACGTCTCTGCCTTTAACTAACTCTGTCTCCATGTCCAGCCACAGGCTCCTCATATGTTGGTGAGGAGCTCATTCTCCAGATCCAGTCTTGGGCCTTCTCCCTTGTACCGAGGAACTCAATTTCCTCACTTCTAATCTTGGGCTCCTATTTTCAATCAACGGTAGATTAAGTTGTGGAACGAAGTGAAATTTTATCTTTAAAATAGAGCTCACTAAGATATGACATGGATTACAATCTCCACTGAAGATTATGACATTGGTGTGAAGACTTTTTCTCACTGAAATTACAATAATATCCAGACATTTCTATCATTCATGTCTTTTGTTCTATGGTGGGTAATGGGATTGAAGCCGCTCAAAATTGAGGTGAATGTCATGAAGAGGCATGCGTTGTACTCCTGAAAACTCTCCTCAATCATGAGTTAATCCATTAAATAAAATTTGTCTGTCCCCTTTCTCTTCCTGGTACTGTCCCTATTTCAATCTGTGAGTTGCTTTTATTAATTTACAAATGTCATTAGTAAACTGCCTGTGAAAATTATTGCGTGATACGCAAATTGAGGGGAGCCAAATGGATAATTGTAGTCCTCGGGGATTATGAGTTCAAAGTGATTCATATCCTAAATGAGCATTGTGAAAACTAAGCAGAATGTTGGGATTGATTTTTTTAAAGTGTAATATGGTTTAGAAAGGCAGGACTTCCAGAAATCCAATCTACAACAACAGCAGATTGCATTTATGTAGTGCTTTAATGTAGGAATTGTCCCAAGATGCATCACAGCGAAGACATAGATGCGGAGTAGGGCAGGGTTTGCAAGCTGTGGTAGATGGTGTAGAAGACCAAAAGCATGGCCAAATCAGCTTTTACAAGTTAGAAAAGTTGAATTAAGCCAGAGAGGTTTAGGAAGGGTGTTCCCGAGGATATGGCCAAGATTACTGAAGTCTTTGACCAAGCAATGGCTCAGTGAAAGCACTTGCTTCTGAGTCAGAGGTTGTGGGATTAAGCAGCGATGTGAGTGCAAAACCTAGGCTGATGATTCAGTGCAGCACTGAGGGAGTGCCATTACCCATATTAAACTGAGGGTCCATCTGCCCTCTCAGGTGGATGTAAAAGACCTCGTGGTACAATTTCAAGAAGGGCAAAGGATCTCTTCTCTGATGTCCTGACAAGTATTTATCCTTAATCAACATCTTTAAGACAAATTATCTGGTGTTATTGCTGTTTATGGGACTGTGCTATGTACAAATTGGCTGCTGCATTTCCTACATCAGAATTGTACTTCAGAAGTACTTTATTAGCTGTAAAGCTAATTCCTCAGGGTAGTGTCCTAGGCCCAACCATGTTCAGCTGCTTCAATGACCTTCCTTCCATCATAAGGTCAAAAGTGGGGATGTTCGCTGATGATTGCACAATGTTCAGCACCTTTCACGACTCCTCAGATACTGAAGCAGTCCATGTCCAAATGTAGCATAACATGGACAATATCCAGGCTTGGGCTGACAAGTGGCAAGTAACACTTGCGCCACACAAATGCCAGCATCTCCAACAAGGGAGAATCTAACCATTGCCAGCATCTCCAACAAGGGAGAGTCTAACCATTGCCACTTGACATTCAATGGCATCACCATTTCTGAATCTCCCACCATCAACATCCTGGGATAACCATTGACCAGAAACTGAACTGGACTAGTCATATAAATACTGTGGCTACAAGAACAGGTCAAAGGCTAAGAATCCAGCGGCGAATAACTCATGTCCTGACTCCCCTGTCCACCATCTACAAGACACAAGTCAGGAGTGTGATGGAATACTCTCCACTTGCCTGGATGAGTGCAGCTCCAATAGCACTCAAGAAGCTTAACGCCATCCTGGATGAAGCAGCTCACTTGTTTGGCACCCCATCCACAAACATTCACTCCCTCCACCACCGACACACTGGCAGGAGCATGTATCATCTACAAGATACACTGTAGGAACTCACCAAGGCTCCTTAGACAGCACCTTCCAAACCCACGACCACTACCATCTAGAAGGACAAGGGTAGCAGACAAAAGGGAACACCACCACCTGACAGTTCCTCTGAAGCCACTTACCATCCTGACTTGGAAATATATCGCCATTCCTTTACTGTCGCTGGGTCAAAATCCTAGAACTCCCTCCCTAACAGCACTGTGGGTGTACCTATACCACATGGACTACAGCGGTTCAA
The DNA here is from genome assembly GCF_964194155.1 of Cetorhinus maximus. Lineage (NCBI taxonomy): Eukaryota > Metazoa > Chordata > Chondrichthyes > Lamniformes > Cetorhinidae > Cetorhinus > Cetorhinus maximus. The sequence continues at coordinate 66,173,561 of NC_135891.1, read as the reverse complement.
GAAGGCAGCTCACCACCCCCTTCACGAGGGCAATTAGGGATGGGCAATAAGTACTGGCCGATCCAGCCCACATCCCGTATATGAATTTTTTAAAAATTAGCTGTAAAGCACTTTGGGACATTGTGAGGTCATGAATGATGCTATAGAAATGCAAGTCTATTTTTTTTGGGTTGGATGAAATCGGTTGGGAGGAGGTTCGTGTGGGGTATAAACACTGTTACAATCGTGGTTAGAGACCGGTAGCTTTTTAAAGTAGAAGAAATCTGAAAGCCTAGTTATTTACTGAAAGAATGAAGCCACAAAATTCCACGGTTTAAAACAAGAATTTTTTACTATACAAGAGTCAAACAAGGCAAATACCATATACTATCTTTAGTACCCTCCTATACTCTAAAACCCAGAATCAACATGTTAAACATGAATTAATGGGTGAATTGTGGTTGATTATTAACTATACACTACACATTAAATGGCAGATGGATCTAAGACAGATAGAATTGGCTCGGTCTATAGGTCGTCAAACACAGTCACAAAGTCCTTCAAAACTCTGTCTTCCTCATGAAGAATTTCAGCTCCTCTAGGATTTAGGTTGATCCCAAACCGACAGCAGCGCACAACAACCTGAGTTCGAGGGGAACAGTCTTAACCAAAAGTGGCACACATCTGCAGAATCTCTTCAACTCAGTCTGGAGAGCGTCGATCCATCAATGTAATCTTCAAGTAACAGAAACAGCTGCAGTAACTGTATTTTCCTATTCTCAGCTTCTAGATTTAGCCTCTACCACACCACTGGACTCATCAATTTCTGCTGAGCTCTGATGGCTCTCTGTGTCATTTTATGTGATTTCAACCAGGTTCAGTCTCCCCAGAAGTTTTGGTTTCTAATTCTCAGTTTACCTTTTCAGTTTCCATTTTGAATTAGGGTCTGTCTCAAAAAAATACAGCTTTGCCCACAGATTCCACCACAACTGGCGAGACCTGTTGGGCTAATTGGCCTGTTTCTGTTCTGTAATTTCTATGTAATTCTTCTTTTTGCTTCTGATGATGGCGAGAGTAGGGGTGTTGAGCCACAGGTGGTGAGAGTCAGTAAACTAAAACGAACGGGCTGAGCCGCAGGGCTGGAGGAGGTGCTACCTGGTAATAATTCCAGAAGAATTACAAATGAAATTTGAGTCCCAGGAAGAAAATAAATGTGTTGCAATGCTCAGTGATTCGTAGTTTCTCTGATGCTACAGCATTGAGTCTCTTGAATTGTTCATCTCATGAGAAAGCATGAACTGTTCAAAAAAAAAATCTTTCATGGGATAAGGGCGTCACTGGCTAGTCCAGCATTTATTGCCCACCCTAATTGCTCTTGAGAAGGTGATGGTGAGCTGCAGGTGCACCCACAGTGCTATTACGGAGGGAGTTTCAGGATTTTGACCCAGTGACGGTGAAGGAACAGCAATATAGTTAAAAGTCAGGATGGGGTGGGGCTTGGAGAGGAACTTAGAGGTGGTGGTGGTCCCATGCATCTGCTGCCCTTGTCCTTCTAGGTGGTAGAGGTTGCAGGTTTGGAAGGTGAACAGCCATTCTGTTAGAAAAGAGCGGGGAGTTCTCAGTAATGTGCTGGGCAATATTTATCCCTCAAACACCATCATGAAAACGGATTATCTGTTCACTGCTGTTTGTGGGAGCTTGCTGGGTGTAAATTGGCCACCATGTTTCCTACGTTACAACAGTGACTCCACTTCACATGCATTTCATGGTTGTGAAGCACTTTGGGACGTCCTGAGGTCATAAAAAGACGCTATATAAATGCACATTTTGTCTTTCCTCTTGCTGCTTTCGTCGTGGAAAAAAATCTTATCATGTACTTATCCTGTAACTCATTGTTACTTTATTTTCACCTTTGTTTTCTTCAAATCATTATGAACAATTCACCAACAATAAAGTTTTCAAGCTTTAATTAAGCCAAAAGTTGCACTATTCCCATGCAGGAACAATGACACCATTTAAAAAATAGAAACATACATTGGTCAGTGCAGCTTTATTTATCCTCCAGTATGAAAAGAGAAAAAGACTTGTATTTATATAGCCCTTTCAACAATCTCAAGACATCCGAAGTATTTTATTGTCAGTGAAATACTTTTGAACTATTGTAGCTCATGTAATGTAGAATAGGACCTGATCCAATTTTAGGCAATGCACTGACGGGTGACATTCCATCCATTCACCAGAAGCAAAGGCCAAGCACTTCATGGCTGCTTTTGCACAATTGTAGCATCGGGTTGAACCTCTGAATTAATATGTAGCATGTTCTGTGACCTTGGTTAAAGAGTACCACAGTGGTTCTTGTCCTTCTGTTCTGAGCTTCCATCTCCAATTGTCTGGATTTGGCAAGTTTGGGCCAGGGACAAAGGCACGAGCCCTCTCTGAGGTTAGTTCTTTTAATGTTCTGCAAAATGCTGCCTTGGTTCTAAGAATGATCTACACATTACATGCTGTGTTTCAAAAGCTACCTCCTGGCTTGATTAAAGAAAGAAAGATTTGCATTTATAGAGTACCTTTAACCAGTGCAGCACATACCAATAAAATGCTATTGTAATGTAGTTACTGTTGTAGGAAATGTAACAGCTAATTCATTTACAGCCAGCTCCCACAAACAATGAGATAGTGACCAGATAAATTTTTTTAACAATGTTGTTTGAAGGGTATTTTTTAATGAAGTTGTTTGAGAGATGAATATTGATTAGGGCACTAGGGAAAACTGACCAGCTCTTCTTTTACATTGGTTCTTTTATGTTCACCCAAGAGAACTGACAGGGCCTCAATTTAAATGTCAGCGAAAAGCCAGAGCTGTAAGGAAGTAAATTATTTTTATCAATCTCTCATGACCAGAGCATTAACGCTCACTCCTTCCATTTAACCCAGACCTGATACCCACCATATCAAGGCCCTCTAACAGGACACAGGTACTTCTGTTACATCACTAAAACTATGAAGACCAACAGTCTTGCTCGAACAGGTTAATCTTGATTTCACAAGTGGTTGCATTACTGATGACTATCACTCTTGTGCAAAACCATGTTCCTGTTTTGCTCAGTTACGTTTCCCAGTGGCTACGACTTGGGAGGGAGAAAGCTGCTGAGTTTTCGTCGTGGGGAACTTGAGATGGTTGTGGTGGTGGTGACCTGACTATAGGCTGCTGGAATCAACTCCAGCTATCTGTAGGCACGAACCAAGCTGGCCGGGGAACAGGTACGCAGTCATCCTGAGAGAGCTTCCTCATGAAGCCAGTGCCACTCTTGGTCAGGTTTAGCTTCAGCACTCTCACTACTCTGTGAGATCAGAGTCCAGGCCTGTTGGGAGACTCCTGAAGTCCCTATTCATGCTCTCATTCAGGATTTAATGCTGGACCCTGGAGCCAAGATGGAACCACTGAGCTTCTACCAAACCTTTCAGAGCTGCCACCAGAGACTCTGTCACTGTGACTCACTCTGCATTGCTTATGGAAGTGACTCCATGACTGACTACATGATTGCTGCCATGCATGAAGACAGCGCATACGTTGGAACTGGACTGTGCTTGAACCTACACACGTGAGCTGGGTGCATCTCCACATGCAGACCTTTCTAACCCACATGCAGCATTGTGTGCAGTTTCAGTCTCTGGGCTAAAAGTTTAAGGTTGAGTGGCAGCTCCCGTTGTTCAGAGCTAAGCTCTTTGGCCGGAATCTTGTGCTCTCACTGGTGGCAAACTTCGGGTTGGGCAGGACGTGTACTTAGCCTGGATGGTGATATACCCAAAACCCACAGCTTACCCACCTCCACCCAATTGAAGTTCTAGGCAGGGAAAGCCCATCCAATCTTCCTGCCCCGCTGCCAATTGAGTCCCTTAAGTGGCCAATTAATGACTATTTAATTGGCCTCATCCGGCCTCTGCTGGTATTAACCCAGCAGCAAGCGGGCCTGTTGCCAAGCGTCGTGCATGACAGCTGCTACCCTGCAGGCAGGTTGCCACGGGGTGGGATCTCTCGATCAAAGGCACTCAATGCCTGATCGAGGGTCTGGACATCGGGAAGTGGGGGGCCTGCTGAGACCCACCCCCTGCTCTTGCTTCCGAACCCCCCTGCAACCCTCTCCCTATGAAATCCCTGCCCCTATTTAAACTGATTTTCCAACCTAAGCTGAAAATACCCAATTCTGGTGAATTCAGATTTGATGTTCAAGCCAGCACTCAATATTCAAATAAATAACAAAGCATTTATAATTTTATTTTAATCCACAAAACAACTTTGCATTTACATCTGTAACATAGTAAAACATCCCACAATGCTTCACAGGAATATTATCAAACAAAAGTTGACACTGAACCACAGGAGGAGATATTAGGGCGAATGGCCAAAAGGTTGGACAAAGAGATAGGTTTTAAGGAACGTCTCAAAGGAGAAGTAGAGAAGTGGTGAGGTTTAGGGATGAAATCCAGAGCTTGGGACCTTGGCAGCTGAAGGCACGGCTCCCAATAGTGAAGCGATTAAAATCTGAGAATGTACAAGAGGACAGAATTAGAGGAATGCAGAGATCTCAGCGAGTTGTAGAGTTGGAGAAGGTTTTAAAGATAGGGAGAAGTGAAGTCATGGAGGGATTTGAACACAAGGAGAAATATTTTCCCCCCGTTGTGGGGGAAGTGCGGGAGTGGGCGTGCCCCTGATCGGCGGCCCCAATCGGGAGCGCTCCGCCATTTTACGTGGGCAGGCCACACTCCCTGTGCGGGCCTGTTGAGGGGGGTGGGGGGGCGGGGGGTGGGGGGGTGTGATGGGGGGGGTGGAGATTCCCTCAGCTGGGAGTGCGCTCTTTTGCGCATGTGTGCAAAAGAGCGCACAGATCTCCCTGAGGTTAAGTGCTGCCTCAGGGAGATCGGCTCTGAATTAAAATTTGCAACCCAAATGATGGAAAAATTTCCCTGGCATGTCCTGTGAGTTGGGACACGTCCATAACTTTTATTGAAACCTTTATTAAAAATTTAAATACCCTCATGAAACCTCATCCCGCCCGTGGATGAGGTTTCATGCTTTTTCTGAAGCCTGCCAGGACTCCCGGCCTGCCCGCCAACCTTAAGGTTGGACGGGTAGGTCCACTAATGACTTTAATTAGTTTCTCAATGGCCTCAATAGGCCATTGACAGGTCAGCCGGTGCGCAGCTGACTCGGCTGCGCCCCCACCGACCTGAAAATGGAAATGACGTGGGGTGATGTCGGGAGTTCCACCCGACGTCATCCCGTATCATTTTACGCATCAGCGAGCAAGCCCCGCCCCCGCTCGCCGACCGGAAGATCCTGCCCAAGGTTATCTCAAACCTCTGGCCCTTCTCTCTCATCTTGCTGTATGCCATATTACCACGAACACATTACATCATGTAGGCCCCTTTCTACTGAAACTCATATGTGAACTGTGCTCTTTAATAACCCACTTTGAATCTCTCCATCTTTTCCTCCTCTAATTGCACCTCACGAAGTAGTAGCAGAGGCAGAGGCAGACCCCTGTATTGACTCTGTCATCACATTCACCCCAGCCCAAGGACCAGCACAGAGACATCTTCCCAATGGGAATAAGAGAGTCAGAGTGGGAATGCATTGCGTGAAGCACAGAGCGTGAGTGAGCAGGAACAGCTGGGGTTGGGTGATGAGATGGATGTTGCTGACTGGAGGGTCAGGCAGCATCACTCCATGATTGGGTATCCGGGGATCCATATTTCAGGGGCACTACTTTTAAAAGGAGTTTGGTTACAAAGCACCAGGTCCATGTGCAGACCCTGGGAAATATGTCAGGTAACCTCCTGCTGTTGGTGTGTTAAGTGAAGGAGTCCTCTACCTGTGTGAGTTATGCACAACACTGCTGTTCACATTGGAGCAATGACAATATCAAGAAGATTTGTACCCTGAGGACCCTCCATGTCCTCAGAATGCTGGCATAGCAACCTGGGGCACCAGACTGCAGAAGGCTGTCTTTCCTGGGCTCCAAGTAATTGGGACCAGGAATACAGGAAAGGATTTCAGAGGGTTTCACTAAACTCATTGGTATCTCCTTTCCACTAGCCCAGTGGTCATGTAGAGGTAGTGCCCATTATTGGGTGGCATGACTGGAATGGAAAATGGTGATTCCAATCTCTCAGGAGCAGGACACAATGCCTGCACATGTGGCTGAAAGAGTGCAGGGCAAGGATGCCACACAAGAGATGTAGTCTACAACATGACCTTCTCAATATTTAACTGCTGTGAGGTTAGGATCAGTAACTTCCTAGAGGCTTACGTAAGTAAGCAACAGCCAGCACCTCTTGCTTGGCATCATTCAGGGCAGAGAGTCCCAAAGGTTTTCCTTGCTGAACTTCCCTTCACCCCTTCCCATAGCTTTCTATCCATTAAGTTAATAAAGTTGCCTTCATAAAATTTACTCTGTGCGTCATCTCTAAGTTGTGAGAAAAACATTTGGACAGCGGCAACATACAGCTTATCACCAGCAATGCTTGAGATCAACGTTCCCTCTAAGCTGTGCAGCAACACAAAGGTTCCCATGCAGGCCACACAGACATTGGCCTCAAGTTACCACGTGCGCACAGCCATGCAAAAAAAATTAAAGGGTCTGTGCACTTAAAATCGCTCGCACTCTACAAAATAAATTACAGGGTACATTGCTTGGGATCTTCACTGGACTGCAACATGGAATGATCCCAGACACCTAAAGGCTTGACTGTAGTGTCCTGTATGATGGCTGTGGTCACTGCATGGATCTCATTCTAGCCCTGTTCAGCTGGTGTCCTATGAAAGCCATAGAAAGTTGCAGAGAATCATCTTGAACTGTAAACATTACACAGGCACTTAGCTTTTAAAAAAGTTATTCTTGTGATGTGGCACGGGCTGGCCAGGCCATCTTTTATTGCCCATCCCTAGTTATTTTTGAGACAGTGCAGTCCGTGCAGTGAAGGTACTCTTACTTTGGTAGTTCCAATATTTTAATACAGAGCCGATGAATGAATGGTGATAAATGTCCAAGTCGGAATGTTTCATGACTTAATGTGTTGGTCCCATACACTTGCTACCCTTGTCCTTAAGTGGTGCAGGTCACAGGTTTAGGAAATACCTTTAGGAGTTGCTGTAGTGCTTTGTGTGGATGGTACACACTACAGCTACAGTACAGCAGCAGTGGCAGGAATGGATAAGTAAACATTGGATGGGCAATGAGTTGGAAATGTGGACTTCCTTAAAATAAAGACATTATGGCAGCTGTCTGGAACGTAAGCATTCAATTGCATGACGTTATGCTGTTGGATGCAAATGAGCTGCATATTAAGAGTAGCTTTCTTTCCTGTTGATGTAGTTGCAGCCAATGATGAAAGAATAATGCATGGCTGTGTGTGACTCCTCAGACCTTGGATTATGGTGCCATTTGGTACAATAACAATGACCTGTGAGATGGTGCCAATTGTTTAGGGAAAACAGATGAAGTTGCTTATGTTCAAAGAATTCTAAATGAAAGTCTTTCTTTTCTTTGTATTGGTGCACACTTATCAGCCTTTTGTTATAAATGTCTCCAAAGGCACAGAACTAAGGATAATTGTGGCCTTAACAGCTATTGGAGGAGCAATGCACATGATGGAGGTGATCTCCAGGACTTTTGTAATAGGTGTCAGTCATGGCTCAGTGATCGCACACTCATTACTGAGTTGGAAGGGTTGTCCAATGATGAGAGGTTGAGCAGAATGGGCCTGTACTCGCTGGAGTTTATAAGGATGAAAGGTGATCTCAGTGAAACATTTAAGGTTCTGAGGGGGCTTGACAAGATAGTCACTGAGAGATTGTTTCCCTTGACTGGAGAGTCTAGAACTAGGGGGTATAGTATCAGGATAAGGGGTTGAGCATTTAAGACAGAGATGAAAAGAAATTTCTTCATTCAGAGGATTGTGAAGCTTTGGAAATCAGAGGGCAGTGGATGCTCAGTGGATTGAATATATTCATGGTTGAGATAGATGGGTTTCTGGTCTTGGGGGGAAATCAAGGAATATGGGGATTAGACAGAAAAGTGGAGTTGAGATTGAAGAGCAGTCATGATTTAGTTGACTGCAGAGCAGTCTCGAGGGACCTTATGGCCTACTCCTGCTCCTATTTCTTATATTCTTATGGGTTCAAGTCCTGTTCCATAGATGAGCACAAAATCTAGGCTGACACTCCAGTTCAGTATTGAGGGAATGCTACACTGTCAGAAGCACCAACTTTTGGATGAGGTATTAAAAACCAAGGTTCCACCTGCCCTTTCTGGTGGCCAAAGAGCTCCCATGGCACTGTTTAAAGAGCAGGGAATTAATTCTTCATGGTATCCTTAAATCAGAGAATAGGATCATCGAATCTTACAGCACAGAAGGAGGCATTCAGTCTGTGCTGGCTTTTGCCCTTTGCAATCTAGTCCCACAACCCAGCATTTTCCCCACAACTCTGCAAATTAACCCAAGGGAAGTACACATTCAATTGCCTTTTTTAAGTTGTTATAGAATCTGCATCCTCAACTTTTCAGGTGTTGTATTTCAGATCTTATCAACCCTCTGTATGAAAAAAAATCTTTCTCTCCAGTTCTTTGGCCAACTATTTTTAATCCATGACCCCTGATTACTGACCCACTTACAAAGGGAAACAGTTTCTCCCTACTTGTTGTGGCAAAACTCCTCATTATTTTGAACACCTCTATTAAATTGGAAAGGCTTTGTGGACCAAGTTCCTACATAGCTCAGCTGTGGTACAGTTAGTGGTTAATCCCAGGGTCATCGTCTCAAGCCCCACATTGGGTAATGAGTTTTTTAATTTAATACTTTACTGAAGAATGTAATAAATTATGGTTAATTAACTGAACAAGAAACTTATGGACCAGGTAGTTTGTGCACAGACCTTTGGCAGATGAGGTTTGTTCCATTATGAAACATTGTAGATGACACATTCGTTAGAAGACATCAGGATTTAGCACCAAGGGAAGCAGTTATTGTTGCTGACACTGCTGCTATTTTCTCATTTGCATCTTCCCCTCTTACTCTGTCATGGTTTTGCTATCCTGGTCGATCATTTTGATACTTTTCGGGTGGAGCATGCAGTAGATGTAACACATTAACTCCTGCATCACTGAAACCACACGTGCACATGTGCAGGAAGTGCTCCCACTAGCGCTGCGGCACAAATAAATGCAATAAAGTGCCTTGGGTGTGCTGATGTTGTGAAATATGCTATATAAATGCAACGTACAATGAACCGGACATTGCTCTGTAGCCAAATGCAGGCAAGAGGTGCTTCTGCCTGAATCCTGAGGTGTGAGGGTCTCCGGAAGCACCTGCCTTACCAACATGGCCTCTGCCTGTAGCAACTGGCGGAAAGGTACATGACAGATGAGCAACAGGAGTGAAATCAATGATGAATTAAATCTGCAAAGCTTTCCCGCATTTGTGCTTGGTCACTTTAAATGCTCTTCAGACGGTTCCCAACTGTCCCTGGCACCTCCCCCACCCCCGTGTGGGTGTGAGATTACTACTGAGCGCAAACAAAGCAGACAGGTTAGAAACCGGGATGGATCACCTTCCCCTTATCATCAGCACCTCATTCAAATGTTCTCACCCTAAACACGGATTCCACTGTAGACTGTAAAATTGAGCGGGCAGGTAGGCAGGCAGAAAACAGGTAGGAATCAGCATATCTGGTGTGCACTGCACTTCCTGGACCCACCTGTCTGATATTTACCCTAAAATGGGAGAGGATGTGTTTGATTTAGTCTCTCTTCACCATTCTGCCAGGCAAATATTTTTTTGAAAAATATACTTTATTCATAAAATATCTGGAAGAACATTACAAAACATTTCAAAATCGCCATCACAAAAAGTAGAGATTCAACTTTTACACATGGATCACAAGGTGCATCAATACAATCAATGAATATTACAATCATTTCAATATGGTCATTACAGACAATCAGACAATGGCATTGGAGTTATCAACCTACATCATGTTGCACTCTGAGGTGCTTCAAAACAATTATAATACAACTAGTATTCAAAGCATAAATTCATTGTGAGCTGTACAGCCCGAGTGGTCTATACAGTTCCCAGTCCCTCGGTGCACTATGGCAGAAAGGTCTCAGACAGTGACCTTTCCCCATTGCGCCTTTGCGGCGGCTGCCCCAAGCTTTAGTGCGTCCCTCAGCACGTAGTCCTGGACCTTGGAATGTGCCAGTCTGCAGCACTCGGTTGGGGACAACTCTTTGCACTGGAAGACCAACAGGTTTCAGGCAGACCAAAGAGCGTCTTTCAATGAGTTGATGATCCTCCAGCTGCAGTTGATGTTTGTCTTGGTGTGTGTCGTTGGAAGGGTCCCCTCAATGCTTTGGATTATAATGGCAGTATCAGCTCCCTCACAGATGTCCTTGCAAGTGCTGCTGTTTGTGCACGGGCAGCCTGTGACTGAGGAACAGGCGGGGGCTCTATGCTACCAAGGTTGCCGGGCCATTCAGCAGCAGAGGAGCCTGGCCAATAACTGGAGTAGCTGGTTAATGAACTGGAAACTGCCTCCATTTAGAAAAGTGGATGACTTGACCCTGTACGAAGATGGGACTGTTGTGTGTGTTTCAAATAACAACGGTAACTTAGGGGAGATGTGGGAGGGAGTAAAATACTCTGTCCGATTAGTAGATAACTCAGTTCCTATGAGGGCTGTGTCACAGAACTGCTTGGGATGAACCTCCACAGAAACCACTGCATCTTTCTCCAGACCTTCTTTGCAAAGGCACAATCCACAAGGAGGTGAACAACGGTCTCGTCCCCACCACAGCCACCTCGAGGGCAACATGCAGAGGGGGTGAGCCTCCTGGCATGTTGGAAGGATCTGACGGGGAGAGCCTTTCTCACCACCAGCCAAGCTACATCTTGGTGCTTGTTGGAAAGTTCTGGCGATGAGGCATTCTGCCAAATGACTTTGACAGTCTGCTTGGGGAACCATCCCACAGGGTCCACCCTCTCCTTTTCCCGCAGGGCCTCTAAGACGTTACGTGCCGACCACTGCCTGATGGACTTGTGGTCAAAGGTGTTACTCTGCATAAATTTTTCCACGAGGGACAGGTGGTACAGCACGGTCCAACTACTTGGAGCGTTCCGCGGCAGCGTGGTCAGACCCATCCTTCGCAACACCGGGACAGGTAGAACCTCAGCGCGTAGTGACACTTGGTGTTTGCGTACTGAGGGTCTACGCACAGCTTGATGCAGCCGCACACAAAGGTGGCCATCAGTATGAGGGCGATGTTGGGCACGTTTTTTCCCCCCTTATCTAGAGGCTTGTACATCATGTCCCTGCGGACATGATCCATTTTCGACCTCCAGATAAAGCGAAAGATGGCTTGGGTGATCGCCGTCGCGCAGGAGTCTGGAATGGGCCATTCCTGCACCACATACAGCAACAGCGAGAGTGCCTCACACCTGATGACCAGGTTGTTACCCACAATGGAGAGGGAGTGTCGCTCCCACATGCCCAGTTTTCTTTGTACCATAGACACTCGCTCCTTCCAGTTTCTAACGCATGCCCCTGTCCCTCCGAACCATATCCCCAGCACCTTCAGGCCGTCAGCCCTGACGGTGAAGGGGCAAAGGATCGGTCAGCTCAGTTCCCAAAGAACATGGCCCCGCTCTTCCCACGATTTACCTTGGCTCCTGAGGCCAGTTCGAACTGGTCGCAGATGTGGATCAGTCTGTGCACCGACAGCGGATCTGAGTAGAAGATGGCGATATCGTCCATGTACAGGGAGGCTTTGACCTGAGCGCCTCCACTGCCTGGGATCGTCACTCCTCATGCCCGGATCCTTCCTGATGGACTCAGCAAAGGGTTCTATGCAACACACAAACAGGACAGGGGAGAGAGGGCAGCCCTGCCTGACTCCAGATTTAATAGGAAAGCTATCTGATTCCCACCCATTGATTGCGACTGCGCTACTGATGTTAGTGTAGAGCAGTTGGATCCAATTGTGAATTCCCTCCCCAAACTCCATTGCCTGGCAAATCATTTTAAACATGTCCCACCCTCTGCAGGAATGAGTTCCCTAAAGTATTTGTAAAGTTCAGTTTAGTGTCGAGTTCCCTTCCAATAAAGTAAAGGTAAAATTTAATTTTCTGGCGTATTCACATATAACCTTACATTGAACAGCATCAGCCTCCAATTCTCAAATCACATCTAACACTGTGGGGTTAGCTGACATCATTCTTCCCTTTGCTGGGAGGTTATCAGGATTGAACAGCTCTTTAAGCAGCAGTAGGCTAAACAACTGCTCATTAATCAACAGAAGTTGAGTCTCTGACCTTAGCTCTTCTGTGCTCGTTTTGTTAAAACTGCCTACAGCTGCTCATTGTTGTTTTTCTATAAAAGACTGTTAGGTAGCACTCAGCCTAATTTGGAAGGGTCCCCTCAATGCTTTGGATTATAATGGCTGTATCAGCTCCCTCACAGATGTCCTTGCAAGAGCTGCTGGCTGTGCACGGGCAGCCTGTGACTGAGGAACAGGCGTGGGCTCTGTGCTACCAGAGTTGCCGGGCCATTCAGCAGCAGAGAAGCCTGGCCAATAACTGGAGTAGCTGGTTAATGAACTGGAAACTGCCTCCATTTAGAAAAGTGGATGACTTGACCCTGTATGAAGATGGGACTGTTGTGTGTGTTTCAACTAACAATGGTAATTTAGGGGAGCTGTGGGAGGGAGTAAAATACTCTGTCCAATTAGTAGATAGTTCAGTTCCTATCTTTCAGCAAAAAGTCCTTTTTTGAGATAGGTTCCAGGGTTGTGTAGTGTTCTGGAATGTCTACACTTCTGGATTAGTACACTACTAGCCTGTTTCCCCAAGAGAGATGACTATGCTCCTTTCGGACTATGGCTACATGCTTACATTGGCGCTTTATAAAATCTGGCACCTCGAAGGTTTCACAGCATATCATAAACTGGAATCCCTATACTTGTAGAATAGAAAACCTGCAAGGAGATGGCCAGAGAGCTCTTGTAACCATGGCATTCAAAATGCTGACTGAGTTTACCATAACTACTGTCCCACTTCTCTCAAGACTTGCTTCATTGTTCAAGTGATTATTTTTGGTTACACCTTGCATGTTCCTTTACATCAGCAAGTATACTGCACAAGCCCAAATTCGCACAGGGGATGTTTTGGGAAAGCTCTTTATTGGACAGGACCTTTGCTGGAAGTTTCCTTTAACTTTCCTACCAAAGAAAGTTGTTTCTGAACTCTGCAGTAGTTTTGATAAATTATTGATGGGGTTCCTACATTACTGAAGATCTCACAGTAATAACAGTCCTTTTGTTAAGTGCCCCTCACAGATGCTCTATGAAAGTGGTGGAGAATGATCATATTATCCTTTGTGTTATCTTCTCATGGTTATCCTTTTATTGATGGTGATAAATGGGGAATTCTGTGTTATCAATCAATGATGCAGGAACAGTGATGTATGTCCAAGTCAGGATGTTGTGCCACTTGGAAGGGATTATGGACGTAATAATGTTCCCACAATATTGCTGGTCTTGTTTGCCCTTGATGGTGGAGGTTTCAGGGGTAGTAGGGGGTGAAGGTGGTTTCAAAGTCATGTTGCTGAGTTGTTGCAATGTGTCCTGTAGATTTTACACACTGCAGCCTCTGTGTGTCGGTGAGGGAGGGAGGGGGTATTGAATTCCGTCTGTCCTAGATGGTGTTGAGCTTCTTGTATTGTGGCTGCTTCCATCCAGATGAATGGTGAGTGCTCTCATACTTGAACCTTGTAAATTGGACAGAGCCTTCGAGAGCTTCAGATGCGTTAGGTAGGTCATTCATTACTACAGTGTTGTGTTCCTCCTGTACAAGAAGGTTCTTGCAAAATAATACGCCTTCTTTCACAGGCTGTTAATTAAACAGGACAAACTTATGGAACTGAGACTACAAAGTCTGCACTAAATTTGGAAATAAATTGCCTTTTATCAGTTTTAACTAGTGCTGGTGATAACCTTATAATTTGTGCAAAAGTATGAAGATTGAGAGGAAATTAAAGATTTTACCTACTCGGTAACCAAGAATGTCAGCTCTTGACCTTTGGCCACCCAAGTGCAGGGGTAGATGGGCAAGTCAGAGGACCACCTTGTGGGTCTGCTCCTGGGCGTAGCAAAGCCAGTCCATCTCCGGTCCCAGGGAAGAGTCAGTTCATGGGAGTGTGTTCATTCTAGCTGCCTGCCTTGCTCTCTCAGCTTTGTCCATGCATGAGAGGCACTAGAGAGGGAGGATGTGGTGTTCACTGGTATGTTTGGAGCCTGGTAGGCACCACAAGGAGTAGAGTGCAATAATATGATTTAATTATGGGTAGGAAGCTTTATTTTTTGTTCAAATGTTCAAGCCTCCCTACAAGGTGCATCTCCAAATTTGTTTGTCCGATCATGATACTGGGCAGCTGGGCAGCTCAGTGTCACCCTTACTGATTATTTTAAAAAGGGCTCCTTTTCTAACAAATGTCAGGCTATCAGTGTTTCTTTCATAGATAAAGCAGCATCATCTCCCTACAGCTTCATTGTTTTCTGAAGTCCAAGATTAGATTGGCGTCATGGATATATGGAATGGAGGCGAGGAGCTCCAGTGTTCAGAACTTGGGAGCACAAATATTCTGTTCAAGTGGGATAACAGATTTCCAGTTAAGGTCAATGTGGTGAACCAGCCTTGATCCACTTGCAGTTGAGCACTGCTGATTACAGCCTGGAGGTGGGTGGCTGCTGGTATCTAGTCTAGAAAAAAAACCCCACAAATGATATAACAGGGAAAAGGGGGTTTCCCAAAATAGCAGAGGCAGCTTGATACCATTTGATGTTTTTTATTCTTTCATGGGATGTGGGCATCGTTGGTAAGGCCAGCATTTGTTATCCATCTCTAATTGCCCTTGAACTGAATGGCTTGCTAGGCCATTTCAGAGGGTAGTTAAGAGTGAACCATATTGCTGTGGGTCTGCAGTCACTTGTAGGCCAGACTAGGTAAGGATGGCAAATTTCCTTCCCTGAAAGACATTAGTGAACCAGATGGGTTTTTAGAACAATTGATGATAGTTTCATGGTCACCATTACTGAGACTAGTTTTGCATGCCAGGTTTTTAATTGAATTTATATTCCACCAGCTGCTGCAGTGGATTAGAGCTCATGTCCCCAGAGCATTAGTGTCTCGATTACCAGTCCAGTGACATTAATAGTGCCTCAGTGTCTTCTCTTAAACTAGTAAACTTGAGGGGTTGTCTTGCTGGAACTGTGGCCTCTGGTATAGGGAGAAAACCAAAGGATTATAGTTACTGTGACTAAACCCACTACCGTGCAATAATTGTACCTTCAACCAATTATCAGATCCAAGTTGTCTTCCCCTGCCCTCAAAGCTGTTGGCTTTTTGCAGCCTTGTTCATAACCCTAATGGCTATGACATTTATAGCCACAAATGGGGTTTTGACTTTCTCCTGTCTTAGAGCTTGAGATTGATAAAAGAAAGAATTGCATTTCTATAGCAACCTTGCATGAACTCAGGACATAGAAAGTGATTTGTAGTCAATTAAGTACTTTTGAAGTGTCATCACTGTTTTAATGTGGGAATGAAACAGTCACTTAATACAGTGAATTTTATGCATGTTGGTTGAAAAATAAATATTTGCTAGGATACCAGGGCAAATTCACTTGCTATCTGCCTGAGAAGGCAGATAGGGTCTTGATTTATCAGCTCAGGTGAAAGATGGCATCTCTGACAGGGCAGCACTCCCTCAGTTCTGCACAGGAGTGTCAGACTAGATTTTGTGCTAGGGTCTCTGGAGTTGCACTACAGAGTCTTTGAGGCTGCAGTTTGTCCTGGGCAAGCTAATGAATGTTTGCAATCACATCCCGGGACATATGAAGGCACCTCTGGTGATGTTTTTTGCTAATTTTTAGATAAGAACACCGCCTGTGATGCACCCATGATCAGGCCAATACTTGACATTGCAGTGGACCCTGTTCGCCAGCATATTGACCACCTTGAGGTCCCACTGCCTCTTGCTGCTCAGGCCCTTGCTCCTCCTGACCCTGTGCCAACTTGTGATTGGCTTTCCTTCTCATCTGGATGAGAGCCATTACCAAGACAGGGTTGCCTGCAGCCTACATTATCATTGCTTCAGTAGATGTGTGAACAAATTGAAGTGATAAATTAAGTGAGTGCGCCCTTTACAGGTTTCCCTTCATCTCAAAGCTAGCAGGCTAGTGTTAAGCCCTTTGCCTGCCCTCTGTCTAGTCATGGCTTCCTTACCCCACTCCTTCCAGGTGAAGGACATCCTGAAGGACCAGAGATGGATGTTCCTCCCATTCATACATGGCTGCGCATGGAGGCATTGGTCTTTGACCAGGGTGACGAGAGCCATGTGCAGGAAGCCTCCCTCTGACACTATTCTGCTTGCCTCCACTGCCCTCAAGACTCTATATAGAGAGACCATTACCTTGGCAGCACAGAAAGACTAACCACATGAGCCCTTGTCAGCCATGACCATCACCTGGGAGGATGGAGGTTTGAAGTTAAGTTGACAGTGCCCATTGGAGGCATCCACCTTCCTCCTTCCATTAATCCCTGCCTCTGATTGCAGCCAATAGCACAGAATGAACGGCAGCTCCGCATCTTGCTGGGAACTCGATGTTATGAGACCCATGATTCGGGAACAAACCTGCTGTGTGGGCTTCACCATAGAAAGGAGAACACAACTGAATATGGTTGATGCCCAGTTGCCTCAATTATTAGGGTGTCTCTTTAGTTGGCCACGTGCTGACCCTTAACTCTACCCTCCCACTTCAAAGGATCTCACTAACTGTATGGTCAAGGTCAGATTTGAAAAATGGTGTGCGTCACCTTCCAGACCCAGTCCACCACTATCTCTCCCTCTGTCACCCACCAACTTCCCCCCCCACATCACCTTTTACCCATCCAATATCACCATTTCTCTCCCCTCTGAATCCTTGAACTTCCACCACCATTACCCTGGACCCTATCACTGTCCACCTCCACATGCCTTCCCTCCCCTTAGTTGACACCCATTACTGCCCCCAAGCCCAGCCTGACCCCCTCCCATTATCCAAGGCACCTGTCTAGTCCCCGTTTGTGATATCACCAACCCTACCCCCACCCCCACCCATGAGACCTTCACTTACTGAACTCTCACCCTGGGCCTGCCACTCTACCACATCCCACTTTCCCCACTACCACACCAGCATGACTGACTGTTTCCTCCTATCAGTGCCCTGAGTTCACCTGCCAGGACACCACTGTCGAAACCACCAACCCCGTCCTCTAAGACAACCTCCCCTCCTCTGGACACTTTTTTCTCCATCGCCCCAACTTCCCTCCTTAGCCTGCCTCCCCTGTACAGCCTTCACTCCACTGTTCCACCTTACCCTCCTTTTCCCACTTTACCTGCCTCCTGTGTCAAGCTTTGGCCCAGTTTTTGCTAACAGTATTTGATATGAGTGAAGTTATGCAAGGTCCCCAAGAAAGTAAAAGCAGCATCTACTGACCTCGAAGTTGTGGAAGAGGTGAAACTCACCAGGTACACGCCACTTGCATACAGTCATAAAACTGAATATTCTAAATTCTTGCTGGCGGGGAGCTTAATTCTGGTGAGGTGGCCTTTTAATGAGCATGCATGAGATGTTAATGCATGCAAACAGAGTTCCTGACACTGTTTGCCGGTAAGCTCGATGTGATTTGAAAGTCCAGAGGACAAAATTCAAACAGTTTATCCTGCCATCAGGGAACAGAATTTTTGCTTCCTGCCAAATTAAGTACCCTCACCCACCATGATTCCCACTGCTGGTGGGACTGGAAGATTCCACCTGTTCTATTTTGCTAGTTGTACCAGGGACAGGGGTGCATAAGAAAAGGAGTAGGCCATTCAGCCCCTTGAATTTATTCTAACATTCAATTAGATCATGGCTGATCTTTATCGTAACTTCACCTACCAGCCTTAATTCCATAACCCTTAATACCCTTGCCTAACACAAATCTATCGACCTCAATTTTGAAAGTTTTCATTGACTTTTTTGGGAGGCAAAGTTCCAGATTTTCTCTCACCCTTGAGTGGAAAAATCGCTTTGTGACATCCGGCTTGAATGGCTCAGCTCTAACTTTAAGATTCTAGAATATGGATATGTGTGATCATATAGTACAGAAGAAAGCCATTCAATCCATTGTGTCTGTGGGCTTTCTGGTGGGGCTACCCAACTATTCACCCCCTGCCTCTTTCCATATAGCCCTGCAATTTTTTCCCCCCTTCCAAGTATTTATCCAAATCCCTTTTGGAAATTTCTAAGAAACCTGCATCCCCCACCTGCTTTCAGATATTGCATTCCAGAATGCAACTTGCCATTTCTATATTTTTAAAACTTCCTCGTGTCATCTCTTTTTTTTTTGTCAATCGCCTTAAATCTGCCCTCTCTGGTTACTAACCCTTCTGACCCCCAAATCAATTTCTCCTAATTTACTTTATCAAAATCCTTCATGATTTTGAACACCTCTATAAATTCTTCTCTCACTCTCCTTGGAACAGAGAATATTAAGCCCTGATTCACCAATCTCTACGTAACTAAGGTCCCTCATTGCTGGTACCATTGTAATAAATCTCTTGCACCCTATCCATAGCTTTGACATTCTTCCTAAAATGGCGTGCTCAGAATCAAATACAATATTCCATCTGATGTCTAACCAGTGTGTTAAAAGGTTTAGCATTAACTTCCTTGCTGTTGTGCTCTGTGCCTCTATCAATAAAACACGGATCCCATATGTTTTCTTTTCAACAGCTTTTTCAACTTGTGCTGTTACCTCCAATGATTTGTGTTCATACACCCCCAGATCACTGCTCCTGAACCTTTTCAAATTACACTTTAGTTTATACGTTGTCTCTTTTCATTCTTCTATCAACATGTATCATTTCCCATTACTGTGTTAAATTTAATCAGCCACGAGTCATTTCTCCAATCTGTATGTCCTCCTGAAGTCTGTCATTCTCGTTGTTTAGTACATTTCCAAGTTTTGTGTCATCTGCCAACTTGAAATGATACACTGCATACTCAAGCTCAGATCATGAATCCATATTTTTAAAAAAACAGATGTCCTAATATTGACCCTTGAGGAATACTACTGTATACTTGCCCCCTAGTCTGAAAAGCGGCTGTTCACCAATACACTCTGCTTTTGGTCTCTTAGCCAATTTTGTCATTGATCTTCAATCCCTATAGGCTTTAATTTTGTTAGCAATTCTATTATGTGGTACTTTATCAAATGCCAAACTCCCATTGACAACACTGTCCATTATGCCCTCTTGCTCTGGACTTTGACTAGAGGACATAGTTTCCCTCTACCTATCAAACCCTTTAATCATCTTAAATACAGATTAAATCACTCTTTAATCTTCTCCATTCAAGAGAATACAAACCTAGTATATGAAATGTGTTCTCATAATTCAACCTTTTTAGCCTTGGTATTAATTTTGGCAAACCTGTGCTCTACTTCCTCCCAAGGCCAAAATCCTTCCTGAGGTTCAGTGTCCAGAACTGAAAGTAGAATTCCAGATGGGCTTTGTCCAGCTGTAACAAAAATTTTAGCCATCTTGAAACATTGGCCTTTTAAATTATTTTTTTGCATCAGTCCACTAACTTCAGTGATTTCAATACTTGGACCCCCATCACTCCCTTAATCTCTCTGCTCATCTGCAGATCCTCCCAGATAATAAAAAAAAAAGCATCTGAATTGTTAGGACAGGAAATCATTAATTAAGAAGTGAAATGGAGGTAGCAGCCCTTTCTCAAAATCTCCATGATCAGCCGCACTCAGTCACTTGCTTCATTGCAAGGAAAGGGGGTTTCTCACCATTTAGAAACTATGTTGATCAATTTTTCTTAAATCCAAGGTATATGTTCTCATGTTTCCCCACAATCAATGTTATCTGCCATAGTTTTATTCATTCAATCTAGCAACGTGGGCATTGCTGGCAAGGCCAGCATTTGTTACCTATCCCTAACTGCACTTGAACTGAGTGGCTTGCTGGGGCAGTTAAGGGTCTAAGTCACATGTAGGCCAGAACAGGCAAGGACAACAAGTTCCCTTTCCTAAAGGGAGCCAGATGGGTTTTTACAACAATCGATGGTAGTTGTCATGGTCACTGAGACTCGCTTTATATTACAGATTTATTGATTGAATTTAAATTCCACCAGCTGCTGTGGTGGGATTGGAATCCATGTCCCCAGAGCGTTAGCCTGGGCCTCTAGATTACTAGCCCACTACACCATGATCTCCCCTGCTCCCATCTGCACTATTAACTCTGCCACCTAACTAAATGTCAGCATACTTGATTTATAATTTAATTAATTAATTCAGCCAAGTCATTTATAAATCTAGTGAAAAGATGTGGACCTGGTACAGCTCCTTGGAGGACTGAACAGGAATTCAGGAGACTCTGTCTAATGTTGTAACAATAATTTGATGTGTGAAAGTTTCTTTGGCAAATCAGGTTCTTTGTGGCTGTGGAACAAGTAAAATAACTTAAGAATGGAAGTTAAACACTGGCAGAGACAAAATGGCATGTTTGTGCTTTGGATTTTATGTAGCCCTGAGCGGGGTCCACGTTGCATGATCTGCAGAATATATCTTTGATCTTACATTATCTAGAATTGCAATAGCAGCATGTTGGAGAAATTGGCACAGCTGATGGTAAATGCTGAGCTGCTCAAATCCCAAAGGGAAACTTGAAACAACTGCCATAACTTGTTTTGCAATTTGTATAAATTTCAAGATGGGTGCCTTGAATTCAGTTGTAATAAGACCACTGAGTCTTATAGGTTTCTTACAAAATTAAGTTAAACCTTTATTAAAAGAAGAAATGATTACAAGTACACACACAGATCTACAAATGACTACTATGACAACTTCTAAATCCCCTAGTTAACCTGACTCCCAGTTACACTTTCATTAAGGCAACAGTAAGACACATAGATTTTAAAAGACCCAGGCAAAGAAACACGATACCCTGAACAATCCAATTCAAAGTGACTTTTCTTAACTTCAGTTCTTTGTAGACAGCAGTTTGAGGCGTAGATACTGAAGGCTTGCACACAGCCTTCTCTCCTTTATCCATATTTTCCTCTTTGAATGCAAATTCCCATTGTTTCACTCTGGCTTTGGACTTTATCTTTCTAATAATTAAAAACCTCTCATAGTACCAATTTTACCAGTAATATTTGGAGAAAAATAAACACAATGTTTCCCTGACACCTATGTTTACCTAGCGCACACACCAGAATTTTTCTGTTGTTGGGCGGGCGTGTGCCCGACCCAAGCGGGAGAACAATAGAGTGTGTTGATGTCAGGCGAGCATCCCGATGTCATCGCATACTCGTGTCATATTTCAGTCGGCAGGCACGTGGGAATCGGCAGTGCGCCCGCCGACAATTTAAGAGGGCTGTTAAGCCCAGTGATTAATTAATTAAATTGAATTTTTCCCTGCCCGCCCAACCTTGCGATTGTCTGATCTGCAGGTGGGTGAGGTTTCGAGCAGTTATTGTTTTTTTTAAAAAAAGCTTAAACTAATTTTTAACATGTCCCTGCTCATGTGACAGAGTCACATGAGGGGACATGTTTTCCTTATATTTTCATTCTTTAATTGTAATGTTAAAAAAATCTTCAACTCCCTGAGGCAGCTCTGTCTTCAGGGAGCTTTCACTGAGCACACCCACATGCATGCACTGACTTCCGTGCTTGCCCTCCTCTTTACTCCCCGCATCCAGGCAGCGCTGAATGTTTCAGCGGCGATTCACGTTGGCTGGCCGTTAATTGGCCAGCCAGCACAAAATCACGGTCGGGGCCCAATCATGGGTGGCGATGGGTTTTATGGCTGCTGCTGTGCCTGCCTGGTGAGTTAAAAATCCTGCCCATAGACACAGACCCATAGACACAGATCCTACTATTACTCTACTTTATAATAATTTTCATAATGTTATTGGAATTTATAATATCCTCCTGATACTATTTGGTTGATCAAATTTCTGTTTTTTCTTTAGGGGATTTAATTTCTAACTGCCTGTTAATTTTTGACTGAGATGAGGAGAAATTCCTTCACCCAGACAGTGGTGAGCCTATGGAATTCGCTACCACAGAAAGTAGTTGAGGCCAAAACATTGTATGTTTTCAAGGAGGAGTTAGATATAGCTCTTGGGGCGAAAGGGATCAAAGGATATGGGGAGAAAGCGGGAGCAGACTATTGAGTTGGATGATCAGCCATGATCATAATGAATGGTGGAGCAGGCTCGAAGGGCCGAATGGCCTACTCCTGCTCCTAGTTTCTATGTTTCTATGTTTATTAATTTATCTTTAGATCTGTGCCCTCTAGCTATCACCATAGATTTAAGGTAAGAGGTAGAAGGCTAAGAGGCGAGTTGAGGAGAAATGTTTTCACTCAGATGGTGATGGGAGTCTGGAACTCACTGCCTGGAAGGGTGGTTGAGTCAGAAACTCTCGTAACATTTAAGAAGTATTTAGGTATTCACTTGTGTTGCCATAGCCTCCAGGGCTAAGGGCCAAGCGCTGGAAAATGGGATTAGTGTAGTCAGAGCTTTGTTGGCGGGCGCGGACACGATGGATCGAAAAGCTTCTTTCTGTGCTGTAGATGCCTATGGAGCTCTGAGTCTATCGTTTCATCCTGCAGGAACAATCTGTCACTATTCCCTCGTAACCCAAGATCTCGGAGATAAAATCCTAACTTTTCAATCTCCCTTCATAATTATCTTTTCATGATAATTTCCTAGAGAATCTACATTACTCCACTTCAATTGCCTCTCTATCCTTCCTATAATCAATTGCCCAAGATTGCATCGGGGACTCTACCTCTTTGCTTTGTGTTTTTGGTACAAGGTAAAGGATTCAGTTTACCTGGCTTCAACTGAAATTGGATGATGATCTGGGTGATGCATTGATGGCACATCAGAGTTTGTCTGACCCCTTTCCTTGCGATGAAACAAGTGACTTGAGTGTGGCTAATCCTGTAGATTTTGAGAAAGGGTTGCTACCTCCATTTCACTTTTTAATTAATAATTTTCTGCCCTAACAATTCAGATTTTATTATTATCTGGGAGGACCTGTACTGGGGCCACAGTTTTCACCATTGGAAAGCTGGAGACAGTGCAGTGCCCAGAACTCTAAGCAGTTCTGCAGCTCTGACTAGACCAGTATTTCATACAAATCCATTGTGTGTTGGCACTTGTGCTCCAATTGATTGTACACTGGATGCCAATCGTCAGACAGATGAGTTGTAGTAAATATAAACTTGTATTCCATCCTTAAATATACAAATTTACTGTTTCGAGGTGTATACAATTGGTTAGCATTACACTATAAGCAGGATTTAGTTACTTCTTGGCAACTGATGGTAGGACAAACCAGAGCTCATTGTTCTCACATACAATTGTGAAAGTTGGCAGAAGAGTTGGAGTTCGGAGAAGAATCATATTGGACTTGAAACGTTAACTCTGTTTCTCTCTGCACAGATGCTGCCAGGCCTGTTGAGTATTTCCTGAGTTTTGTTTTTATTTCTGATCTCCAGCGGCTGCAGTATTTTGCTTTTTATTAAAGTTGTGTAAGTTAGTGCACTTCTGATGGAAATTCACCAGCTTGAAATGTAACTGTTTCTCTCTCCATAGATGCTGCCTGGCTGAGTGTTTCCAGCACTTTCTGTTTATATTAAAGGCTGCTATTCTCGACATGATGGTTGCCTGCTGCCTTCCATTTCTACTTTGAAGTTTTGCCTTAATTGGCTATTACACCTTCTGTACTTAGTAGCTGCATTAAGTATCTGCTAACCTTCTTCATGTGTGCAGTTCTACACAATGGTAATGCTTAGGTTTCCTGCTTGATTGGGGCACCACCTACCTAAGTCACTCCTGACCCTGGAGGGGGGCCCTGACATGTCAATGACAATTGGTGTGTCAAATACGATGAGGTGTACTGGCCTTATTTAGGAAGCATATAAAGAAAAGAATAACTTTTCTTTGCAGGAGCAGTGTTGGGGAAGGATGGGCTGTGGGAGGTGGAGGACTATGTGCCAAAGAAGTGCTTCAAATGGCACTTCCACCTGCCAACCCCATTAAAATGAAGTGGCTTCTAACTAAACTTCAGATATGGCAGAGATCAGTGTTGGCAGGCACCAATGGGTGGGATCCTCCCATCATTGCAAGATTATCACCTTGTGGAATTTTAGGACTGTTATTTATAATTCAGTAGTAGTAGGCCTCGGTACAATTGCTGTACCCGAGGTCTATTGGAACCCAACCATCATTGCCAAGATTGTCTGTCCAATTGGAGATCATACTGTCACTTTGTGATGACAGGCATATGTCCAAAACCTGTACCTGTTGATATTTGGTGTAAAAAGATAAAAAATAAAGTAGCAAGTGGACTGATAAGCCATGTCTGTCATGAACAAATAAATAAAGATAATTGGTAATGCGATTTGAGTGTCACTGGCTGGGCCAGCATTTATTGCTCATCCCTAATTGCCCTTGAGAAGGTGGTGGTGAGCTGCAGCCTTGAACCACTGCAGTCCATGTGGTGTAGGTACACCCACA
Organism: Cetorhinus maximus; assembly: GCF_964194155.1. Taxonomy (NCBI): domain Eukaryota; kingdom Metazoa; phylum Chordata; class Chondrichthyes; order Lamniformes; family Cetorhinidae; genus Cetorhinus; species Cetorhinus maximus. The sequence continues at coordinate 66,148,896 of NC_135891.1, read as the reverse complement.
GTGCTGTTAGGGAGGGAGTTCCAGGATTTTGATCCAGTGACAGTGAAGGAATGGCAGTATAGTTCCATGTCAGGATGGTGAGTGGCTTGGAAGGAAACTTTGCAGATGGTGGTGTTCATTCAAGATGTACTTATTGAAATACTTATTCAGTCCCTGACATGTTTTATTGAACCTACTGCATTTCCAACTTTGACACAAGCATCCCAAATTTGTATACTCATCTGATCTGATTTGATTTGGCTTAGAGTTCCTTTTGTTCCCCAAAATTGTTCTTTCGGTTCTTGGTAGATTTGAATTAAAAATGGGACGGTTGATGTTGGGGTGCTTTAGCAATTGAGATTGGATTAAAATGATACAAGCACAAAGGAGTTCAGAGGAGCTGGAGACAGGGAAGGAAATCTGGATTTGAGTTCACACTTATCCCAGTGCTCCTTGTTTTATAGAACAAAATGTACTGTCTTTGCAAAGTCACAATGTAGACTACAGGTCATGTACAAGGTGGTGGATGTCACGCAGGGGTGTTGGAGTGATCAGCTAGGCCCAGGCATACAGAACATTGTCTTATTCTGTCCTATATATTCTTTATTTGTGGTGTTATTAGAATATTACTCCTTCTGTTTACCAGCATGGCCCTTTGGATAGCTACATTTTTCTTTAGAAATTAGGGTCATTGGATGAAAATGTTGGTTGATGGTCCCATGCACAAAGTTTGAAAGGCACTGAATAAGGCAATATTTAAGGACATGATTAATTCTGAATATAGCTGCTGACCACCTGTAAGCCTTGATTTTGTCTAGAGCTTTCTTATGGGATGTGAAGAAGTTTGGTTAGCCAATAGGTTTATAACTAAGTTGCACATGGAGCTATAATTTTTTTTCTATAGCCCAAATGACTATGGGTTTTGGTGATGTGGAAGAGGAAGGGGATTTAGCAACATGGCTCTAGGGCAGCACTTTGGGTTAATATGACTATTTTTTTTTTAAAAAAGGGGCTAATAGAATTCTATATTTTATCATGGTATACAATTTAAAAGCCAAGAGTTGATGATGGGTCTATATAAAATCTTAAGACTTCTGTTAAAATTGCATGCAGTATTATGGTGCACACTATAGGAATGATATTGAGGCTTTAGAGAGGGTGAAGAGAATTGAGATTCTCTATGATGCTGCCTGGTGTGCAGAAGAGACCCTTTGGCCCATCAAGTCTGCACTGACACATGAGAAACACCTGACCTACCTACCTAATTACATTTACCAGCACTTGGCCCATAGCCTTGAATGTTATGATGTGCCAAGTGCTCATCCAGGTACTTTTTAAAGGATGTGAGGCAACCCGCCTCCACCACCCTCCCAGGCAGTGCATTCCAGATCGTCACCACCCTCTGGGTAAAAAGTTTTTCCTCACATCCTCCCCTAAACCCCCTGCCCCTCACCTTAAACTTGTGTCCCCTTGTGACTGACCCTTCAACTAAGGGGAACAGTTGGTCCTTATCCACCCTGTCCATGCCCCTTCAAATTCAAATGTGAAGGACAATTTGACTTATTGCAGCTTTCTGTTTTCAGAAGATGAAGGTATGATTGAAGCATTTTAAAAATGAGGAAATCATGGGACAGAGTAAATAGAAGTAAATTGTTTCCAGTAGTTGAAGTCATTGATACAAAATTCAATCTAGGATTTAGACAAGAGGGCAGGATGAGCTGCTTGAGTCGAGTTTGTGGAATTCACCTCCAGGATTGATGGTTGAAGCAGGAATTATTAACATCAAGATTCGATTGGATAGATGAATGAGGGAAAAGGGGTTGAAGAATACAAGAACAAGGCAGGCATTGGGACTATTTGCTCAAATTTAGGGGAAAGTGTGTGGAGGTGGGTAGGGAATGAATGTTGAAGTGGGGTCCAAGACTCTGAAGATTTAAACAAGAACTCTTTATCTGCCTTGCTGCTAAAGGTATCTCTTAATTTTCAGGTAACCTGGAGAGGACATGCACAGAAGAGCAGGTAAGTAAACTTCTGTTTTAATCCATTTAGTTTGAGGAAGCAGGAATGAGGCACCGTCTTGGCGTGCTCACTCTTGTGGGAACAGAAATACATTTTCATTGAGGTCTCCATGCTACGAATTTATGGTGACTGAATAAAGCCACTTTCTCTTGGATGGGGATTCAGGGTTTTATTGATATTTTGGGGATTGACATCTGCAATTACACCCATTTCCAAGTGAAAGCCTATGGTTTTGACCCCAAGGCTGATTCTGAATGGTGGTATTTACCCTTGTACACTTTATTAAAAAAAAAATCAGATTATTATGTTTGACAGTGTGCTCATCAGAATGAAGTAGCACCTTTTAATGTAGAAATATTTCCTATTGAAATTCAGAGGAATCGTCCAAAACAATGGACACTATTGCCTTCTCCTAGTACTGAACACTCAGATTAGGTACATTGTTGGTATGGAGTGGAAGGACTTTTCTCTTCTACACCACACAAGAGTCAGAAGGTTAACTACACCTGACCTAAAACACTTTCATTTAATTTAAAACAAAAATAAAAATACCTGGAAAAACTCAGCAGGTCCGGCAGCATCTGTGGAGAGGAACACAGTCAATGTTTTGAGTCCGCATGACTCTTCAACAGAACGGCTCTGTTGAAGAGTCATGCGGACTCGAAACATTGACTGTGTTCCTCTCCGCAGATGCTGCTGGACCTGCTGAGTTTTTCCAGGTATTTTTATTTTTGTTTTGGATTTCCAGCATCCGCATTTTTTTTACTTTCATTTAATTTAACATTGCTCTCCAGTCACCACAACACAGTTGACAAATTTCTGCTGTGTGCTTGCGGTCACTGAGGCTGATCATCTCCATTCTTGCTACTTTTTCACAGCCAGCAGAGATTGTGACAATTATCCCAGTTGTCTGGCTTCAAACTTAGGTCCCAGACCTGGACAATGATGGAAGGGGAGCCATCTGATCCTTCTGCTGGGTTAAAATCTACTTGAGGTATTAATGCCTTTTTAAGGACAGTATTATCAGAATCACTAATTGAAAATATATGGATCACCAAATGTGCATGCAGGTTATACTCTCAGATGGTGTCTATAATCCCCTCTTAATGTATCTCTCTAGACTTGATAGCTGCTACTAATTGTCCTCTAGTTAGTTCAGCAGTTTCACACCATTATCCAGGTAATTCTGCCTAATAAGTAGGCTAACCTCTTTCCACTTGTACAAACTTTAATGCCATTTGGTATGAAACCTTCAACACTCTTAGCTGTACCATATGCCTTTGATATGTGACTTTGAGTTGGACCTTGGAGAGTTAGTGCCAGCATGTGTAGGTTGTTTCTACAATGGCTTTGTTGGTGCTACTGAGGTTTTTGTTGACTTTGTTTCTGATGTTTTACAAGGCAATGTTAAACATACAGTTGCCACTTCTAGTGAAAGGTACCATCTAGGGTGAAGTTGGGTGTATCTGTACATATAGTTCATGGTATGCTTGCAGTACCTACAACAATCATTGTTTTGGTGCATATAGGATCTATCTGGTATGCTTTTGAAATGCTTCAACAGGTCCTGTTCCAGTCATAAGTATATTTCTATAACTTTGCAAAATAGATTTGGTTTCTGGTGAAAGGTTCCAGTTTTCTGCAGTATATTGAGTTTGTACCATTAATTTGGCTACTTTTATTAAGACTAGTTCTGACAGGTTTCTCAAGGAATTGATTTCATACATAAAACCAGTCAGGTTCTGCACAAATATATGGAGGGGTCTATTATCGGGTATGACAATCGCAGGAATCCCATGTTAAGCCACCAATGACTGGGTTATTATAGTCCATGCTGCTGTGCTGGATGAACTAAATCTGAAATAATGGAGCATTAAGAGGTGGTCCTTGGCCTAGATGCTAGTTTTCACCTCCTGCCACAACTTTATCAGCACTTCAAGGACTGTTTGGTTGGCATTGAGAATTCTGACACATCTTGTGCTGTTGTTCCCTGTGTAGAGTCTGGGTGTTTTTTATGTTGCAGACTTTGGAATATAGCCATCTGCTCTCATGAGATCCAGCTGTTTCTGGTTGGTTGCCTTGGATCACTAACTTAATTGGTGCTTTTTGGCAGAATGAGCCTTCACTTTACACTCACTGAATAACTTGCTGTTTAGTTCAAGCAGCTGCATTAGCCATAGCCTACAACACAAAAAGTACACATTAGCACTTAGGCCTCAATTTCATATGCTGTGTGATTATCTTGTGGAAGTTTCTGCCACAAACTGTTACAAACAGAATCATGGAATGGTTACAGCACAGGAGGAGGCCATTCAGCCCATCCTGTCTGTGCTGTCCCTGTGCAAGAGCAACTCCAGTCCTTTGCCCTTTGTAGTTCTGCAAACATTTTCCTTTCATAGGTTTATCCAATTCCATTTTGAAAGCTATTGAAGGTGGTTCATACTATATTTGCTTTTGCATTCTGTGCCTCTAGTTATAAAGCACACAACCAGCATGCTGTTTTAAACACTTTCTCAACCTGCCCTACCATTTGAATGATTTGTGCACACATACAGCGTAGTATAATGGAAGATCTGAGCATTTTTTTATATTTCCCTCTCTGCTGCCCTCTCTTTTTGAGGAGGTGAAAATAAACCTGTGTTCAATAATGGCTACCTGCAGATTAGCATGTGTTAGTCTTACTTAGTTCAATACACAACAGAAAGTTGAAGAGGATAGGACAGAATTATGTTTTGCCCATCATTTGAAAAGTTAAGGACTGGCAAACGTTGTGACTGTCTTTTTTTTAAACTCTTAAAAGTTGATTTTGAGGAAATCTGAGTGATTTTTGAAGGATTGTTCCATGTGTGCACATCGTGTTTAGATATATTGTGAGTCAGCATGTACTTGTACAGTAGGAAGTTTGCTTTAAATGACCATGAGCCCTTAAAATAATATTTGGTTCAAAGGAGGGAGTACTATCCCTAGCGATAGCACAGCTTCAGAGATGGTGTTGATTTTGATGGCCCATCTGTACAATATTAAATATCTTAAGTCAACAGCTCATGCAAATGCAGGCATTGTTTCAAGATTTCCTATGACAACTGATTCATTTTTAGCCAGTGAGTTATCTGTGAATTACATTATAAACACAAATGACATGTCAGTGTCTGCCAGAGAAGATAATGAAGAAACTCATGATGATGTGGTGCTCAGTAAAGTGCTAAATTATGTCATGAATGTCTGGCCTAAGAGTGTGATGATGAGAGAGTGCAGGAGTTTTTAACATGTAGAAATGAAATAAGTGTAAATCAAGGCTGTCTCCTATGAGGTTTAAGTGTTATTATTCCACCAAGATTTAGAGAAATTGTTAGAGAAACTCCAAGAGCACACAGGGATGGCCCATATGAAAGCAGTAGCAAGAAATAACTCTGAAGAAGAGTCATATGGACTTGAAATGTTAGCTGTTTCTCTCTCCACAGATGCTGTCAGATCTGCTGAGTTTTTCCAATATTTTCTGTTTTTATTTCAGATTTCCAGCATTGGCAGTATTTTGATTTTGTCTTATGTAAATATAGTTAGCTCAATAATAGCTTCCTGCAGTTGAGCATGTGTTGGTCTTACTCAGTCTAATGCATAACATACCCTCAGGTTTCTCTGATCCTTCACTTCCTTTAGTCTTGTACCATTTATTTTGCAATGCATCTCCTTGTTTTTCCTATCACTTCACATTTCTTTGCATTAAATTTTATCTGTCATGCATCTGTCTATTCCACCAGACTTCATGCCATTCCTGAAGTATGGTGCCCAGAATTGAGCATGATACTCCAGCTGAAGATTAGCCAGTCCAGTGAATTATAAAGCTCTAGCATCCATCTTATCAGCTTACCCTGCTACCTTTTAAGGATTTGTGCATGTGAGCACCAAGGTGTCTCGGCTCATCTGCGCTTTCCATTCCATTTATAGGAAACTGTCTTTCTATATTAGTTCCCTCAAAGTGCATCACTTCACTTCCCTGTATTGAACTCTATTGGCTATGTTTCTGCCCACTTCACTGCCTTATCTGTCAGCCTGAAACCTATAACTATCCTCAATGCTATTTATTACTTCGCCGAGTTTTGCAGCAAATGACACTCCCTACCCCCCAGTCTAAATCATTTATAAAAATTGAAAGAAGTAATGGACCCAAAGTTGATCCTTGGAGAACACCATTGCAAACCACCTGCCAGTCTGAGAAACATCCAACTGCTATCATCTTCTGCTTCCTGTCACTGAGATGGTTTTGTATTCAAACCGCCAGTTCCTCTTTAATTTCATGCATTTCCAGCTTCTGCCTGCTGTGTGGCACTTTGTCAAATGCCTTCTGAAAGTCCAGATATACAAAGCCTACTTCACTAACTTGATCAACCTCTTGTTACCTCATCAAAGAATTTTTAACTTGGTCCAGTTGAAAATTGAAGCAAATAGACTAAGCTGGCTAGAAATTCATGGAGGAGAGGAGCTGATGGTGGGAAGTAGAGAAGTATTAACTGATGAGGTTATATCAGAGTAGTATTAAGGTAAATAGAATACTTAGAGTTTGATAGAATTAGGCAATAGTAAATCATTAGCTGGGGTCAGAGTAAGGGAGAAAGTTTTTTTTAAAAAAAATCTAAATTATGGTTAACGTGTATGTATGTGAATGCACGGAGTGTGGTTAATAAGATTAGTGAACTACAGGCATAGGTTGACAAATGGAACTATGATATTATTGCTATAACAGAGTCCTGGTTCAAAGAAGGGCAGGATTGGGTGTTAAATGTTCCTGGATACAAGGTTTTTAGAAGAGACAGGAAAGGAAGAAAAGGGGGGATGTGGCAATATTGATTAAATGATGGCTTTACAGTACTGGGGGGCGAGAGGGTGTTCCAGAGGGGTCAAGGACAGAATCTCTCCAGCTAGAGGTAAGGAATGAAAAAGGTGCAACAACATTGATCGGTGTAGTATATAGATCACAAACTAGTGGAAGGGATGTAGAGAAATAAATCTGCAAAGAAATTAGAGGTGCAAGAATTATAGAATAATTATAATGGGGGACTTCAGTTATTCAAATATAGACTGTGATAGGAATAGTGCAAAGGGACGAGGCTTTTTCCACACTGGTTAATCAGTTACCACTGCAATATTTCCTGTATATTCTCTCAATTGTAAACTGTTTTCAAAATGTTTATAGCAGACTCTGCAGTTCTCTCCTAAACTGTGCTTCTGTTCAGGCCTGATGTTTTATACATACACTAGAGTCAGGTTTACACTGTAGCTAGTTTAACTCCATGAAAAATGCACACAACTAGAAATCTGTAATGGAGTGAGTTCCACACTGCGCAGAAATGAACATTGTACCTTGAGCATAATTATCAAAAAGGTCCAGTTGAAAACTGAAACGAACATATTAAACTGGCTAGAAATTCAGAGAGGAGCTGATGGTAGGAAGAGTTCCTGGAATGCATTCAAGATAATTTTCTGCAGCAGTAAGTTTTCAGTCGATTAAGAGGGCAGGCACTGTTGGATCTGGTTCTATGGAATGAGCTGGCCTAAGAGAATCAAATATCAGTGGGAGAGCATTTAGGGGACAGTGATCATTATATCATAAGGTTTAGGTTGGCCATTGAAAAGGACAAGGAACAATCCAGAGCTGGGATAATTAGTTAGGGGAAAGCCAACTTCGATGGGATGAGAATGCTTCTGAGTCATGTGAGTTGGAATCAAATGTTGGCAGAAAAGATGGTGGCTGAACAATGAAAAACTATTACAATGTCAAGGTATATTCCCTTGAAGGGGAAAGGTAGGACAAATAAATCCAGAATGCCCTGGGTGACCAAGAGAGAAGAGGTGAAAATGAAAAAGAAGTTCGCGTACGACAGATTTCAGGTAGAAATCACAATGGAGAATCAGGCTGAATATAGAAGGACCAGAGGGGAAGTGAAAAAACTAATAAGAAAAGCAAGGAGAGAGCATTAAAAGAGACTGACAGTTGATATAAAATGGAATCCCAAGGTCTTCTATAAGCATAAAAGGATGGTAAAAGAAAGTAGGAGTGATTAGGGATAAAAAAGGGGACTTGCACGTGGAGGCAGGAGAAAAAGTGAAGGTACTAAATGAGTGCTTTGCATCTGTCTTTACAAAGGAAGATGATGCTACCCAGGGTGAGGTGAGAGGAGGTAACTGGCATACTTGAAGAATTTACAATTGAGATGGAGGAGGTTTCAGAAAGGCTATCTTTACTTAAAATTGATAAAGTACCAGGACCGGATGAGATGCATCCAAGGGTATCGAGGGAAGTGAGAGTGGAAATTGCAGAGGCACTAATGATAATCTTCCAGTCTTCCTTAGACACATGGGTGGTGCCAGAGGACTGGAGAATTGCAAATGTTACACCCTTGTTCAAAAAGGGGTCCAAGGATGAAGCTGGCAACTACAGACCTGTCAGTTTGATTTCAGTGGTAGGGAAAATTCTGGAAACTATAGTTTGGGACAAAATCAGTAGTCACTTAGACAAGTGCAGGATAATTAAGGAAAGCCAGCATAGATTCCATAAGGGAAAATCATGTTTAACTAACTTGCTGAAGTTTTTGAGGAGCTAACAGAGAAGGTGGGTAAGGGCAACACTGTTGATGTGGTGTATGTGGATTTTCAAAAGGCATTTTATACAGTGCCACACAACAGACTTGTGAGCAATGTTACAACTCATAGAATAAAAGGGAGAGTAGGCACTTGGATAAGAAATGGCTGAGTGACAGGAAACAAAGAATAGTGGTTACTGGATGCTTTTCAGATTGGAGGAACGTTTGTAGTGGAGTTCCCCAGGGGTCAATGTTGGGACCCTTTCTATTCCTGATATATATCAATGATTTAAACTGCTGTTCAGGGCATTATTTCAAAATTTGCTGATGATACAAAGATTGGAAACATTGTCAACTGTGTTGAGGATAGTCTTGAACTTCAAAAGGATTTAAACATGTTGGTTGATTGGGCAGACAAGCGGCAGATGTAGTTCAATGCAGAGAAATGGGAGGTGATTCATTTTGGTAGGAAGAATATGGAAAGACAGTGTAAAATAAAGGGAGAAACTCTAAAAGAGGTGCAGGAACAGAGGGACCTTGGTGTATATGTACATAAATCATTGAAGGTGGCAGGGCATGTTGAGAGAGCAGTTGATAAAGCAAATAGTATCTTGTACTCAATGCCCCTATTAATAAAGTAAGGAGGTCATGTTGAACTTGTATAAGACATTAGTTAGGCCTCATCTGGAGTACTTGCATTCAGTTCTGGATGCCATACTTGAGGATGTGAAGGCTTTGGAGAAAATACAAAGGAGATTCACAGGAATGATCCCAGGGATAAAGAACTTTGGCTATGAGGATAGATTGGAGAGGTTGGAACTGTTTTCTTTGGAGAAAAGAAGGCTGAGAGGAGACTCGATAGAAGTATTCAAGATCCTGGGTATAGACAGGGTAAATAGTGAGAAACTGTTCCCACTCAAGGGAGCATCAAGAACTAGAGAGCACAGATTCAAAATAATTGGCAAAAGGAGTAAAAGTGATGAGGAAAATTTTTTTTACCCGGAGGGTGGTTGGAGTCTGGATGAACTTCCTGAGAGGGTGGTAGAGGGGGGTTTGATCGAGTTATTCAAAAAGGAATTGCACATTCTCTTTTCAGATAGCAATTCGATGTTATGGGGCTAAGGCAGGGGAGTGGGACTAGGTGGAATGCTCTTTCAGAGAGCCAGTGCAGACTCGATGGGCCAAATGGCCTCCTGCACTATAAAGATTGTGATTTTTGCTTTTCTTTTTATTAATTGTTCCTCATTTCCTCTGTATAGGTGTAAACTTCAAATACATGGTCAAAAAGGTCTTCCATTGTTTAATAGTTCTGCAGCATGAGCTGTTTAGTTGGACCCATAAGTAATTTTTGGACAATCTCATTAATGAATATTGATCAATATTCTTGGCTGTTGGTCAAGGGCCTACACTAATCCTGTGAATCACAATTGGGTCCAAGTTCAGAGGGCCCAGTAAACACACTCATTCTTGAGGCTTATCCTCAGCTAATGCTAGAATAGAATTGCTTTTTTGAAAACTTGTGTATTTAAGGCAAAAATGACTAACACTGGTGACCAAATCATTTCTTTCTTGGCTGGTAATGCCTAACGGCCTGAATCCCATTATAAAACCCAAAAGCCTGTTTTCATACACAGTCAAGTGAGGACCTTGCAAAAATCTTGAAGTATTTTCATGTTTTTCTGAGTTATATTGGTAAATGCTCCTCTGTATTTTGCTCACCTATGAAGTACTGACATTAACATAATGTGAATTCAATAATGAGAAACTGTTCTCATGGGAAAGGATGGAGAATGAGAGGGCATGGATTTAAAGTATTTGGTTAATGTGACATGAGGAGAAACTTTTTCATGCAGCGAATGGATTAAGGTCTGGAATGTGCTGCCTGAGTGTGGTGGAGGCAGGTTCAATCAAGGCTATCAAAAGGGACTTGGGCTGTTATCTGAAAAGGAAGAATATGCAGAGTTACAGGGAGAAGGCAGGAGGAATGGCACTAGGTGAAATGCTCATTCGGAGCTGGTGCAGACACGATGGGCCAAATGATCTCCTTCTGTTCTGTAGTAATTGTGACTCAGTGATAATTAAGTTGTGGTGAGTGTCTCAATCTGGTTATTAGTTCTGGCAATCATTGCCTGATGACCCTATCTTTCTTTTAAAATTGAATCTACTGGGATGGATCTTGTTTAATCACTTTAATATTTAACTTAGCCTTTGGTTTGCTTCAGGTTGTTGTTTCTCTTGGAGTGTTAATTTACAAGGCCCTGGATTGGAGTCTGAATGAGGATGAAGAACGGGTTCTCAGCCTGCCTTTGGAAGAGTTGATACAGCAAATGGTGCTGAGAACGGAACATCAGCCCCCAGGCACTATCAATGAAATAATTATGGTAACTTGCTGTGTGAAGGGGGTTGTAATTAACCTATTTGGAATTATTGGCTTCACTGAAATACTTGCCCAAGCTTTCAGTCCAGAGGAAGGGAAAAATCCATTCATTTTGATTTTGTCAAACTTAATCTGCTGATCCTTATAAAGGATGGTGTCTATTTCTGGTAAATGCCAATTTCATTGATCTAATCATACTCAGCAGGTCAGGCAGCATCGATGGGGAGAAGCAGAGGTCACTTGTCAATGTCTTATCAATTACATTTAAAATTAAGAGAAACAGGTCTTTGAGCACATATAAATAGGGGATAGCTGGGACATTGGGCTGTGTGGAATGAGAGCTGAGACTGAGCAAGTTTCTCAATAAAAAAAACTGTCTTGGTTTTGGCTTGACCAACTGGCTTGGATTATGTTAACATCACCAACCTGAATGTTAATTTTCTTCTGAACTGGGAGAAGTTAGAAATGTAATAGGTGAAATGGGGAGGGTGGGAAGAAGAGCAAAGGGGAAGATCTGTGATAGGGTGGAGGGCAGGAGAGATTAAATAACAAGGCTTTATGGTGCAAAGGGAGTGTTAAAAGGACAAATAAATGTGTGTCTGGAGGAGCTATGAATGGGAGGTTTTAATTCTCCACCTTGCTCCCACTCTGACATTTCTGTCCTCAACCTCTTGTGGTGTTCCAATGAAGCTCAACACAAGCTTGAGGAACAGAACCTCATCTTTCTACTGGGCACTTTAAAGCCTTTTAGACGCTACATTGAGTTCAACAATTTTAGATCATAACCTCTGCCCCCATTTTATTTCCCTGTTCTTGCTGGTTTGTTTATTTTCAGTTCTTTTTAAATTATTCTTTGCTTTTGGATGGCAGCTACCCACAATCCTGTTGTTAACATCACCTCTGTCATGCCCCTGTTTTTTTTTAAGTTGTCCCAACCCTGTTTCCTTTGGCCTTGCTAACCAACTTGTTAATCTCTCCTGTCTCTACCCTATCACAGGCCTTCACTTTCGTTCTTTTTCTCACCTGCCCCCCACCTCCCACAAAACCTATGACTAACTTTGAAAATTTCAAAACTGAGCCTGATAGGTTTTTGTTAAGAAAGGATATTAAAGATTACAGAACTAAAATGGTAAATTGTTGAGATTCAGGTCAGGTATGATCAAACTGGTGAAAGAGGTTTGGAGGGATGACTGGCCTATCTCTGTTCCTGGGCAAAATTCAAACCTGGTATCTGTTGGTTTAGAACAGTGCTGGTTGGTGCCTTTAACCCATTGGTTGGAGACCCCCACCACCCCCTGACCCTACCCACACCCCCACCACCCCTTGACCCTGCCCACACCCATGGGCAGAATAGGCAGTAGTCTAAAACTGCCAGGACTGGCTGTCATGGGGACCTGTTCGGTGTTCTGTGGAACTGTGTGGTGCTGAGTCTCAACATTCCACATTTGGCTTGTAGTTGGCAAAGACACCACCTCTCTGGGCAACCGATGGCAAAACTGTTGCTGCAATGCAAGCCATTTGGTATTATAAATGGGCTCTAATCTGAATAAAGTATTGAACTATTCCATGAATTAAATCTGGGAGCTCTTTTTAAGATCTTCTACTCAGCAGTGGAAAGCTGAATTGATGACTGAAGCTTTCCTGCTTAGAGGTAAATCTTACCCTGCTGTGGTTTCAGATGTGTGAAAATCACCTCCAGAATCCTTCAGTGGCAGCAGCTAAATGTCGAGCAGTGTGTAAGGCTCTGTTTGCCGAGACCCTGAAATTGCACAGCTACTTGAACAGTGTCAGAAGCGCAAAAGCGGTAAGGCAATTTTCAACAATTTATCTATATCAAAAAAGGTTATATATAAAGACAAACATCCTGAGACTTCACAACAGTGCATTCATTCTATGAGCCAGACCAGATGTTAGTAGGGGTGACTTTAAAAAGAAAAAGTCTGGTTGGAGGAGAGGGTGGCAGCAAGGTTTAGGAGAGAATTCCAGAGCTTGTCGTGTTGTTATGGCCATAGCAGATGTTATTGGCTGAGCAAGCCAGACCCCAGAGGGAAACCTGGCGTCTTATAAACTTTTTTGTATTTTTAAAATGAGGAAAAGCTACTGGCCTCAAAAGTCTAGAACTCCAGTAACACCTTTAGGATTTTAAACATTACAAGATTTATTAAGAAGAAAAAAAACTTAAGCACGCAAGATTAAAATTACACAGTTAAAACAGTCTTGCAGAACAGCCCCCCCAAAAATCTCACTTGGCCAAAATACACAAGTAAACTATCTTCTTGGCAACAACAATAATCAGTAATATTCCCCAAGGCCAAAAAATTGTTGGGCTGTAACTTCTGAGCACCCCAGCATCGGATTTGGAGGGGATACCCCAAAGTTGCACTGGGGAATCCCTCTCGGAGGTTCCCAGGTAAGGGTTTTCACAGCAATTTCCCAGAAGTGCAAACTTCCTCTGGACAACTGTCCTGCACTGGGAACCATCCAAAAATACGGTTTAAATCACAAACTTCAGCTGGTTCCACCAGGGTTACACCAATAATTACCCAGAAAAAGTTAGAATTAAAACCTCTTCTAACTTCTGGGTAACTATTGTAAAGACCCAGACTGACCCCATGGGACTACCCCCAACAACCCTCCGCCACCCCCCTCCCCCAACAACCCCCGACACCTCCATCTCCTCCACCATGACCTCCAACACCCCCAACCCCAACCTCTGACACCACCACCCCCCCGAGCCCACCTCAATCTTTGATTCCCACTCACCCCTCCCCACCCTTTCTCCCCCTGGACCTCCGGCTCTCCATGAACCTCAGAACCACCCCACTCACCATGGACATCTGACCCACCCCCCCCAGGACTCCTGATTCTCCCCCGCCCCCCAATGGACCTCTGATTGACCCCAATCCCCCCTCCCGCCCCCCACAAAATCCTATCCACTTATCTTCTCCCTGGCCCTTTAAACTTACCTGCTTTACAGCAGCTGGTGCTGTAAAAAAAGGGGGGCATGGCCTCCTTGAATCCACCAGAGCTGTACTGCGCTGGGGCCTGCAAGGAGTTTCTCGATGCAGGCCCCAAGCAGCCCTGGTCAACGGAAGAGTCAGTGCAATTTTCAAGACCAAGTAAGTGTGCATTTATTTCTTCTAATTCCTGTGGGCCAGCACTTTCTGACACTAGTTGGAAGTTATAGCCCGTCGTCATTTTAATAAAGGTTACCACACAACTCCTCGAACACAACTCCTCGAACATTTCCACTCACGGGGAAATCCAAAAGAAAGGTTCAGAAATGGACTGCTCCCTGAAAACAAAGACCTTTCTGCCTTGAAACTGGATGGCTTTCCTCAATTCAAATCCCTCACAGCTTTTCAGCACTCTAGCACACGGAGGCTGGTTTCATTGGGTTTGCTCCCCACAGCCCCACACTTGGCTAAATATCTTTCTGTAAATATCTTTTTTTCCCCCTTTCATCTCATTCCATTGTCCTCAACACCTCTTTGAATTCAACTTCTCCAAATATAAAAATCTGTTATGTTCTATTGCCCTACTTTCAGGTCAATAAAATTTAATATACTTCCCCTGTTTACCTGTGAAACCTTTGTAAGTCGTAAATGTTCCTTGTCACTTCTAAACTTCCCTTTGAAATTCAACAGCTGAAAAACCTGTCTCCACTTATCCCATAATGCAAATTTTAAATCCAACCCACACTGCCTTGTAAATCCAATCTCACCATAACCACTCATTACAAATGCATGAACCTAACTCCTTTACCCTTTTATCTGTCAGTTCTCACAGACAAACTGTTGTTATTAATCTCCCCAGTTTAATCAATCACGGACACGCGCGCACACACACACCGACTTCTTTACAGAATACCATCATATTCCCCAAAAATTTTTAAAAAATAATAATGTCCAACATCACAGCATCAACAGCCAAACCATGGCCACAATTGGTGGGGCAAAGGGAGTAGAGAGATGCACAAGAGTACTTGCAAACCACAGATGCAAAATCACTGTGCAAAGCTCACCACCCTTGGCTACTAGGATATGTTTTTATACATTCACGGGATATGGATGTCACTGGTAAGGCCAGCATTTATTTCCCATCACTAATTGCCCTTGAAGATGGTGGTAAGCCCATTCTTGAACCACTGCCGTCTGTTTGTTTAGGAACAGTTCTGTTGGGGAAGGAGTTTCAGGATTTTGACCCAAGGATGATGAAGGAACAATGATATTTCCAAGTCAGGATGGCGTATGATTTGGTGTGCTCTTGGAGATAGCTGTGTTCCGATCCATCTGCAGGCCTTGGTGGTCTTGGTGACAGAGGTTGTAGATTTTGGAAGGTTCTGTTGACGGAGCCTTGGCAATTTGCTGCTGTGTCCCTTGCTGATGGTACACACTGATACTGCTGTGTGCAGCTGGTGGACAGACTGAACGTTGAAGGTGGTGGATAAGGCGCCCTTGATATTAACACATTAGTTGGTGCTTAAAACAATATAGGCAGAGAGACCGATTAACTGAACACACACTGGTAGTTTATTTGAACTAAGAACAGAGCACTAACACCATATGTGCTTCTTCAATCACCTCCAGCTCTAGACTCTGTTACCCAAGAAGCCTGAGCGCTGTAGCGATTGGTCAATACAATCATATGATCAATGAACTACATTCTCTCTTAAAGGTACATAGCACTCCACTTCACCACAACTTTTCTAGTTCTGTCACCTGGTGAGGTATGATTCCACAGACATCAACAGCCCTCTGGTACCTGCTGCTGTTGTTAATCTGTGAGCCTGGGGCTGAATTTTACCACAGGCTTTGGGCACCCTCAAAGTCAACCAAAAAGGAGGCTCTGAGCCTGAATTTGGCAGCAGTGGGACTGATTTGACAATTTTATCGCAATTGGCCCCCAACACTGCCAGTCCAGTCACAGGGCCAGCAGCTCTGAGGCCTCAGAAGCACCACTGAGAGGTGGGCACAGCTAAGGCAGGTCAGAGACTGCAATGATGGCTCAACATGGAGGTGCCCTCAGACAGGTAAGTAGAAATAATCCATTCGGGATTGGCGAGGGCAAAAGATCCAGCCAATCAGAAGAGAATCCTCTGGATGGATTGTTGAGGCCTCATGGGGCTGCCTTTTGGAAAAATGCCAGTGGCAAATCCAGCTCAAATGTCCACCCAGATGGTCAAAAACAGAGGATATTGTGTCAATGTCATGGTGTGCCTTTTTCAGTATGAATAACTGATTAGCAATCAGGAGCAGAAAGTCATGTTTCCCCATTCACTGACTGAAATGTTTTTTTTCTCAAGGGTGTCACAGGCAAGGCCAACATTTGTTGTGCATCCCTAATTGCCCTTGAACTGAGTGGCTTGTTAAGCCATTTCCGAGGGCAGTTAAGAGTCAACCACAGTGCTGTGGGCCAGGCCAGGTAAGGAGGCAGATTAAAAGACAATAGTGAACCATATGGGTTTTTATAACAATCACTGATAGTTCCGTGGTCACCAATGCCAGTTTTATATTCCAGATTTTGAATGTAAATTCCACCAGCTGCCATGCTGGATTTGAGCCTCCGAGCAATAGCCTGGGCCTCTGGATTCCCAGCCCAGTACCACTACTGTCTCCCCTCTACAATGTGTTTCAGGCTGAGGCCTAGAAGCTGACTTTTTAAAATTGTTTCGCATTTTTAAAATTTCTGCATATACAGCTGTTGTCATTTTACTATTCTAAACTGCTACGTAAAAGTCCTTACACCAACCAACCATGAAATGTCTCAGTAAAAGTTAATCTAGACTGGAAATTCTTCATCCTCTTCATTGGAATCGTGTAACATTCTTTTTAAAAAAAATATTTATTTAAAAAAAAAATTTCAGTCATAATGACTAACCATACACAAGCTTACAGTGCAGCAATAATTCAATACACTTACATTTGGAAGAGAAAGAGAAAGGAAAAGGTAAGTAGGAGGAAGAATAAAAGAAAGAGAAAAAAACCCCTCCCCAAACCCCCAAAGAACAAATAAGAAAATCAACAACAATCATGGGTCAGATATCATTTCATCTGATATGACCTAATCAGGATCAGTTGTGTGTTATATGAAAGTAGAGAGCTGTAGTTCCTCAAAGTAACCTAAGAAAGGTTGCCAAGTTACATAAAATCCATCAGTGGAGCCTCTTATAGTGCACTTTATTTCCTCAAGTTTAAGATTCTGCATAAGATCATGTATCCAATTAGTAAAAGAAGGTGGAGCAGACTTTCCCATTTCACAGAATAATACGTCTAGTCAATAATGTTAAAAAGGCAAGAGCATTGGTCTGAATTTTTGATAAAAGTGGTGCCATTTGGTTCCACTCCAGTGAGTGCTGTAATAGGAGAAGGTTCAATGTTGCTACTGAAAATATGAGAGAGTGATGTAAAAATCTTTGTCCAAAAGAGAGCCAATTTGGGACACAACCAGTACATATGAATTAAAGAGGCTGGGGCAGTATGACATTTATCACAGGTTGGATCAAAATTTGGATAAATCTTAAACTATTTAACTTTGGCTAGATGAATACGATGTTAGATTTTAAATTGTAGCAATTCACGTCTTGCACATACAGATGAGGAATGGACTTCGTTATCTTCTGATAAGTCTGAGTCAAAGTCTTGCTCCCAAAGAGTTTTTAAGGTAGAAAGCAAAGGGCAGTGTAGTGAAAAGATTAGAGTACAATTTGGAAATGAACCCTCTATCAAAAGGATTTAGTTCTAACATAATATCTATTGGTGATTTAGGGGGCAATAGAAGAAACTGGGTGATTCTCTTTTTTGCGCAAAATCTGATTTGTAAACAGTGAAAGAAGTGTGTGTGGGGCAGATCGTATTTTCAAGGGAAAGATTCACAAGAAGTAAAAATATTATCAATGTGTAAGTTAGCAAGGGTTTTGACACCTCTCGTGTACCAGACCTGAAAGGCAGAATCTCCTGATGAAGGCGGAAATACATGGTTTGCATTAATAGGGCTGTATAAAGAGAGATTGCAACCCAAAGTGCGTTCTGAACTGGGTCCAAATCTTAAGTGACTGTTTAACGATAGGGTTTAAAGAAAGGTGACAGGTTGGGAAAGGGATGGAGGAGCACGACTGAGCAGGCAGGGATTGGATTGACAGGAGGCTGCCTCCAGTTGCACCCACGCTAAACTAGCCGAGTCTGAATGAAGCCAAAAAGAAATTACAGGTGTTAGCAGACCAATAATAAAACTGAAAATTGCTTGGGTCTTTGTAGAAAAACTTTATGAATTCTGGGTGTTTTCTTATTCCAAATAAAGGAAAAAATTAATTGGTCTATTGCAATGAAATAACACTTGGGAATAAGCAATGGAATGCACTGAAATAAGTATAGAAATTTTGGCAAAATATTCATCTTTACAGAATTTACATGACCAACCAAAGAAAGGGATAAGCTAGACCAACGTGCTAAGTCCTGCTTTGTATGTCCCAACAAAGGGTCAAAGTTGAGCTTAAAAAGGTATCCAAGGGATCGAGTAACTAAAATTCCTAAATATTTAAAACTGTTTACTGAGACCTTGAAGGCGAGGGAGGAATGAAGGTAGCTCTTTGCAATGGAGTTAATAGAAAAAGTTTCACACTTTTGCAAATTAATTTTAAAACCTGAAATATGAAACCAAATCACTCACGAATAGAGAAAATATGTGGGAGAGATGAGGCCGAATCAGATGTAAAGAAGCAGGTCATCAGCATAAAGGGAGAGTTTTTGCTCGACTCCACCCTGTATAACACCCTATATATCCCCACAGACCCACAGTGAAATTGCCAGGGCTCAATTGCAGTAGCATAAGGTGGTGGGGATAGGGGACAGCCCTGTCTGGCACCTCAATGGAGGTCAAAGAGTTGAGTGAATATTATTTGTACATACTGAAGTAACCAGTGAGGAATACAATAGCTTTATCCATTTTATGAAAATGGGTCCAAATCCAAATTTTTGAAGAGTGAAGAAAAGGTAGTCCCATTCCACTCGATCAAAAGCCTTTTCTGCATCCATAGTTATAAGAACCTCAGGGAGAGGAGTAGTTGAAGGCGTATCAATAACATTAAAAAGATGCCTTAAATTAGCGAAGGATTGCCTGCACTGTATAAAACCTTTTTGGTCAAGAGAGATAATAGATGGAAGGACAGGTTCAAGACGGTGGGCTAAGGCTTTAGCTAGCATCTTGACATCCGCATTTAAAAGGGAAATAGACTGGTATGAACTGCAATGTAGAGGATCCTTATCCCTCTTTAAAAGAAGAGACAAAGATACCTCATGCAGCATAGGAGGGAGTGTTTTAGAGAGAAAGCATTCTGAAAATGGACAATAATAATAGAGAATTTTTAAATAAAATTCAGTTGGAATTCCATCAGGCCCTGGTGTCTTATTACTTTGCATGGATTTAATTGCCTTCAGTATTTCATCTTAGGAAAGGGGTACTTCTAACACATTCATAGATTTAGACGCTAGAGATGGGATGTCCATACCAAAAAAATTTGTGAAATAAACCACGATCTGAAAGGAGTTATAAAGAGTGGAATAAAAACATTTGAATTTATCACTGATCTCCTGGTGATCAGTGGTGGTTGACCCTGTTGGGGTGGTGATTTCAGTTATAAGTTGAGAGGAAGCAGACTGGCGAAACTGGTGAGCCAGGAGCCTATCGGCTCTTTTACCATGCTCATAAAATGTACCACGTGATCTAAGTATAAGCTTTTCTGTTTTAGTGGAAAGAATATCAAATTCAGTTTGTAGTGCCAGATGCTGTTTGTAAAATACTGGAATAGGGGCAATAGCATAGTGCTGATCCACTAAAAGAACTTGGTGAATCAATTGGGACAATTTTGAGGTATTGTTTGTTAAATTGAGCAACATATGAAATTATTTGTCCACGTAGGTAAACCTTCATACTCTCCCAGATGGTAGCAAAGGAAATATCTGGAGTAGTATTAAGTTCTATAAAAGTATCAATTTGTGAGGAAATGAATTTAGCAAATTCCGGGTCCGCCAGGAGAAGAGAATCAAGACCCTGCGGTGGATGAGATATAGGTTGGTCATAGAATTGTATTGCTAAAACTAAGGGGGCATGATCAGAGATCACAAAACTATTGTATGCGCAAGATTAAATTAACGTGAGTAGCCTTTTGTCAAGGAAAAAATAGTCAGTATGTGAATAGGTGTGGTGAACAGGAGAGAAAAAGGAAGCATTGTCTTGCTGATGGGTATAGAAAACGCCATGAGTCTACCAATTTGTGTGTATCCAGAAAAGAACAGATGGTTGAGGCTGATTTTGATATTGGAACAGATTTTGTGGATGAGCGATCTATATTTGGGTTAAGAACGCAGTTAAAGTCTCCTCCAAGAAGTAGGTGATGATTCTAAATCAGGTATGGAAAATAAGAAATTTGAAATGAAATGGTGATCCACCCAGCTGCGTGCATATACATTAGCTAAGATTAATGGACAATCAGAAAATCTGCCTTGGGGTCAGCTATAACCTGAGAGCGAACAAAGGGAATGCCTTAATGGATTAAAATTGCCACACCCCTTTCTTTACTATGAAAATTTGAATGAAACACCTGCCCAACCCAAACCTTCTGCATTTGAAAATGGTCAGATGTATGTAAGAAGGCAATGCCCACCTTCAAATGATGTAAATGAGAGAGAACTTTATTTCTTTTAACTGGGTGATTTAGACCTTTCACATTCCAGATGATAAAATGGATTGGACAACCATCCTGAGGCCTTAATATTAGTGGATATTATGATGATAAAAGTCTATCAAAGCATATGGTCCCCATAGGTTAATCATTGCAAATAAAGGATTAAATATCTTGAACCAGAGCTTATCCACCTAAAGAATGTTTGAAAACTGACTGAAAGGAAAGTATGAATGTATATTTGGAAGAGAACAAGAAAAAGAGAAAAAAAGAAGAGAGAAGAAAAGGGAGAAAATATAGAAGTGGAAGAAGGAAAGAAAAGCTTCCATTACCTCCCCAAACGAGGTGAATGCTACCTCTCGCAGCTAGTGTACTATTCATACCTACCTTACCAGTGTCTTAAAAAGAGAGCCCACATTAAAGCAATATACAATCAAATATCCCAAACAAAAGTATTGTAAAGCTCCGCATATGCTAAACAAGGTGCAGAATCTGTCCGAAGCAACAGTTCTGTAATACAGTACTCAACAAGAGAGAGAGGAGAATATAAAGAGAGATTCAACTCTCAAAGAATTCAATTGCACATCTGGTAAAAGGTTTAAAAAAAAAAACACCCATAGGGTTTATGTAAAACTTCCTGCAATTAGCGCAGTTTGGACATCAAATACAAAGAGATTGGTATAACCAACACAATTTATGGTGTAACAGAACTATCACGCATAGTTACCTAATTAAGCATTGAGTACTGTTTTGTCCTGGATGAAGTCACGATATAACTTAAGAGAAGGTACTATTGTGTCCTTGGAAAAAGGCTGTAGCTTTTTGCACTGTGTTGAAAATCTTATTCACTCCGTTGAAAGTTACACGCAGGCGAGCAGGGTGGAGAAAGCCATATTTACGTCCAGCTTCACGAAGTTGGGCTTTAACAAATTTATATTCTCCACGATGCCAGGCTAGATCCACGCTGAGGTCAGGGTAGATGAATATCTTGCTTCCACAAAAGCATAGTTGACTCTTTAGGCAGACACATAATTTGCTCCTTCACTCTATAGTGATGCAGTCTTAGTATTAATGGCCCTGGGGGCTCGCCATGCTATGGCTGCGATGCCAAAGAGCGATGGGCTCGATCCACTACCATCGGTGAATCGAAACTCTCCTTGCCAAAAACCTCAAAGTGCCTCAGCAAACGTTGTAGGGTTTCCCTGTTCCACACCCTTGGGCACTGAGAGAATCCTTAAATTTTGTCTTTAGCTGTGATTGTCCAGGTCATCCACCTTGGTCAACAGTTTAGTATTTTGGGCTTCCAGCTGGGTGTGGCAGGCCTCCAGAGCCACAATTCTGTCACTCGAGTCAGTAGCTGATTGTTCAACATCCCACAGCCTTTGATTCAAGGAGGTAACAGAGGCTTGTAGAGTAGCAACAGAGGAACGCAGTTCTGAACGGAGTCCAGCAAATTCAGCGAGAATAGTGCTCTAAGTCAGCAAATTCAGCATGGGGAACTGCCATGTTGTTACCAGCTGTAATATCGGACACTGCAGTCGATAAAGCACCAGGCCCGGTTTCATTCTGATTGTTTGCCTCTAGGTTTAGACATTTCAAATGTATGTTGTGTCAGAGCAAACCACAAAACACTGACAGTCAAAAAGCTGAACCTTTCAACCCAACAGCAGCAACTTCCACAGGGATAAACCGGAGAAATCATGGGAGCTGTCTTCAGCCAGGTCTTACTCCATTCCCATCACGTGACTACCAGAATCATGTACCACTTTGAATTTCTTCTTTAACTTTAATGATCTTGCCCTCCACCTTCCCAATTTTGATTTTGTGTGTTTGTCATACAAGACTGCTTATTCAATGGAACTATTTTAGTGGAATTGTGGACTAGCCAGGGTTCAATCCAGTGTTGGCAAATCATGTTCACTGAACTCTATTGAGGGTTCAACATTCTATCATTTTGTGCATTCATTCTTGCAGACTCTGAAAATGCTACCGGAGGGTGAGCCAACTAATGGAACAAGCTCGGAGATTGTGCCCTGGGTAAGAAATTCTATTTATACCAACATTGAATCTGGGAAATAATGACAGTGAGATTACAATGCTCCACTTGGGAAAATAAAATATCAGAGAATGTCTGCCTTTCACTTGTCAGTTTATCTCCATTGGTAGCACTGACGGCTCAGTCAGATTTTGGATTTGAATCTCACAGCAGCTCTAGAACTAGCTATAATTTTGGTGTAGTATTTGAGGGAGTGCTCCATTCTGATGAGAGAATGAGATGCAAGATTCTGTCTGTGTTCTGGTGAATGTTTAAACATTGCTTCTACTATATTCGAAGAAATTCTCTGGGAACCCTAAAAATGATTTCTATCCGATTCAAAAAAAACATTAGCTGGACATTTTCACAAAGCACTAAACATCTATTGAGTTTGTCCCTGAAGTTCAAAGTAAATCACAGGAGTACTTAAGACATTTGAATCATAAGGTAGGGTATAAGCATAAGTTGTCTTTCTTGTCTATGTAAAGAACAAGTTGAAGAAAATTATTTGGCTCATCCCTTTGACCTATTATAGCAGCTCACTGGTGCTCGTTCTAGATCTAACTGAATAAATAAATAAACTGAAGAGATAGAAATCCCACATCACCGCTCCCCCCATCCACATCGCCCCTTGATTCTTGGCCCAACTGAACCTCAGGCTAAGAATCTGTAATCTTTCGGCGGCCCCTGCGCGGGTCTGGCCGCGGGGGGGGCCCCTGCGCGGGTCTGGCCGCGGGGGGGGGCCCCTGCGCGGGTCTGGCCGCGGGGGGGGGGCCCCTGCGCGGGTCTGGCCGCGGGGGGGCCCCCTGCGCGGGTCTGGCCGCGGGGGGGCCCCCTGCGCGGGTCTGGCCGCGGGGGGGCCCCCTGCGCGGGTCTGGCCGCGGGGGGGAGCCCCTGCGCGGGTCTGGCCGCAGGGGGGGGGCCCCTGCGCGGGTCTGGCCGCGGGGGGGGCCCCTGCGCGGGTCTGGCCGCGGGGGGGGCCCCTGCGCGGGTCTGGCCGCGGGGGGGGGGGGGGCCCTGCGCGGGTCTGGCCGCGGGGGGGGGGGCCCCTGCGCGGGTCTGGCCGCGGGGGGGGGCCCCTGCGCGGGTCTGGCCGCGGGGGGGGGGCCCCTGCGCGGGTCTGGCCCTCTGGTTTTGTAAACGCTCCAATTCAAATGTATAATAGCTTCATAACGTATATATGTGAATATTGTGAGTCTGATAAAATATAACTTTCATATTCGGCTTGTTCATTGCTGAAGACTACACAAAGTATGAATTTTCATTAACTTCATGTAATGATAGCTTTACTGTTGCAATGATGGTGGCTGTGCATTTTTAAATAAATTAAACTGTAGAATAATGGGTTAATAGTTATGGTAATGAGACAGTGATGTGTACCATGATGTAACAGATTCATCAACAGTCATATGCAGGAGACAGAAGATGGAATAGTCTGTACATGAGAGATGTACCTACATAGAAGCTTAGAATGTACTACAGTTTAAAGAGAGGAGTTTTTGAAGAAACCTACTGGAGTTAGACCTAAGTCATTCATAAGTTATGGGAAACCTTCCCAAACCAGAACAGGGCACAAGTTACCCGGAGAGAGATCCCAGAAGTATTTTAAGTGGAAACCAGTACCAGCTGTGGTGACACCAATCTAAACAATTTGGTGCCATGGACAAAACACCCATGGAAGAAATTGGAAGATGACTTCTTCAAATGAAGAATCTGAAGACATGGTGAGAGAGACACTGAGAATCTGTAGTGATGTCAGCACCAGTTGAGCAGTCACTGCCCCTTCCATGGCCATCTGAAAACCTCAGAGGTCCACAGAGGCCAGTGTTGGGAGTTGTGGTATAAGCAATTACAGAGGTTTTGAGCAGCATTGGGTTCGTATGCCAAAGAGCAGAAGCACCAGGTACAGATGCTTCTCTCCAGAGTGGGGCCCAGTGCTGACGACATCCTCCTGAGTCAGGGTAGAAGAGACCTTCTCAGGTTTTGAAACCGTCCTGAAAGCATTTGATTCTTGCTTTAGCCCAAAACAGAACCTTGTAATCAAGCGACTGCGATTTAATCGGAGATCCCAAGGGCCAGGGGAATCCATTGAATTGTTCCTTACAGCACTGTATAGGCTAGCCAGTTGTTGTAGGCATGGTGACTTGAAAGATGAGCTTATTTGCGACTGCGTTATTGTTGGAGTCTGCAACGAAAAGCTGTCAGATTTTTTGCCGACAAAAAAAAAAGACCTAACACTCAAAACAGTTCAATATGCTAGACAGGCTGAACTTGGATCAAAATCAGGCCACAATCCATGGAAGTACCGAGGCTTCAGATGAGTCTGTTAGTCAGGAAAGCCCAAAGGCGACCAAAACGGGGTGAAGAGTGGGAAACCCTGCAGCAGCCACTGTAAAGTGCCCACTCTGTGGAGCTAAAAGGCAGCACGATGGCAAGATTGCCCAGTAGGGGGCGCAGAATGTTTCCAACACAGAAAGACTGGACACTTCAGGCAGTTCTGTAAATCTAAATACATAATTAGAGGAAGAGAATGCCTCTGAAAAACAGACAATCCAGAAAATTGGGAATTAGGAAAGAAATGAGAATACAGATTTCCTTGCAGGAGTGAAGGATCAAGAACAAACATTTTGGTCAGTCGCTTTAGAAGGCCTTAAAACTAAGTTAAACTTCATATTGGAGCTAGTGTTAGTGTACTAGCTTGTTCAAAGAGGTAGACATCCAGCCATCAGAATTAAATTTCAAAGTCCAGATCTTCAACTTAAAGGTCAGATAACACCACAAGGCGCGAGAGATTACTGAGACCCTCTACCTTGCACAATCAAAGCACATGTTTATTGAGCAGAAATGCATTTATAGAATTGGGCCTTTTGGAAAAGACTGAAGTCCTACAGCAGGACAGCCAGGTACCAGTCGGGGAGGAATTTCCAAGATTGGGTGATGAACCGACAGATTTGGCTTCAGCAGCAGCTGCTGAGGCTTATTCACTTGAGTAGTGGATCATTCTTTACTACAGACATGTCATCCACTGGACCCCAGGAGGAGATTGTAGATCTCTAGTCCTAGTTGTCGTTGTTCTGTTCAAGAGTGCGATTATCCATATTGTGAAGTTGTTTCTCTTGAATCCGCCTTTCATTGAAAAGTTTACATGACCCTTACAGTTCGTAGAAATCGACCCTGGTTACCAGCAGTCGTGGAAAGCTGCTATCCCACTCCACCAATGTGTTCATCTTCCAGGGAAAAGATGAGCGACTGCATATATCCATAGCGTCCTCCCATAGAGCCAAGAACACTGGGAGATTGAAGCCCTTTATAACAGTGACTGGTTGGGGCAATGGAGGGGAAGGCTAGGAGTTTGATAGAATCTGTTACAGTACAAGAGGCATACAGAAGCTCAAATGTAACATAAACAGTTTAAGAAAATAGTTTAAAATTGTTATTAAAGTTGACTATACTTGGGGAGAGATGTAGAATAATGGGTTAATGGTTGTGGTAATGAGATAATGATGGGTACCATGATGTAACAGTGACGTCAGTCATGCGCAAGAGACTGAGAAGAAAAGACGGAAATGTCTGTACAAGAGAGTGGTGTACTTAACTGGAAGCTTAGAATGCACTATGGTATAATTTAAAGGAGTTTTTGAAGTAACCTACCAGTCACCTACCAATGACCAAATCACTCCTAAGTAGTGGGAAGCTTTCCCAATCCAGAACAGGCCACAAGTTACCTGGAGAGAGATCCAAATAGTATTTAAAATAGAAACCAATAACAGTGGCTGTGCCTTTTTTAAATAAGTTAAACGGAGTTTTTTTAATACCAAAATATTTACTTTAACTAAAATATAGGTTCATGTTAAAATCCTGTATGTTCTAATTTTTGAACTTATATCACACTGAACATTAATGAGAGCATATAATGTCCAAATATTTGCAGCGATCACTAGAGGTACATACAATCTGAGCATCTTCAGTCTGCGCTTGCTTTTTCCCCTTAGACTCAAGCTTGGTTCCAGTTGATGATGGAAGTGCGAAGTGGTGTGAGGTTAAAGAATATCCGTGAGGGAAGTTACAAGTCTCTTCCAATGAAGCCCCAGTTGTCCCCATTTAATGAAATTCTGGATGACATTAAATACAAGCGATATATCCTACGCAAGGCCATGGTGAGTTTTTCCTGGGGGTGCAAGGGAGGTATTGCTGAAAATTGCGATAC
Source organism: Cetorhinus maximus (assembly GCF_964194155.1). Lineage (NCBI taxonomy): Eukaryota > Metazoa > Chordata > Chondrichthyes > Lamniformes > Cetorhinidae > Cetorhinus > Cetorhinus maximus. The sequence goes on along the minus strand of NC_135891.1, from coordinate 66,122,022 downwards.
AAGTTTTGCAGTGGGAAATACCAACTTATTCTGTTACTGTTTCTGAAGATGGCTCACTTTCTTTCCTTGTCTACATACTCTGCTATCTTCTGGGTGTAAAATACAATCTGACCTTACACAATTCATCTAAGATTGGGACAAATTGGGATTAGCAGTTGTCAAATTTTCTTTGCTACTTTCTTTCTCCAGAATTTTGTTTTTCCTATGCAGTCCGTTGGCCATTACATAGAACGTACAGCCACTTGAGCCAATTGGTTTATCCTGGCGTTTATGTTCCACATGAGCCCCCTTCCAATTCAGTTAACAATGCTTCAAGATTTTATCTGCTTCCAGAAACCACAGAGTTGAGCTTGAAGCTTTTCTAGATGCATCGGACAACTGGAAAAAAATGGCCTATGGGAAGCACAATGCATGAATAAGACTTCATTATTTGCCCTTGATTTATAAATTTTCTGATTGTTTAAGAAGACCAAATGGGTTGGACGTTGATAGGATGTTAACCATTGCAAATTATTGAAACTCCAGCCATTGGTACACAATGCAGCAAAATAGGAACAGGATTTGGCCATTTAGCCCATCGAGCCTGTTCTACCATTGAATAAGATTTATGGCTGACCTGCAACTTAACTCCATATGCCTGCCTTTGCCCCATATCCCTTTATACCATTGGTTAACAAGAATCAATTTTGGATTTAAAATTAACAATCAATTTAGCAACAATTGCTGTTTGTAGAAGGACTCCAAACTTCTGTCACCCTTTTTTAGCAGGGTGTTTGGGGGAGGAGGAGAAGTGTTTCTTAATTTCACTCCAAAAATTTCTGGCACTATATGACCCCCGCTCCTAGACTCCCCCAACCAGCAGAGATAGTGTAGATCATCTGTTTCCCTTAATGTCCTGAAAACTTCAATCAAATCTCTCCTTAACCTTCTAAATTAAAGGGAATACAACCCTAGTTAGTGTAATTTCCCCTCATAATTTAATCCTTGGAGTTCAGTTATCATTCTAGTAAGCATACGCTGCATTTCCTCTAAGGCTAATATATATCCTTCCTAAGGTGTGGTGCCCAGAACTACTCTCAGTACTCCATGTGGTGTCTGCCTAGGGCTTTGTAAAGCCTAAATATGACTTCTACCCACTTATATTCTAGTTCTCTAGATAAAGGCCAGCATTTCACTAATCTTTTGATTTTTTTTTTGCTCTTGAACCCCCTAATATCTTTTGACATCAACTGTTTCTAGCTTTTGACCATTTAGAAAGGCCCCGGTTCTATCCTCTTTAGGTCCAAAGTGGATGACTTCACATTTGCCTGCGTTTTTATTATTCATTCATGGGGTGTGGGTGTCACTGGCTGGGCCACATTTTATAGCCCATCCCTAATTGCCCTTGAGAAGGTGGTGGTGAGCTGCCTTGAACCGCTGCAGTCCATGTGATGTAGGTGCACCCACAGTACTATTAGTGTGGGAGTTCCAGAATTTTGACCCAACAAAGGTGAAGCAATGGCGATATATTTCCAAGTCAGGATGGTGAGTGACTTGGAAGGTGTTACTACTGGAATGGGAGGACTGCACAAATTATCAAGCTCCACTACTCTGCAGGCTGCACCACCGCACCATTAATCTAAATGTTTAATTTTCTCACTGAAATGGCCAATTGTGTACCTATACCTCTTGTATCCAGAAGAAAAGAGACTCTGACCAGGTTTCTTTCAAAAACTCAATGATTAATTTAAGTTAAAAGAAGTTTTGTTTTAAAATGAGTTGCCAGTACTGGTTAACACACAATTGTAATTGGGAAGTATAACTATCTATCTCTTCTTGAAGGAATCCCCCAGCACACACGCAGAGAGAGAGAGACAGGACAAACAGAATCTCTCTGCAGAGATGGGCTTTGGAGGATGGGTGTTTTAAAATTAAGGATAAAGCCCACAGGGTCTCGACGCTGGTGACCTAGAGTTCTCTCGTGTGCAAGTTCTTACCAACTGTTCCAGCTTTGCAGGTCCAAATGCAGACTGGTTACACTCAGATGAGGGTTCTCTGGCTACAGGTTGATAGCGCCACACAATTTTAGGCAAGGTAGAGAGAGGCAGCCAGTCTAGGTAGCCTTCCTTCCTCAGCTTCTTTTCAGAAGACAGCCTTCAAATCGAGCAGGTTCACAACCCAAGCTCTTTTTTCCCTCTCTCCCATGTGATTGCCTTTTTGTCTTCCAGATTTTCATAATGCTTTGCAGTTCAATACAAGTACCAGATAGATCAGGTGATTTTTTGGAAGCGGTCTGCTTCTTTATAGTTCCAAGGTGAACTTATGACCTTTTCAAAAAAAAAAAACAACCCCAGGCTAGCATCCACATGTCCAGATCCTGCCAGGTCCTCACTCTTGGTAAAAGAAAAACTTCAGTCTGGAGAGAGATGATTCTAACAAAGGGGACATCAAGGTGAAATCCATTTGCTATAGTCTTGCGCATTCACTTCATCTATCGCTATATTGATATCTCTGTAATATGATGCTTCTATTTACACTGCTTGCAATGCTTTTTGTCTTATGTCACTGGCAAACTTACAAACATGATACATAGTTGAGGTCTGAACACACACCCTTGCAAAACAAACATATACAAATTAGGAGCAGGAGTGGGCTATTTGATTCCTCGAGACTGCTCCGCCATTCAATAAAATCATGGCTGATCTCATTGTGGACTCAGCTCCACATTCCGATTACCCCTGTTACTTTGACCCCCTTGTTAGTCAAGAATCTATCTACCTCTGCTTTAAAAATATTCATTGACTCTGCCTGACTGCTCTGTGGGGATTTGTGACTAGAAAAATAATTTCTTCTCATCTCCCTCTTAGATGGGAGGCCCTTATTTTTAAAACTGTCTCTCTCCCAAAGGGGAAACATCCTTTCAGCATCCACCCTGTCCAGTCCCCTCAGGACCCTGTATGTTTCAATAAGATTGCCTCTCTTTCTTCTAAACTCCAGTGGATTGGGCCCAGCCTGTCCAACCTTTCC